>NC_080379.1:122007177-122381010 GCF_014773155.1 Arachis stenosperma
GAACTTTATTTTAACTTTATAAATTCAGAGTATAATTTTATTTTCTTTTTTTTACATCCATGTTTAAATGCAAATTTAAATGCCAATAAAGTAAACAAGAAAATTTTATTGGTAAATTTGTTCACATGAGTTAATATATATAGCTTATTTAACTTGTGAATTTTTTTACGTAAAAATGATATAGAAAAAATGTTACGAGTTTAAATAACAATGTTTTAAACATATGTAGCTTAAGATAGTAGTCTTTACTTAACTAGATTATACCCAGATGGTTATTACTAAAGAAAACATTGCAATATGTGGTAATATGTATTTGGCGGCAGTTTAAACATAACCGTCACAAAATGTAAAACAATAACTCAGCCGATGGTACATATAGTGGCGGTTTTTGAAAAGACGCTGCTAAATGCAAACCTGATTGAAATATAGCGGCGGTTCGAAAAAAATCGCCACTAAATGTAGGCCTAATTGCATCCCCAACTCTTAACCGCTGCTATATACACCGCAGGTTGTCCTTTTTCGGCAGTTCTACAAAACTGTCACAAGATCTCCGCCACTATCTATCGGAATTCTTATAGTATCTACTAATATATGGAGACAACCAATGTGATTTTTAAAAGTTATTTTTACGTATATTCTCAAAAACTAAAGATTATATTATTATTTCTATTTTTATCTTTTAAGAATACCCAAAACCAAAAAATGCAAAATTATTGGTTCAAAGTGTAAAAAATTAAAAAAATTCAAAATTTTCATATATTTTATGCCCAATTCCAAAGAGTGAATGGTATAGTGGAAAAAAAATAAAAACTAAATAACTAATAAAAAGGACCACGAAATACATGTGATATGATTTAGTTCATTGTTAAAAATAATTATCCAAATCAAAAAATACATAGAAATTACTAATAATTTATGTGTAAGTTTATTTTATAACATAAAAAATTAATTCAACTGATTTACGAAATCATTAATACATGTATATAAATAATAATAAAGGATGCAAAAAGGTTTATAGTTTTATTCACTTATTAAAAAAATCTTCAAACATTGTTTTATATTTTTAAATGTTTTAGATGTGTTTTCGCCATTTTAATCTTTTAATAATATTTTGTCTACGCTTAAATTTGTTTATGGTACTTTCTAGAGATTTACTTTATTCAAAATATATGAATATTTTAAAATGATCATAAATTGTATGTAAGTTATATTTTACATTATATAATACTTTAATTTTTTAATATCTATAACATTAGATAGTTTCAGTTTGAAATGTTTATACTTATGGAATATGAATAATTTTGTAGTGCACTTTTCAGTTTGTATTTATATGAATAAAGAAATTAAATCTAAGAAAAAGTTTAGCTAAAAAATGAGATTAAAATAATAGGAAGATATTAAGAAAAAATTATGAATAAAATGTTATATTACAATAAAATTTAATTGAGATAATTAATAAATTATCATTGTTTAAATATGTTCATTTATTTACGAATAGTATTATTTACTTATATTTTACAGAATATTAAGACTTATTTTTATATTTTGTGCATTATGGTTTATGTTACAGATAATTAATTTAAAAAAAAAGAATTATGAGATGTTATATTATACATGTATGCTTCAGTGTTTGAATATTCTCAGTCTGTAATATCTCTCACTTTTATTTTCCTTTGTTCAGATATATGTTAGTCTGTTCTTCTTTGATAAATATTTTAAAATAATTAAATTATATGGTATTTATTTTATACTTTAATTTATTCTTTTCCATCACTTTAAGAATTTTTTTGGTTTGATAATATCTCACTATCATTTTTCAAAGCACTATTTGTTATTAAATAATCAACTATAAAAGAATTATAAATAGGTAATTTATCTTTTTGTTTGATGTTGTTTTATTACGTCGAAGGAGATATACTTATTTCGAATTTCGTTTCCTAAAATTTTCAATGCAAGCATGTAACACCCTAACTTTTAGCACCTCATTATCGTACTAAAAGTCTGAGTGCTACTTACTTCTAAACCTTTTATTATATACTATTTATATATTGAGCCTTCGCGAATACGAACCGAAACTTTAATTAAGAAAACGAAAAGAGACTTTATTTTACGCCACTAAATCACAAAAGTATATATATTTACATAGTATTAAAACATAAACTTATTTCAAGATTCCCAAAAACAAATCCTACCCCTCTAAAACTCTAACTAACAAGGCGAGGGGAAACAAATCCTAACAACTCAACTTATAAACATATTCCTCTGTGCTCCCGTAACTTGACAATGAGCCTTTGCACCTGTAGCTGAAAGGGGTGGAGATAGGGGGTAAGAACCGGGAAGTTCTTAGTAGGGTCAGGGTTAGAAGTTAAGTTTATTTTGCCATTATTAACCAACCGCAACTAACAATAAAACACTTATAAGCATGAATAATAAAAGAACTCAGAAGTCAATCAGTCACGCAGCACACACACACAATCACAGAGTTACACAGCACAGAGATATGCGCAAACAAGCATGATGCATGTCTATTCCTATCGCAGGTAATGAGCTCATTTGTCGGTTTCGACCCGCACCCGACGCAATCCGACCCGCAAGTCAGATAAGGCATTCCAGTGGCATAACCTCTGCAAGTTTTCACTTCTTGCAGGCGCTGATTCTCCAGCTGAAGTATGTCGAACATGACCTCTGCAAGTACTTGCAGGCGCTGATTCTCCAGCTAAAGCATGTGCCACTTTCTCCTGGAAGCCGTTCCACGGGCGTCCCCGCACAATCATTCAAAAACAAAGCCCACGGCTTAACACTTTCACATCGGCACCATAACTATTTACTTTCCGTCACCCTCTCGCGACCTTTCAATCATTCTCATAAGTACACGTGCCGATATTTCTCTTTTTCTTAGAAAACTAAAAACTACATCTTTATGCCATTCTCCAAAATCTTTAAAACAATTAATAATCCAACCGACTCCAGCAGCAAAAATATTTCTTTAATAATTCAAAATCAGTTATTATATTTCTTAAAGCTTTTGAAAATTCCATTTCTTATTCCCAAAATAATCAAAGCATCCCAGCTAGTTGTTCATACATAACTGAATCAAAATCTCAAGCAAACAACAATAATTCAACAATAATTTAACATAAACTCATTCAAATTCACACAATAATCAGCTAAATCAACATTCACTTATCAAACTCACATTTAATTATTATAAAGTTACCAAACCCTACCTCCATACGAAATCAAACTAACGGGACCTCCGGAGAAGTTTTCTGACCGAACTGCTGAAGAAGAAAACGTTAAGAATCGTCTGCGCTTCCTAAAACTCCAGTTAACCGAACTCAAGGGGTAGGGGAGCTACGTCACCGTCGACTTCCACCGGACAAATATAACGCCAACACGTAGAAAAAAAAGATACAAACACTTTTATCGGATTAAATTTTTTATTGGAGTTACGGATTGCGAAAAAAATCAAAGGCAAAAATTTGATGGGTTACGGTTCTCTCCCTTTCTCTCTCGGTCACTCTTTCTTCTATTGCTCACCGTGCATACAAATGAGCTTAGCTAAAGCTAGATGATGATGACTAATGAGATGAAAATGATTATGTGTCAATGTATACATAAGCCTTATTTATTTCTTTTCTCTATTTACCATTTTCTTAATGGCTTGCGGCCAACTAATAATAATAGCCTCATATACATATATGAATGTAGCTAAGGAATTTTAGTTAATGTAACTAAGGAACTTTATATAATAGTATTAACAATATTAATGATAATAGCGTAGTTAATAATAATAATATAATAATAATAATATTTATAAAAATTAATTTAGACTGTAATTATCAATATAGTTTTTAATAGATAATTTAAAAATAGAATAAGTTATAATTAAATTAAATTTTTTTTAAATTTAAAGTGTAAAATTTAATTTTAAAAATTCGGATGTTATAAAGCACAATAAAAACTTAATGTACCCAAATTTCAACTTTCAATAAGGGTCCATTTAGTTAGTAGACAAGCATGATACGATTACACATTATTTTATAAGACATAAAAATGAAAAGATATGGTTACACATAAAATATATATATTTGTGTTTCTCTAAAATGATGAGACACAGTTACACACAATTTAAAATTTAATTTTAGACAAATTTATGTTTAATATTTTTTAGAATTCTAATTTTATCCTCGTTTATTTAATCATTTTAGCCTCCTCTGGTTTCATATTGCCTTAACCTCCTTCTTCTTTTCCTTCATATACTTTCATCTTTTATTGTAGCCATTTTTTTCTTCATCCTCCACTGCAGCTATAGATGTCACCGTGTCACTCCATTCTCGCCATTACAGATCGTCGTTGTCACGGGTCTTATTACATCACTGCCATGGGTTTCATTGTTTCACCATCATTTTTCATATATATTCTAGCTCCTTTTTTTGCTAGATATGTAGTTTCTCATTTTTCTTTACTTCTAACACTTTTCTCAACTCTTATTACATCCCTCTCACTTTTTTTTGTTTATCTTTTAATTGTCAATAAATTTTTATTTTTAAAATATAATTATTGAAATTCTTCGTTTTATTTAATTTTTAATTTGAATTTTTGAACTAATAATTAAATTTTTGATATTAATTTGAATTGAGGTTAAAAAATTAGCATTGGTGTTAGAAATAAGTGATAACGATAGTGACAGTGATTGTTATATTTAGAATAAAATAGACATTTGAATTAGATAATTGTGTCTTGTGTATCATCATTAAAGACGATAATAAAATTTGTGTATATTTATGTCTATGTCTATTTATATATTTGTGTTTATATTTTTATATCTAAAAAATACCAACTAAACACAATATAATGACCAGTGACATCATATACTTGGGATTTCGGCCATTTTTTTTGCTTTTTCCGAAATTGAATTGGTTTAGCAATCATGGCCCAAATAACACATTTATTGAGGTAAGCATCAAAGTGGTCCCTAAAGTTATCCTCGAGTCTCATAGTGATCCCTGAACTTAAAAATTAGTTATAATCGTCCCTAAAGTTGCACTCCGGTACTCATAATCGTCCTTCCGGTCAATTTTGTCCAGCTGGCGCAACCGAAAAGCTGTCCTGGAGTAGTTGGTGACACGTTGGTAGAACAAAAACGACGTCGTATATAGGGTGGCGCCAAAATGAGATAAAATGACGTCGTTTTATGCTAATAAACCCCTCCCTCAGCGTTACACTAATGTATCATCTTCCACTCTCAAAACACAAACATGACACAAAGCAGATGTCTCTTCTTCTCCGCTACCCTCATCACTAGCATCAGTGCAATTGCAGTTACCGGAGCATATTTCGGTGGAGAACCTAGACTCCAGAGGATCGCCTTCATCATCTGCATCAGAGAGAGAGTTGTGAAGGTTGGTTTCTCTGAAACAAGTACGTAAAAAAGATATAAATATGCGGTAAAGTTCTGTTTTTTGAAATTTATTTTTAATTTATTCTTTACAAGGGGCAAAACATTTTCTTCAAGTGTTTTGTGTCGGAATGTATGCTTGTGTTTTAGGGTACTTGCTAGGGTTTGATCAGAAGTAGGTTTCTTAGTGGTTAGGCCAACAAAATTATAAAAAATTTAATTACAAAATTAAAAACAATGTAGAAACCTAATTAAAATGAAAAAAATATAAGAAACTAATTAAAAATTTAAAAAATTATAAGGACCAACAAAATAATTAAACCTATTACAAATAATTATGTGATTCTTGCTTATTTTATTCACTTAAAAATAATATATTATAATATTTTTAATCAATTTATGTATACCCAAAAAGCTATTTTAATATTTCATGACACTTATGTTATTGACTTAAATTATTATTAATTTTATTTTTATAACAACTTCAAAATATAAGTTAGTTAAAAATATTGATATATTAATATTTTAGTATATTTGGATAGATATTATATCTAGATTAAATTTTAAAAATACTAGAAATTTTAAAATGAAAAATATTTTAAAGTAAATAACTAAATTAGTTTCTGAATTTACAAATTATGAATTTTATTCGTTTTTAGTTCGGTTGTTATTAACATAATGCTAATATGGAGTGTTATAATATACATACTAGCATAATAATTATTGAGCTCTTAAATTATCTATTAACTAGTTGATAAAATATCTGAATGTAAAAAAGTAAAAAAATATGATAGAATTAAATTTATTTACACAGAAAATAAATTTATGAAGAGTAAAATTGGGTGAAAAGTAAAATTTAGTGAAGAGTGAATATATATATATATATATATATAAATGCACCGCATACGCCAATTTTTTTAATAGATTTTCTTTTTTAAAAATAATTTTTACTTTTTATAGTAATATTAGTGTTATACAATTGGAGCAAATATATTTTGTTGTTATGCACTACATGAAACTTTCAAGAGTCAGTAGAAATTAGGGGTGTGTATGGATCGGGCGAAACCAAATTTGATACTCAGACCTGATTCGAAATATATCGGGTCTATTTTTGAGATCCGAATCTGACTCTAAACACGATGAAACTTATACTTTTTTGGGCCACAATTATACCGGGTGAAAACCGAGCCGTTAACATTATATTACCTTGATACTTTCTTGTAAGTTAGTATGTAAAAATATCTAAATTTTCAAGATTCCAACCATTATTTGACATGATAAAATTCACTTAGAAAAATATAACAAGAACCAACTCTTCTCTAAAATTAAAGCAAACCATAATCAATACTAATATTGCCTAATAACACCAAATATTTAAATCAATACAAATAACACAATATTATGCATTAGTCTAAAGTCTTATGCATTTTAAATATAAAACATTAACTTATAGTCTTATATATAATGACTAATAACACAAAATATTAAGGTTTACAATACTTAAATTCCACATAATAATAGCCATCATCTATCACTAATAATAAAATATTATTGTGTATGGTGACCGGGCCACCGGGCCGATTTCGAGTGACCCGAGCTATGACCCGGATCCGACCCGAAATAATAACCGGGTCTATTTTTGAGACCGTTACCCAGCCCTAGACCCGATGAAATCACACCAAATTAGTTCCTAAAGTGTTTGGGACCGAGCCGGGTCGGGCCATGCACACCCCTAGTAGAAACAGTTGCCCCGACACATCTCAACAAGAATCCCACACATTTGGGATCGTCAAAGACCATGGGAGCAATATGATAGTAATGACCATGGGATCGTCATGTTTTGGGATGATACCTGCTGCATCTTCTTGAGTAAAAGTAATAGGAGGGAGGTCGGATGATTATTCTCCTTCTCCAACGTGATATACTTTTTTAAGGTACCTGTTGCGAGATTATTTGAGATTCCCCCTCCTGTGAATCCTCCGTTTATCATATGAACGTGTCTCTCCGGAGTGTGAGGTGGTCGTTCAGTTCGTCTGACCTCTTCGTCCCTTTTTCTCTTTCTAGGTTCATCCGATTTGTTGGCTAAATATCGATCTAGTCGCCCTTCTCTTACTAATTTATCTATGACATTTTTTAAGTCGAAGCACTCGTTGGTAGGATGTCCATAGATTCGGTAGTATTTACAGTATGTCTGATTTTCTCCTTCTTTTTGTTTTTGATTGGACGAGGTGGTGGGATCTTCCAGTGTGGCATACTTCTCGGTAGACATCTACTAGAGACACCCGAAGAGGGGTGTAATTGTGGTTTTTTTAGGCTTCTCTCCATGTTGATCTTCTTTTCTTGGACTCTTTATCCTTCCCGAGAGGAATAGGGAATCTGGATTTTGAGGTCTCTCCTAGTCGAGAGTTTTCCTCCATGTTGATGTACTTCTCTGCCCGTTCTTGCACTTCATTTAAGATGTTGGGTGTTTCTTTGATATGGAGTGGCTGAAGGGTCCTTCTCGTAGGTCATTAATAAGACCCATGATGGCTGCCTCTGTTGGTAGGCTTTGTATGTCCAGGCATACTTTGAATCTTTCCATGTAGTTGCGAAGACTCTCCCAATCTCCTTACTTGATCCTAATAGGCTTGGGGCGTGTTTGGCTTTGTCTCTTTGGATAGAGAATCTGGCGAGGAATTTCTTGGCTAAGTCGTCAAAGCTTGTGTAGGCAGGACCTGATAGCAGCGTTCAAGAGAATCCGGAAGGCCTAAACCTTGTCTGTGGTATTCTGAGTAGGATTCAATGATTGAATGACTGTGACGTGCTTCAAACCTGTAACCTACTGGGCGTTAGTGACAGACGCAAAAGGTGATTCTATTCCGGTAGGGGAGGGAACCAAACCGGTGATTGGCAGCACTGTGACAGAGTGTGTGCATTAGCTTTCATTGCGCGGATGGGAGGTAGCTACTGACAACAGTGAGACCCTACACGAGCTTGCCATGGAAGGAGACATGCGTGTTGATGAAGAAGATAGTAGGAAAGCAGAGATTCGGAAGATGGAGCATCTCCAAACCTCAACCCATTCTCCATTACTGCAGTACAAGTAACCATTACATGTTCTTTTGCTTCTTACAATCAATCCTGATAATTTCTGATATCCTGACTAAGATTTACAAGATAACCATAGCTTGCTTCAAGCCGACAATCTCCGTGGGATCGACCCTTGCTCACGCAAGGTATTACTTGGACGACCCAGTGCACTTGCTGGTTAGTTGTGCGGGATTGCAAAAGTGTTATTGCAATTTCGTGCACCAAGTTTTTGGCGCCGTTGCCGGGGATTGTTCGAGTTTGGACAACTGACGGTTTATTTTGTTGCTTAGATTAGGACTGTTTTATTTTTGTTGGTTTAGAGTCTTTTAGTTGAGTCTAGTTTCATATTCTAAGTTTGGTGTCAATTGCATGCTTTTGTTTTTCTTTTAAATTTTCGTTTTGCATGTTCTTAGTCCCTTTTTGATTCATAAAATTCTAAGTTTGGTGTCCTCTTTGTGTTTTCTCTTAAATTTTCGAAAAAATTCAGTGTTTGATTTTCAGTTGCTTGGGGACAAGCAACAATTAAGTTTGGTGTTGTGATGAGCGGATAATTTGTATGCTTTTTGGCATTATTTTCAGTATGTTTCTAGTATCTTTTAGTTAGTTTTAGTATATTTTTATTAGTTTTTAATTAAAATTCACTTTTCTGGACTTCACTATGAGTTTGTGTATTTTTCTGTGATTTCAGGTATTTTCTGACTGAAATTGAAGGTTCTGAGCAAAAATCTGATCCAGAGACTGAAAAGGACTGCAGATGCTGTTGGATTCTGACCTCCCTGCACTCGAAGTGGATTTTCTGGAGCTACAGAAGCCCAATTGGCGCGCTCTCAACGGCATTGGAAAGTAGACATCCTGGGCTTTCCAGCAATATATAATAGTCCATACTTTGCCCAAGATTTGATGGCCCAAACCGGCGCTCAAAGTCACCTACAGAAATTCCAGCGTTAAACGCCGGAACTGGCATAAAATTTGGAGTTAAACGCCCAAACTGGCATGGAAGCTGGCGTTTAACTCCAGAAAAGGTCTCTACACGAAATTCCTTCATTGCTCAGCCCAAGCACACACCAAGTGGGCCCGGAAGTGGATTTTCTGTCATTTACTCAATTCTGTAAACCTTAGGACACTAGTTTACTACTTATAGGATCTTTTGACATTGTATCCGTACCTTATGACTCATAACATTTTGTACACGTTTCTTTCCACAGTATGAGCCTCTAAACCCCATGGTTGGGGGTGAGGAGCTCTGCTGTGTCTTGATGGATTAATGCAATTACTACTGTTTCCTATTCAATCATGCTTGTTTCCATTCTAAGATAACACTTGTTCTTAATCCGGATGAATGTGATGATCCGTGACAATCATCATCATTCTCAACCATGAACACGTGCCTGACAACCACCTCTGCTCTATCTTAGATTAAGTAGTTATCTCTTGGGTTCTTTAATCAGAATCTTCGTGGTATAGGCAGGACCTGATGGCAGCGTTCAAGAGAATCCGGAAGGCCTAAACCTTGTCTGTGGTATTCTGAGTAGGATTCAATGATTGAATGACTGTGACGTGCTTCAAACCTGTAACCTACTGGGCGTTAGTGACAGACGCAAAAGAGTGATTCTATTCCGGTAGGGGAGGGAACCAAACCGGTGATTGGCAGCACTATGACAGAGTGTGTGCATTAGCTTTCACTGCGCGGATGGGAGGTAGCTACTGACAACAGTGAGACCCTACACGAGCTTGCCATGGAAGGAGACATGCGTGTTTGATGAAGAAGATAGTAGGAAAGCAGAGATTCGGAAGATGGAGCATCTCCAAACCTCAACCCATTCTCCATTACTGCAGTACAAGTAACCATTACATGTTCTTTTGCTTCTTACAATCAATCCTGATAATTTCTGATATCCTGACTAAGATTTACAAGATAACCATAGCTTGCTTCAAGCCGACAATCTCCGTGGGAACCCTTGCTCACGCAAGGTATTACTTGGACGACCCAGTGCACTTGCTGGTTAGTTGTGCGGGATTGCAAAAGTGTTATTGCAATTTCGTGCACCAAGTTTTTGGCGCCGTTGCCGGGGATTGTTCGAGTTTGGACAACTGACGGTTTATTTTGTTGCTTAGATTAGGACTGTTTTATTTTGTTGGTTTAGAGTCTTTTAGTTGAGTCTAGTTTCATATTCTAAGTTTGGTGTCAATTGCATGCTTTTGTTTTTCTTTTAAATTTTCGTTTTTGCATGTTCTTAGTCCCTTTTTGATTCATAAAAATTCTAAGTTTGGTGTCCTCTTTGTGTTTTTCTCTTAAAATTTTCGAAAAATTCAGTGTTTGATTTTCTAAAAATTTTAAGTTTGGTGTCTTTTGTGTTTTTCTCTTTCCTCTTTTTAAAAATCAAATCTCTTTCATAAAAATTTTCAATCATATCTTCTTAATTGCTGTTTTCAAAATCTTTTTTTTTACTAATTGATTCAGTTCTCAATTTGCTTTGATCTCATTTTCCCTTTTGATTTTCGAATTTTTTTATTTAAATTTCTTTTTATTTTATTTTTTTTCGGTTATTTCAAAAAAAAAATTAAAAATAAACAAAATTTATCTCTTTGCAATCATTCTCATTTCCCTTTTGTCCATTATGGACTTAAGTGGAATTAATCAGTCCAAGAGGACTCTGGGGTCTTATGCTAACCCCATTACAGCTGCATATGGGAGTAGCATCTGTATACCTCCCATCAAAGCAAGCAACTTTGAGCTAAATCCTCAACTCATTATCATAGTGCAGCAAAATTGCCAGTATTCCGGTCTTCCACAAGAAGAACCTACTGAGTTTCTGGCACAGTTCTTACAAATTGCTGACACAGTACATGATAAAGAGGTGGATCAGGATGTCTACAGACTATTACTGTTTCCATTTGCTGTAAAAGATCAAGCTAAAAGGTGGTTAAATAACCAACCTACAGCAAGCATAAAGACATGGAAACAGTTATCAGACAAATTCCTGAATCATTTTTACCCTCCAAAGAGGATGACACAGCTAAGGCTGGACATCCAAAGCTTTAAACAAGAGGATCATGAATCCCTTTATAATGCCTGGGAGAGGTATAGAGGTATGCTAAGAAAATGTCCCTCTGAAATGTTTTCAGAGTGGGTACAGTTAGACATTTTCTACTATGGGCTTACAGAAAAAGCTCAGATGTCTTTAGACCACTCAGCTGGTGGATCTATACACATGAGGAAGACAATTGAAGAAGCTCAAGAGCTTATAGACACTGTTGCTAGAAACCAATATCTGTACTCTAGCAATGAGTTCTCTCCAGAAGAGGAAGTCATGACAGTAGTCACTGACTCTAATCCTCAAGAACAAGTAATGGAGCTTAATCAACAACTACTCCTGATGACAGAACAGTTAGCAGAATTTAAAGAGATGCTCAATGAAACTAAAGTTGCTAATAAAAGCATAGAACTACAGTTGAATCAAGCAAAACAGCAAATATCTAAACAGATAACAGAAGAGTGTCAAGCAGTTCAATTGAGGAGTGGAAAGACCTTGAATAACACTGTTCAAAAGAGCAAAAAGCCAAATAAGGAACAAATGACAGAGGACAACCAAACCACTGTTCAAAATCCCTCTGAGGACAGTAAGAGCCCAGAGAGGAATATTGGCGTTCAAACGCCAGAATGGGAAGGAAAGTTGGCGTTAAACGCCCATTCCTTGCCCAGTTCTGGCGTTCAAACGCCAGAAAGGGAAGGAAAGCTGGCGTTAAACGCCCATTCCTTGCCCAGTTCTGGCGTTCAAACGCCAGAAAAGGAAGGGAAGTTGGCGTTTAACGCCCAAACTTCACCCATTCCTGGCGTTCAAACGCCAAGGGAGGATCAGACACCTGAGAGTGCTGACAGTAACCTCTAACAAGGCTTCTTCAACCACTTCTGTAAGGAATAAACCTGCAGCATCTAAGGTTGAAGAATATCAAGCCAAGATGCCTTATCCTCAGAAACTCCGCAAAGCGGAACAGGATAAACAATTTGCCCTTTGCAGACTATTTAAGGACTCTTGAAATAAAGATTCCTTTTGCAGAGGCACTTGAGCAAATACCTTCTTATGCTAAGTTCATGAAAGAGATCTTAAGTCATAAGAAGGATTGGAGAGAAACTGAAAAAGTGTTTCTCACTGAAGAATGCAGTGCAGTCATTCTAAAAAGCTTACCAGAAAAGCTTCAAGATCCTGGAAGCTTTCTGATACCATGCACATTGGAAGGCACTTACACCAAGACAGCCTTATGTGATCTGGGAGCAAGTATCAATTTAATACCTGCATCCACTATCAGAAAGCTTGGGTTGATTGGAGAAGTCAAACCAACCAGGATATGCCTCCAACTTGCTGATGGCTCCATTAAACACCCATCAGGCATAATAGAGGACATGATTGTCAAGGTTGGGCCATTTGCCTTTCTAACTGACTTTGTGGTGCTGGAAATGGAGGAGCACAAAAGTGCAACTCTCATTCTAGGAAGACCTTTCCTAGCAACTGGACGAACTCTCATTGATGTACAAAAAGGGGAAGTAACCTTGAGAGTCAATGAGGATGAGTTCAAGTTGAATGCTGTAAAAGCAATGCAGCATCCAGACACACCAGAGGACTGCATGGGCGCTGACATTATTGACTCTCTGGTAGTAGAAGAGATCAATATGGCTGAAAGCCTAGAATCAGAGCTTGAGGACATCTTCAAAGATGCTCAAACTGATCAGGAAGAGCCAGAGGAGGCAAAGGAATTTTCGAAAATTCCTCAGGAGGAGAATAAGCCTCCTAAGCCTGAACTCAAACCATTACCACCATCCCTGAAATATGCATTTCTGGGAGAGGGTGAAACTTTTCCAGTAATTATAAGCTCTGCCTTAAATTCACAGGAAGAGGAAGCACTGATTCAAGTGCTAAGGACACACAAGACATCTCTCGGGTGGTCCATAAGTGATCTCAAGGGCATTAGCCCAGCCAGATGCATGCACAAGATCCTATTGGAGGATAATGCCAAACCAGTGGTTCAACCACAGAGGAGGCTAAATCCTGCCATGAAGGAAGTGGTGCAGAAAGAGGTCACTAAATTACTAGAGGCTGGGATTATTTATCCTATTTCTGATAGCCCCTGGGTGAGCCCTGTCCAAGTTGTTCCCAAAAAGGGAGGCATGACAGTGGTTCATAATGAAAAAAATGAACTGGTTCCTACAAGAACAGTCACAGGGTGGCGCATGTGTATTGACTACAGAAGACTCAATACAGCCACCAGAAAGGATCATTTTCCTTTACCATTCATAGACCAAATGCTAGAAAGACTAGCTGGCCATGACTATTACTACTTTTTGGATGGCTACTCAGGCTACAACCAAATTGCAGTAGATCCTCAAGACCAAGAGAAAACAGCATTCACATGCCCTTCTGGCGTGTTTGCCTATAGGAGAATGCCTTTTGGTCTGTGCAATGCACCTGCAACCTTTCAGAGATGCATGCTCTCTATCTTCTCAGATATGGTAGAGAAATTTCTGGAAGTCTTCATGGATGACTTCTCAGTGTATGGAGACTCATTCAGCTCCTGTCTTAACCACCTATCACTTGTCCTGAAAAGATGCCAAGAGACTAACCTGGTTTTAAACTAGGAGAAATGTCACTTTATGGTGACTGATGGAATTGTCCTTGGGCACAAAATTTCAAGCAGGGGAATAGAGGTGGATAAGGCAAAGGTAGAGGTAATTGAAAAATTACCACCACCTGCCAATGTTAAGGCAATCAGAAGCTTTCTGGGGCATGCAGGATTCTACAGAAGGTTTATCAAGGATTTTTCGAAAATTGCAAAACCTTTAAGTAACCTGCTAGCTGCTGACACGCCATTTGTGTTTGACACACAGTGTTTGCAGGCATTTGAGACCCTGAAAGCTAAGCTGGTCACAGCACCAGTCATCTCTGCACCAGATTGGGCATTACCATTTGAATTAATGTGTGATGCCAGTGATCATGCCATTGGTTGCAGTGTTGGGACAGAGGCATACAAACTTCTGCATGTCATTTATTATGCTAGCCGTGTTCTAAATGATGCACAGAAGAATTACACAACCACAGAAAAAGAGTTGCTTGCAGTGGTCTATGCCATTGACAAGTTTAGATCCTACTAGTGGATCAAAGGTGATGTGTACACTGACCATGCTGCTCTTAAATACTTACTCACAAAGCAGGATTCAAAACCCAGGCTTATAAGATGGGTGTTGCTTCTGCAAGAGTTTGATATAGAAATAAGAGACAGAAAGGGACAGAGAACCAAGTAGCTGATCATCTGTCCCGAATAGAACCAGTAGCTGGGGCGTCCCTCCCTTCTACTGAGATCTCTGAGACTTTCCCAGATGAGCAACTCTTTGCCATTCAGGAAGCTCCATGGTTTGCAGATATTGCAAACTATAAAGCTGTGAGGTTCATACCCAAAGAGTACAGTTATGTGCAGAGAAAGAAACTAATTTCAGATGCCAAGTACTACCTTTGGGATGAACCATATCTCTTTAAGAGATGCTGACGGAGTGATCCGCAGGTGTGTACCCAGAGAGGAAGCACGAAGGATCCTATGGCACTGCCATGGATCACAGTATGGAGGACATTTTGGAAGTGAGCGAACAGCCACTAAAGTTCTCCAGTGCGGCTTCTACTGGCCTACTCTCTATAAAGATTCCCGAGAGTTTGTGCGTAACTGTGACAGTTGCTAAAGAGCTGGTAACCTGCCTCATGGATATGCCATGCCTCAACAAGGGATATTAGAGATAGAGCTGTTTGATGTATGGGGAATTGACTTCATGGGGCCATTCCCACCATCATACTCAAACACCTACATTCTGGTGGCAGTGGACTATGTATCTAAGTGGGTAGAAGCAATTGCTACACCCACTAATGATACTAAGACCGTACTGAAATTCCTCCAGAAGAACATTTTCAGCAGATTTGGCGTTCCCAGAGTGCTATTCAGTGATGGGGGCACTCATTTCTGCAATAAACAGCTGCACCTTGCTATGGTTAGATATGGAATTAGCCACAAGGTGGCAACTTCGTATCATCCACAGACAAATGGGCAAGCAGAAGTCTCTAACAGAGAGCTAAAAAGAATCCTAGAACGGACTGTAATGTCCCGAAGAAAGGATTGGGCAAAGAGCTTGGATGATGCTCTGTGGGCATACAGAACAGCATTCAAGACTCCTATAGGGACCTCCCCATACCAACTGGTGTATGGGAAGGCCTGTCATTTGCCAGTGGAACTGGAACATAAAGCCTACTGGGCAACCAGATTCCTAAACATGGATGCACAGTTAGCTGGTGAAAAAAGATTGCTCCAGCTAAATGAGCTAGAGGAATTCAGACTCAATGCCTTTGAAAATGCTAAGATCTATAAGGAAAAGGCAAAGAAGTGGCATGACAAGAGATTGTCAACCAGAGTCTTTGAGCCAGGACAAAAAGTTCTGCTCTTCAACTCTAGGCTCAGACTGTTTCCAGGAAAACTCAAATCCCGTTGGAGGGGTCCATATGTGATTACAGGGTGTCACCATATGGATATGTTGAGCTTCAGGATATTGATTCTGACAGGAAGTTCATTGTTAATGGACAGAGAATCAAGCATTATCTTGAAGGAAATTTTGAGCAGGAATGCTCAAAACTGAGGCTTGAGTGATTCTCAGCAGAAGTCCAGCTAAAGACAGTAAAGAAGCGCTTACTGGGAGGCAACCCAGTCATTAGGAAGGTGTATGATTAGTTCTTACAGAGGCAAGTATCAAAAATGAAGGAATTCACAGAGTTACGGAAGGATTCAGCTCAAAAGCAGAGAAAATGAGCTTACTGGCGAAAAAAAACGTCAGTAAGGGGCATTTTGGGCGTTAAACGCCAGAATGGGTACCATTCTGGGCGTTTAACGCCAGGAATGGTGCCATTTTGGGCGTTAAACGCCAGAATGGGCACCATTCTGGGCGTTTAACGCCAGGTGTGCAGCATCCTGGGCGTTTTAGAAAAACGCCCAGTGAGGAAGAATTTCTGGCGTTTAACGCCAGCCAGGGTACCTGGCTGGGCGTTAAACGCCCAAATGGGGCAACAAATGGGCGTTAAACGCCAGAATGGGTGCCATTCTGGGCGTTTAACGCCAGCTTGGTGGGGGGACCACAATTTTGTTTTCAAATCAGATTTTTTCAAACTTTCCTTTTCTCACCCATACTTTTCTACAAAATCACACTTCAATCATTTCATTCACTTTCAAATCTTCAAAAATCAAAATCATTCTTCAAATCTATTTCAAAATAATCTCAAATCTTCTTCAAAAACTCACCCTTTCTCAAATATTTTTCATATCTTTTCAAATTTCCTTTCAAATCTCTCTTTTGTTTTCGAATTCTCCTCCCCCCACTCTATAAATGAACGTTCCTCACCCCTCCTTCCTCACACCATTCGAATTTTCTCCCCCCTCTCTCTCTTATCTTCTTTCTTTTCTTTTTGCTTGAGGACAAGCAAAACCTCTAAGTTTGGTGTGCTTTTCCGTGATCACTAAGCCAAGATTCATCAATATCATGGCTCCCAAGGGAAAACAAACCAACTCAAGAGGAAAGAAAGAGACTAATCCAAAGAATCTTTGGAATGAAGAGAAGTTCTTAACCAAAGAACATGAAGACCATTATCACAAAATAATGGGTCTGAGGTCAGTGATCCCGGAAGTTAAATTTGATCTGAAAGAAGATGAATATCCGGAGATCCAAGAGCAAATTCGAAACAGAGGTTGGGAAGTTCTGACCAATCCTGAGACAAAGGTTGGAAGGAACATGGTTCAGGAATTCTATTCAAATCTGTGGCTAACAGATAAGCAAAGAATGACTGGAACCGCTTACCATACCCACAGAACCATGGTCAGAGGGAAAGTTATGTACTTCCATCTGGACAAAATAAGAGAAATCTTCAAACTACCTCAACTACAAGATGATTCTGATTCTTTCAATAGGAGGATGGTGAGAGTAGATAAAGGGTTGGATCAAGTTCTAGAGGACATATGCCTCCCTGGAACTAAGTGGATAACCAATTCTAAGGGTGTCCCAAACCAACTCAAGAGGGGAGACCTCAAACCAATTGCAAGAGGTTGGCTAGACTTTATTGGGCATTCCATATTGCCCACTAGCAACCGTTCTGAGGTCACCATCAAGAGAGCAGTGATGATTCATTGCATTATGCTTGGAAAAGAAGTGGAGGTTCATCATGTGATTGCTTGTGAGATCTACACCATTGCAAATAAGAATTCCACTGAGGCCAAACTGGCTTACCCAAGCTTGATTTCCTTGCTCTGTAAAGAGGCTGGGGTGAAGATGGGAGTAGATGAGTTCATACCCATTGAACATCCAATCACCAAGAAGTCAATGGAAGGACAAGTGCAAGACAACTCTATCAAGAGGAGGGCGCATGAGTTCCTCCCTGAATTCCCTGAAATTGGCTACTGGGCCAGCCTAGAAGCATCCATCAACAAGCTGCAAGAGACTATGGAGCAACTGAAGGAAGAACAGCAGAATCAGAACTGCATGATCTGCAAATTACTGAAGGAACAAGAGAAGCAGGGGCGTGAAATCAAAGAACTGAAGCGCCAAAAGCTCTCCTCTCAAGCTGAAGGAGCATCCACTTCTCAAAATCAAGGTTGTTGAGTCCTAACTCTGTGAAAACCTCTATCATTAGGAGCCTCTGTTTTTCGTTTTTTTTATTTTGTTTTTATTAGTATTTTTTTGTTTCATCTTATATCTATATTTGAGTCTTGTTCTTAATTAATAAAATTTAAAGTTTATGCCTTAAAGCTATGAATGTCCTATGAATCCATCACCCCTCTTAAAAGAAAAATGCTTTAATCACAAAAGAACAAGAAGTACAGGGTTTTGAAATTTATCTCTGAAACTAGTTGAATTAGTTTGATGTGGTGACAATACTTTTTGTTTTCTGAATGAATGCTTGAACAGTGCATATGTCTTTTGAATTTGTTGTTTTAAGAATGTTAAAATTGTTGGCTCTTGAAAGAATGAGGAGAAAGAGAACTGTTATTGAGGATCTGAAAATCACCAAATTGATTCTTGAAGCAAGAAAAGCAGTGAAAAAAAAATTTCGAAAAAAAAAAAAAAGAAAAAAAAGAGAAGGAAATAAAGTTGTGATCCAAGGCAACAAGAGTGTGCTTAAGAACCCTGGACACCTCTAATTGGGGACTTTAGCAAAGCTAAGTCACAATCTAAAAAGGTTCACCCAATTATGTGTCTGTGGCATGTATGTATCCGGTGGTAATACTGGAAGACAGAGTGCTTTGGGCCACAGCCAAGACTCATACACTGGCTATGTTCAAGAATCATTATACTTAACTAGGAGAATCAATAACACTATCTGAGTTCTGAGTTCTCATAGATGCCAATCATTCTGAACTTCAAAGGATAGAGTGAGATGCCAAAACTGTTCGGAGGCAAAAAGCTACTAGTCCCGCTCATCTAATTGGAGCTGTGTTTCTTTGATATTTTGGAGTCTATAATATATTCTCTTCTTTTTATCCTATTTTGATTTTCAGTTGCTTGGGGACAAGCAACAATTTAAGTTTGGTGTTGTGATGAGCGGATAATTTGTATGCTTTTTGGCATTATTTTTAGTATGTTTCTAGTATCTTTTAGTTAGTTTTTAGTATATTTTTTATTAGTTTTTAATTAAAATTCACTTTTCTGGACTTCACTATGAGTTTGTGTGTTTTTCTGTGATTTCAGGTATTTTCTGACTGAAATTGAAGGTTCTGAGCAAAAATCTGATCCAGAGACTGAAAAGGACTGCAGATGCTGTTGGATTCTGACCTCCCTGCACTCGAAGTGGATTTTCTGGAGCTACAGAAGCCCAATTGGCGCGCTCTCAACGGCATTGGAAAGTAGACATCCTGGGCTTTCCAGCAATATATAATAGTCCATACTTTGCCCAAGATTTGATGGCCCAAACCGGCGCTCAAAGTCACCTACAGAAATTCCAGCGTTAAACGCTGGAACTGGCATAAAATTTGGAGTTAAACGCCCAAACTGGCATGAAAGCTGGCGTTTAACTCCAGAAAAGGTCTCTACACGAAATTCCTTCATTGCTCAGCCCAAGCACACACCAAGTGGGCCCGGAAGTGGATTTTTCTGTCATTTACTCATTCCTGTAAACCTTAGGACACTAGTTTACTACTTATAGGATCTTTTGACATTGTATCCGCACCTTATGACCTCATAACATTTTGTACACGTTCTTTCCACAGTATGAGCCTCTAAACCCCATGGTTGGGGGTGAGGAGCTCTGCTGTGTCTTGATGGATTAATGCAATTACTACTGTTTCCTATTCAATCATGCTTGTTTCCATTCTAAGATAACACTTGTTCTTAATCCGGATGAATGTGATGATCCGTGACAATCATCATCATTCTCAACCATGAACACGTGCCTGACAACCACCTCTGTTCTATCTTAGATTGAGTAGTTATCTCTTGGGTTCTTTAATCGGAATCTTCGTGGTATAGGCAGGACCTGATGGCAGCGTTCAAGAGAATCCGGAAGGCCTAAACCTTGTCTGTGGTATTCTGAGTAGGATTCAATGATTGAATGACTGTGACGTGCTTCAAACCTGTAACCTACTGGGCGTTAGTGACAGACGCAAAAGCGTGATTCTATTCCGGTAGGGGAGGGAACCAAACCGGTGATTGGCAGCACTGTGACAGAGTGTGTGCATTAGCTTTCACTGCGCGGATGGGAGGTAGCTGCTGACAACAGTGAGACCCTACACGAGCTTGCCATGGAAGGAGACATGCGTGTTTGATGAAGAAGATAGTAGGAAAGCAGAGATTCGGAAGATGGAGCATCTCCAAACCTCAACCCATTCTCCATTACTGCAGTACAAGTAACCATTACATGTTCTTTTGCTTCTTACAATCAATCTTGATAATTTCTGATATCCTGACTAAGATTTACAAGATAACCATAGCTTGCTTCAAGCCGACAATCTCCGTGGGATCGACCCTTGCTCACGCAAGGTATTACTTGGACGACCCAGTGCACTTGCTGGTTAGTTGTGCGGGATTGCAAAAGTGTTATTGCAATTTCGTGCACCATGAAGCAATTAAACAAGGAGATTAAAATGGAAACCAATAGATCTCAGGACCCAAGAGACTAGATAACTAAGTCTAGATCTCAATGCCTTCCTAGATCCAAATTCAGAGAGCAATTGCAAAATTTAAGAAGATCAAGCAGTAGAAGAAAAGAAGTGAAATCGCAAATTCTCAATGATACAGTAAATCAAAACAGAAAGAGATCTCAAGGTGAGATTGAGACAAAATTTCCTCAATTCTTCAACACCCAAGACTCAAGACAAGTGTAATTGAAATTGAAAACAAGAAAACTAAGAGGAAGAGAATTCAATTCTTCTTCCCAGGAACTCTCAAACTCTCAAAGCAACAACTCCAATGTAAAGATGAGCTCTCTACTGTAAGTATTAAAATTCTCCAAGGAAAGCTCTCCTAAAAACTTAAATTCTACGCTATTTATACACTCTCTTCAAATGATCTTCAAGCCTTGAATTGGGCCTTTGCTCTTGATGGAATTGGGTTAAAAAAGGCCTCTGTTGATTGCTCTTGGAGTTGGAGAGAAACCCATTGTGAACCGGGCCATGAATCACAAAAGCTTGAGTCAAAGTTTGAGGCAAACTTTGGCTCAAGCTTTTCATATCAGCTAAAGCCCCCTTGCTGTCATCCACGTTTGAGCTAAAGTTTGAGTTCAAACTTTAAGCCAAACGTGGATCCCCTTTGTATGCCTTGTGGCGCCAACGTTTGCCAAAAAGCTTGAGGCAAACGTTGGCGCAAGCTTTTTGCCTCCAGGGTGTTGGTGTGTGGCGCCAACGTTTGCCAAAAAGCTTGAGGCAAACGTTGGCGCAAGCTTTTGCCTCCAGGGTGTTTTCAATTCTTCCAAAAGTTTGAGCTAAAGTTTTAGGCAAGCTTTTGCTCAAGCTTTTTGTTCTCTCTTGCTCCTTGCCCTTTCTTCTTTCTTCAACCTTTTTCAAAGCTCTTTTCCCCTATCATCAATCATCCAAACATATCAAAGCTTTGCTCAAAATCATGAGTTTGTTATTCTTTCATAATATATGACAATTATAGCACAAAATCTCATGAAATTGCATTAATTCATCCATGGTTGATTGAATCACAGGAAACATGAAATTCTACCCAATTGGCTTACTTATGGCTCTAGAAAGTGCATAAAATCAATTGAAAACATAAGAAAAAGACTAGTGAAACTAGGCTAAGATGACTTGTCATCACAACACCAAACTTAAAACTTGCTTGTCCCCAAGCAAGAAAAGAATTATGTTCAAAGGTTCTTTCAATTAGGATGGATTGAAGAATAACTTGTAATGCCCTGTGAGTGAAGTAATTAAGTGACAGTGGGGTGAACTCTAAATTATATGCTCATGCAGGGGCTTCAGTGCTTACTAGTTCCTACATCTTGGAAGTCTTAGGTCTTGGAACTTTCATCCAAATGATATTATGGAGATCTCTCTATAGGTAATCACCTTGAAGCAGCTTATAGTTTATGTGCTTTGGCCTTGACTCTAAGTGTCATGTCTCAAAGCGGCTCTTTAGATAAGCTTTCAATCAATACTCCTAAACCAGTTGGTTTTAAGGTATTAGGTGTTAAAGCACCCCTAAGGATTTACTTACTCAAGCCTCTCTCTTTGACACAATTCGACCACAAGCATTTACTAGGATAATAACTCTTTGAGTTCTTGTTTCTTTCTTTCTTTTCTGCCTAGTAATTGATGCTCAGAGCCTTGGGCCATGTTCTCTCCTTTTTTTTTTTGCTGCTTCTTGGATCAATAAATGTTTGAGAATCTCCACAATACTTCTTTGAACTCTATGTCCCGCCTATGAGCTCCCATGCAAGTTTTCATAAGCATGCAACCTCAATACATAATCACACAACTAGAACCACCACTTCTCCTAATCTTTTGCTTGCCTCAAAATTGTTTAATTCCCCAATCCTTCTCTTCGAAGAAATGTTTTCTATTTATATTTTTCCAATTCTTGAGTGCAAGCAAATTTTCAAGTGTATGGTGCTATAATATACCAAACATCTTAGTTATTGAACTATAAGGAAATTATACTGAACAGGGGTACAGTACCACTTTCAATCATAGCAGTTTTAAATATAAGACAATCACTTAACAATACAACCTTTTGGATTTTACTTGCTTCACTCCTTCTTCATCATCATTGCTGGTCTTCACATTCCTCTTTCATCTCTTTGATTGATGATGCTAAATCTTCCCAAAAGTTTGTATGGTACTCTGCAGTGATATTGAAAGTTTCTTGTTCCCCAAGCACTTGAAAAATGGTTAGCATGCATGAATTATTTGTGGGCTTTTGAACTTACTTTGGTGTGAGAACACCAAACTTAGTACCTTGCCAATGGTTCTCATGCATCAAATTGACCATATGTGGAACTCTTTTTCTTTGCTAACGGCAATAAGACTAAAAACTAGAAAATAGACATTGGTTAAGTAGTTTCTCTGATTGCTTGGAGCTAGCAACCCTTTATGCAGAAGGTGAGAATGTGTTTTTAAATGAGATTTTTGGTGGAACACCAAACTTAGCATTCTTCATTCTCCCTTAAATTGTTTTGGTGTGCAACACCAAACTTAGCTCCTTGCAATATAAATAAAGCTACTTAGCCTCTTTATTGAAATAGCTATGGAAAGAAAACTACCTCAGGTTGGGTTGCCTCCCAACAAGTGCTTCTTTATTGTCACTAGCTTGACATCTTGTTCTTTGATCATGGAGGCTGAAAATCATAGTGCCTCAGCTTTTCTCTTCTTACTGTGAACTTTCTTCCAGTCTCTTCTTTGATGATCTCTAGGTGTTCATGTGGAAGGATCCGGTTCACAGTATAGTACTCAGATAATTGTGGAGGCACCTTCATTGGTTGGGTGTTTAATATCACTTTATCCCTTGGTGAGAAACTCTCAGTGGGGATTTTCTAAATCCCAGCATTTTTCCCCTCTATCTCTTGCCTCTTTCCTCAACCTCCAAAATGTTTCAGGATCAAAAGGTGTAGATTCATCGCTCTTTTCTCCTATCACAAAATCAGAAACACAAACAGAACCAGAAACTAAAACAGAGCACTCTATAACTTGAGTGCAGTTAGAGTTAGTAGAGACAAAGTCTCGAACAGTTAGTGTCCTAGTCCAAAAATAAAAGAAAATACTTAATCTAGATCACCACCTCACTTAATCATTGTCAATCTAATCAATCCCCGGCAACGGCGCCAAAAACTTGATGGTAAATTTTGGAAAACGAATTTCCAATCACCAAACTCACCGGCAAGTGTATCGGGTCGCATCAAGTAATAAAACTCACGGGAGTGAGGTCGATCCCATAGGGATTGAAGGATTGAGCAATTTTAGTTTAGTGGTTGATTTAGTCAAGCGAATCAAGTATTGGTTGAGTTGTTTGTAATTCGCAGAAACTAAATTGCAGTAAAATTAAAGGGGAAGGGTGAATTTGCAGGAAATTAAAGGGAACTGAAATTAAAGTGCTGAATCTTAAAGACAGGTAAAATAAATGGCAGAAACTTAAAGTGCAAGGAATGTAAATTGCAGAAACTTAAATTGTAAGAAATGTAAATTGCTTGAATTATAAAGGGAATTGGGAATTTGATTTGCAGAAATTAAACAAGGAAAAGTAAAATTCAACAAACGGAAAGGTAAAAGATGGATTCAATTAAATCGGATCTCAAACAGAAATGTAAATAAACTTGGTGAAGCAATTAAACAAGGAGATTAAAATGGAAACCAATAGATCTCAGGACCCAAGAGACTAGATAACTAAGTCTAGATCTCAATGCCTTTCTAGATCCAAATTCAGAGAGCAATTGCAAAATTTAAGAAGATCAAGCAGTAGAAGAAAAGAAGTGAAATCGCAAATTCTCAATGATACAGTAAATCAAAACAGAAAGAGATCTCAAGGTGAGATTGAGACAGAATTTCCTCAATTCTTCAACACCCAAGACTCAAGACAAGTGTAATTGAAATTGAAAACAAGAAAACTAAAAGGAAGAGAATTCAATTCTTCTTCCCAGGAACTCTCAAACTCTCAAAGCAACAACTCCAATGTAAAGATGAGCTCTCTACTGTAAGTATTAAAATTCTCCAAGGAAAGCTCTCCTAAAAACTTAAATTCTACGCTATTTATACACTCTCTTCAAATGATCTTCAAGCCTTGAATTGGGCCTTTGCTCTTGATGGAATTGGGTTGAAAAAGGCCTCTGTTGATTGCTCTTGGAGTTAGAGAGAAACCCATTGTGAACTGGGCCATGAATCACAAAAGCTTGAGTCAAAGTTTGAGACAACCTTTGGCTCAAGCTTTTCATATCAGCTAAAGCCCCCTTGCTGTCATCCACGTTTGAGCTAAAGTTTGAGTTCAAACTTTAAGCCAAACGTGGATCCCCTTTGTATGCCTTGTGGCGCCAACGTTTGCCAAAAAGCTTGAGGCAAACGTTGGCGCAAGCTTTTGCCTCCAGGGTGTTTTCAATTCTTCCAAAAGTTTGAGCTAAAGTTTGAGGCAAGCTTTTGCTCAAGCTTTTTGTTCTCTCTTGCTCCTTACCCTTTCTTCTTTCTTCAACCTTTTTCAAAGCTCTTTTCCCCTATCATCAATCATCCAAACACATCAAAGCTATGCTCAAAATCATGAGTTTGTTATTCTTTCATAATATATGACAATTATAGCACAAAATCTCATGAAATTGCATTAATTCATCCATGGTTGATTGAATCAAAGGAAACATAAAATTCTACCCAATTGGCTTACTTATGGCTCTAGAAAGTGCATAAAATCAATTGAAAACATAAGAAAAAGACTAGTGAAACTAGGCTAAGATGACTTGTCATCACAACACCAAACTTAAAACTTGCTTGTCCCCAAGCAAGAAAAGAATTATGTTCAAAGGTTCTTTCAATTAGGATGGATTGAAGAATAACTTGTAATGCCCTGTGAGTGAAGTAATTAAGTGACAGTGGGGTGAACTCTAAATTATATGCTCATGCAGGGGCTTCAGTGCTTACTAGTTCCTACATCTTGGAAGTCTTAGGTCTTGGAACTTTCATCCAAATGATATTATGGAGATCTCTCTATAGGTAATCACCTTGAAGCAGCTTATAGTTTATGTGCTTTGGCCTTGACTCTAAGTGTCATGTCTCAAAGCGGCTCTTTAGATAAGCTTTCAATCAATACTCCTAAACCAGTTGGTTTTAAGGTATTAGGTGTTAAAGCACCCCTAAGGATTTACTTACTCAAGCCTCTCTCTTTGACACAATTCGACCACAAGCATTTACTAGGATAATAACTCTTTGAGTTCTTGTTTCTTTCTTTCTTTTCTGCCTAGTAATTGATGCTCAGAGCCTTGGGCCATGTTCTCTCCTTTTTTTTTTTTGCTGCTTCTTGGATCAATAAATGTTTGAGAATCTCCACAATACTTCTTTGAACTCTATGTCCCGCCTATGAGCTCCCATGCAAGTTTTCATAAGCATGCAACCTCAATACATAATCACACAACTAGAACCACCACTTCTCCTAATCTTTTGCTTGCCTCAAAATTGTTTAATTCCCCAATCCTTCTCTTCGAAGAAATGTTTTCTATTTATATTTTTCCAATTCTTGAGTGCAAGCAAATTTTCAAGTGTATGGTGCTATAATATACCAAACATCTTAGTTATTGAACTATAAGGAAATTATACTGAACAGGGGTACAGTACCACTTTCAATCATAGCAGTTTTAAATATAAGACAATCACTTAACAATACAACCTTTTGGATTTTACTTGCTTCACTCCTTCTTCATCATCATTGCTGGTCTTCACATTCCTCTTTCATCTCTTTGATTGATGATGCTAAATCTTCCCAAAAGTTTGTATGGTACTCTGCAGTGATATTGAAAGTTTCTTGTTCCCCAAGCACTTGAAAAATGGTTAGCATGCATGAATTATTTGTGGGCTTTTGAACTTACTTTGGTGTGAGAACACCAAACTTAGTACCTTGCCAATGGTTCTCATGCATCAAATTGACCATATGTGGAACTCTTTTTCTTTGCTAACGGCAATAAGACTAAAAACTAGAAAATAGACATTGGTTAAGTAGTTTCTCTGATTGCTTGGAGCTAGCAACCCTTTATGCAGAAGGTGAGAATGTGTTTTTAAATGAGATTTTTGGTGGAACACCAAACTTAGCATTCTTCATTCTCCCTTAAATTGTTTTGGTGTGCAACACCAAACTTAGCTCCTTGCAATATAAATAAAGCTACTTAGCCTCTTTATTGAAATAGCTATGGAAAGAAAACTACCTCAGGTTGGGTTGCCTCCCAACAAGTGCTTCTTTATTGTCACTAGCTTGACATCTTGTTCTTTGATCATGGAGGCTGAAAATCATAGTGCCTCAGCTTTTCTCTTCTTACTGTGAACTTTCTTCCAGTCTCTTCTTTGATGATCTCTAGGTGTTCATGTGGAAGGATCCGGTTCACAGTATAGTACTCAGATAATTGTGGAGGCACCTTCATTGGTTGGGTGTTTAATATCACTTTATCCCTTGGTGAGAAACTCTCAGTGGGGATTTTCTAAATCCCAGCATTTTTCCCCTCTATCTCTTGCCTCTTTCCTCAACCTCCAAAATGTTTCAGGATCAAAAGGTGTAGATTCATCGCTCTTTTCTCCTATCACAAAATCAGAAACACAAACAGAACCAGAAACTAAAACAGAGCACTCTATAACTTGAGTGCAGTTAGAGTTAGTAGAGACAAAGTCTCGAACAGTTAGTGTCCTAGTCCAAAAATAAAAGAAAATACTTAATCTAGATCACCACCTCACTTAATCATTGTCAATCTAATCAATCCCCGGCAACGGCGCCAAAAACTTGATGGTAAATTTTGGAAAACGAATTTCCAATCACCAAACTCACCGGCAAGTGTATCGGGTCGCATCAAGTAATAAAACTCACGGGAGTGAGGTCGATCCCATAGGGATTGAAGGATTGAGCAATTTTAGTTTAGTGGTTGATTTAGTCAAGCGAATCAAGTATTGGTTGAGTTGTTTGTAATTCGCAGAAACTAAATTGCAGTAAAATTAAAGGGGAAGGGTGAATTTGCAGGAAATTAAAGGGAACTGAAATTAAAGTGCTGAATCTTAAAGACAGGTAAAATAAATGGCAGAAACTTAAAGTGCAAGGAATGTAAATTGCAGAAACTTAAATTGTAAGAAATGTAAATTGCTTGAATTATAAAGGGAATTGGGAATTTGATTTGCAGAAATTAAACAAGGAAAAGTAAAATTCAACAAACGGAAAGGTAAAAGATGGATTCAATTAAATCGGATCTCAAACAGAAATGTAAATAAACTTGGTGAAGCAATTAAACAAGGAGATTAAAATGGAAACCAATAGATCTCAGGACCCAAGAGACTAGATAACTAAGTCTAGATCTCAATGCCTTTCTAGATCCAAATTCAGAGAGCAATTGCAAAATTTAAGAAGATCAAGCAGTAGAAGAAAAGAAGTGAAATCGCAAATTCTCAATGATACAGTAAATCAAAACAGAAAGAGATCTCAAGGTGAGATTGAGACAGAATTTCCTCAATTCTTCAACACCCAAGACTCAAGACAAGTGTAATTGAAATTGAAAACAAGAAAACTAAGAGGAAGAGAATTCAATTCTTCTTCCCAGGAACTCTCAAACTCTCAAAGCAACAACTCCAATGTAAAGATGAGCTCTCTACTGTAAGTATTAAAATTCTCCAAGGAAAGCTCTCCTAAAAACTTAAATTCTACGCTATTTATACACTCTCTTCAAATGATCTTCAAGCCTTGAATTGGGCCTTTGCTCTTGATGGAATTGGGTTGAAAAAGGCCTCTGTTGATTGCTCTTGGAGTTAGAGAGAAACCCATTGTGAACTGGGCCATGAATCACAAAAGCTTGAGTCAAAGTTTGAGACAACCTTTGGCTCAAGCTTTTCATATCAGCTAAAGCCCCCTTGCTGTCATCCATGTTTGAGCTAAAGTTTGAGGTCAAACTTTAAGCCAAACGTGGATCCCCTTTGTATGTCTTGAAGCGCCAACGTTTGCCAAAAAGCTTGAGGCAAACGTTGGCGCAGCTTTTGCCTCCAGGGTGTTTTCAATTCTTCCAAAAGTTTGAGCTAAAGTTTGAGGCAAGCTTTTGCTCAAGCTTTTTGTTCTCTCTTGCTCCTTACCCTTTCTTCTTTCTTCAACCTTTTTCAAAGCTCTTTTCCCCTATCATCAATCATCCAAACACATCAAAGCTATGCTCAAAATCATGAGTTTGTTATTCTTTCATAATATATGACAATTATAGCACAAAATCTCATGAAATTGCATTAATTCATCCATGGTTGATTGAATCAAAGGAAACATAAAATTCTACCCAATTGGCTTACTTATGGCTCTAGAAAGTGCATAAAATCAATTGAAAACATAAGAAAAAGACTAGTGAAACTAGGCTAAGATGACTTGTCATCAAGCATTGAAGCTTTCATGTGTAGAGACTTTTCTTGGAGTTAAACGCCAGCTTTTGTGCCAGTTTGGACGTTTAACTCCCATTCTTGTGCCAGTTCCGGCGTTTAACGCCGGGCAGTTTTGTGCTAATTTGGAACGCCGGTTTGGGCCATCAAATCTCAGGCAAAGTATGGACTATTATATATTGCTGGAAAGCCCAGAATGTCTACTTTCCAACGCAATTGAGAGCGCACCAATTGGGCTTCTGTAGCTCCAGAAAATTCACTTCTATTGCAGGGAGGTCAGAATCCAACATCATCTATAGTCCATTTCAGCCTCTGAATAAGATTTTTGCTCAGGTCCCTCAATTTCAGCCAGAAAATACCTGAAATCACAGAAAAACACACAAACTCATAGTAAAGTCCAAAAAAGTGAATTTTAACTAAAAAAACTAATAAAAATATAATAAAAACTAACTAAAACATACTAAAAACATACTAAAAACAATGCCAAAAAGCGTATAAGTTATCCGCTCATCACAACACCAAACTTAAATTGTTGCTTGTCCCCAAGCAACTAAAAATCAAATAAGATAAAAAGAAGAGAATATGCAATGAATCCCAAAAACATCTATGAAGATCAGTATTAATTAGATGAGCGGGGCTTTTAGCTTTTTGCCTCTGAATAGTTTTGGCATCTCACTCTATCCTTTGAAATTCAGAATGATTGGCTTCTATAGGAACTCAGGATTCAGATAATGTTATTGATTCTCCTAGTTAAGTATGATGATTCTTGAACACAGCTACTTTATGAGTCTTGGCCGTGGCCCAAAGCACTCTGTCTTCCAGTATTACCACCGGATACATACATGCCACAGACACATAATTGGGTGAACCTTTTTAGATTGTGACTCAGCTTTGCTAGAGTCCCCAATTAGAGGTGTCCAGGGTTCTTAAGCACACTCTTTTTGCCTTGGATCACAACTTTATTTTTTTTCTTTTTCTTTTTTTTCCCTTTTTTTCATTTTTTTCCGTTTTTTTTTTTTTGAATATTCACTGCTTTTTCTTGCTTCAAGAATCATTTTTATGATTTTTCAGATCCTCAGTAACATGTCTCCTTTTTCATCATTCTTTCAAGAGCCAATCATTCATGAACAACAAATTCAAAAGACATATGCACTGTTCAAGCATACATTCAGAAACCAAGAGTATTGCCACCACATCAAAATAATTAATCTGTTATAAAATTTAAAATTCATGAAATTCTTCTCTTTTTCAATTAAGAACATTTTTTATTTAAGAAAGGTGATGGATTCATAGGACATTCATAGCTTTAAGGCATAGACACTAAGACACTAATGATCATAAGACACAAATATAGATAAACATAAGCATGAAATTTCGAAAAACAGAAGGATAAAGAACAAAGAGATTAAAGAACGGGTCCACCTTAGTGATCGCGGCTTGTTCTTCCTCTTGCAGATCTTATGGAGTGCTTGAGCTCCTCAATGTCTCTTCCTTGCCTTTGTTTCTCCTCTCTCATGATTCTTTGATCTTCTCTGATTTCATGGAGGAGGATGGAATGTTCTTGGTGCTCCACCCTTAGTTGTCCCATGTTGGAACTCAATTCTCCTAGGGAGGTGTTGATTTGCTTCTAATAGTTTTGAGGAGGAAAGTGCATCCCTTGAGGTATCTCAGGGATTTCATGATGAGTGGGATCTCTTGTTTGCTCCATCCTTTTCTTAGTGATGGGCTTATCCTCATCAATGAGGATGTTTTCCTCTATGTCAATTCCAACTGAATAACAGAGGTGACAAATGAGATGAGGAAAGGATAACCTTGCCAAGGTAGAGGACTTGTCTGCCACCTTATAAAGTTCTTGGGCTATAACCTCATGAACTTCTACTTCTTCTCCAATCATGATGCTATGAATCATGATGGCCCGGTCTATAGTAACTTCGGACCAGTTGCTAGTGGGAATGATTGAGCGTTGGATAATCTCCAACCATCCCCTAGCAACGGACTTGAGGTCATGCCTTCTCAGTTGAACCGGCTTCCCTCTTGAATCTCTCTTCCATTGAGCGCCCTCTTCACAAATGTCTATGAGGACTTGGTCCAACCTTTGATCAAAGTTGACCCTTCTAGTGTAAGGGTGTTCATCTCCTTGCATCATGGGCAAGTTGAACGCCAACCTCACATTTTTCGGATTAAAATCTAAGCATTTCCCCCGAACCATTGTAAGCCAATTCTTTGGGTCCGGGTTCACACTTTGATCATGGTTTTTGGTGATTCATGCATTGGCATAGAACTCTTGAACCATTAAGATTCCGTCTTGTTGAATGGGGTTGGTAAGAACTTCCCAACCTCTTCTTCGGATCTCATGTCGGATCTCTGGATATTCCCTCTTTTTGAGTCTGAAAGGGACCTCGGGGATCACCTTCTTCATGGCCACAACTTCATAGAAGTGGTCTTGATGCACCCTTGAGATGAATCTCTCCATCTCCCATGACTCAGAGGTGGAAGCTTTTGCCTTCCCTTTCCTCTTTCTAGAGGTTTCTCCGGCCTTAGGTGCCATAAATGGTTTTGCAAAAACAAAAAGCAATGCTTTTACCACACCAAACTTAGAAGGTTTGCTCGTCCTCGAGCAAAAGAAGAAAGAAGAGAGTAGAAGAAGAAGAAATAGAGGAGATGGAGGTGGCTTTGTGGTTCGGCCAAGGGGGAAAAGTAGTGTTTAGGTTGTGGGAAAATGAAGGAGTGAAGATGGGTTTATATAGGAGTGGAGAGAGGGGTATGGTTCGGTCATGTAAGGGTGGGATTGGGAGGGAAAGTGGTTTGAATTTGAATGGTGAGATAGGTGGGGTTTTATGAAGGATGGATTTGAGTGGTGAAGAGAAAGATGGGATTTGATAGGTGAGGGGTTTTTGGGGAAGAGGTGTTGAGGTGATTGGTGAATGGGTGAAGAAGAGAGAGAGTGGTGGGGTAGATGGGGATCTTGTGGGGTCCACAGATCCTGAGGTGTCAAGGAAAATTCATCCCTGCACCAAGTGGCGAGCAAAAATGCTCTTTATGCCAATTCTGGCGTTAAACGCCAGGTTGGTGCCCATTTTTGGCGTTTAACGCCAGCTTCTTGCCCTTTCCTGGCGTTTAACGCCACTCTGGTACACCTTTCTGGCGTTAAACACCCAAAATGGTGCCAGACTGGGCGTTAAATGCCCATTTGCTGCCCTTACTGGCGTTTAAACGCCAGCAAGGCTTTCCTCCAGGGTGTGCTATTTTTCTTTCTGTTTTTGCTTTTTCAATTGATTTTGTGACTTCCCATGATCATCAACCTATAGAAAACATAAAATAACAAACGAAAATAGATAAATATAACATTGGGTTGCCTCCCAACAAGCGCTTCTTTAATGTCAGTAGCTTGACAGTGGGCTCTCATGGAGCCTCACAGATACTCAGAGCAATGTTGGAACCTCCCAACACCAAACTTAGAGTTTGAATGTGGGGGTTCAACACCAAACTTAGAAGTTGGTTGTGGCCTCCCAACACCAAACTTAGAGTTTGACAGTGGGGGCTCTGTTTGGCTCTGTTTTGAGAGAAGCTCTTCATGCTTCCTCTCCATGGTGACAGAGGGATATCCTTGAGCCTTAAACACAAAGGATTCTTCATTCACTTGAATGATCAATTCTCCTCTGTCAACATCAATCACAGCCTTTGCTGTGGCTAGGAAGGGTCTGCCAAGGATGACAGATTCATCCATGCACTTCCCAGTCTCTAGGACTATGAAATCAGCAGGGATGTAATGGTCTTCAACCTTCACCAAAACATCCTCTACAAGTCCATAAGCTTGTTTTCTTGAATTGTCTACCATCTCTAGTGAGATTCTTGCAGCTTGTACCTCAAAGATCCCTAGCTTCTCCATTACAGAGAGAGGCATAAGGTTTATACTTGACCCTAAGTCACACAGAGCCTTCTTAAAGGTCATGGTGCCTATGGTACAAGGTATTGAAAACTTCCCAGGATCCTGTCTCTTTTAAGGTAATTTCTGCCCAGTCAAGTCATCCAGTTCTTTGGTGAGCAAAGGGGGTTCATCCTCCCAAGTCTCATTACCAAATAACTTGTCATTTAGCTTCATAATTGCTCCAAGGTATTTAGCAACTTTCTCTTCAGTGACATATTCGTCCTCTTCAGAGGAAGAATACTCATCAGAGCTCATGAAAGGCAGAAGTAAATCCAATGGAAACTCTATGGTCTCAGTGTGAGCCTCAGATTCCCATAGTTCCTCATTAGGGAACTCATTGGAGGCCAGTGGACGTCCATTGAGGTCTTCCTCAGTGGCGCTCACTGCTTCTTCATCCTCTCCAAGTTCGGTCATGAGGGTCATGTTAATGGCCTTGCATTCTCCTTTTGGATTCTCTTCTATATTGCTTGGAAGAATACTAGGAGGGAATTCAGTAATTTTCTTGCTCAGCTGTCCCACTTGTGCCTCCAAATTCCTAATGGAGGACCTTATTTCAGTCATGAAACTTTGAGTGGTTTTGATTAGATCAGAGACCATGGTTGCTAAGTCAGAATGGTTCTGCTTAGAATTCACTGTCTGTTGCTGAGAAGATGATGGAAAAGGCTTGCCATTGCTAAACCTGTTTCTTCCACCATTATTGTTGTTGAAACCTTTTTGAGGTCTCTGTTGATCCTTCCATGAGAGATTTGGATAATTTCTCCATGAAGAATTATAGGTGTTTCCATAGGGTTCTCCCATGTAATTCACCTCTTCTATTGAAGGGTTCTCAGGATCATAAGCTTTTTCTTCAGATGAAGCTTCCTTAGTACTGCCTGGTGTTGCTTGCATTCCAGACAGACTTTGAGAGATTATATTGACTTGCTGAGTCAATATTTTGTTCTGAGCCAATATGGCATTCAGAGTATCAATCTCAAGAACTCCTTTCTTCTGGTTCGTCCCATTGTTCACAAGATTCCTTTCAGAAGTGTACATGAATTAGTTATTTGCAACCATTTCAATAAGTTCTTGAGCTTCTGCAGGTGTCTTCTTCAGATGAAGAGATCCTCCAGCAGAGCTATCCAATGACATCTTGGACAATTCAGACAGACCATCATAGAAGATACCTATGATGCTCCATTCAGAAAGCATGTCAGAGGGACACTTTCTGATCAATTGTTTGTATCTTTCCCAAGCTTCATAGAGGGATTCACCTTCCTTCTGTCTGAAGCTTTGGACTTCCACTCTAAGCTTACTCAATTTTTGAGGCGGAAAGAACTTTGCCAAGAAGGCATTGACTAGCTTTTCCCAAGAGTTCAGGCTTTCTTTAGGTTGTGAGTCCAACCATATCCTAGCTCTGTCTCTTACAGCAAAAGAGAATAGCATAAGTCTGTAGACCTCAGGGTCAACCCCATTGGTCTTGACAGTGTCACAGATTTGCAAGAATTCAGCTAAAAACTGATGAGGATCTTCCAATGGAAGTCCATGGAACTTGCAATTCTCTTGCATTAGAGAAACTAATTGAGGCTTAAGCTCAAAGTTGTTTGCTCCAATGGCAGGGATAGAGATGCTTCTCCCATAGAAGTTGGGAGTAGGTGCAGTAAAGTCACCCAGCACCTTCCTTGCATTGTTGGCATTGTTGTTGTTTTTGGCTGCCATGGGTTCTTCTTCTTTGAAGATTTCTGTTAGGTCCTCTACAGAGAGTTGTGCCTTAGCTTCTCTTAGCTTTCGCTTCAAGGTCCTTTCAAGTTCAGGGTCAGCCTCAACAAGAATGCTTTTGTCTTTGCTCCTGCTCATATGAAAGAGAAGAGAACAAGAAAATATGGAATCCTCTATGTCACAGTATAGAGATTCCTTGAGGTGTCAGAGGAAAAGAAAAATAGAAAGAAGAAGTAGAAGAATTCGAACTTATCAAGAAAGATGGAGTTTGAATTGTGCATTAAGGAGGAGTTGGTGCACGAAATTGTGATCACTACTTTTTAATACACGAAATAATCCCTAGTAATGGCTCCAAAGACTTGGTGCTCAATACCATGGCATAAACACAACTTCGCACAACTAACCAGCAAGTGCACTGGGTCGTCCAAGTAATAAACCTTACGCGAGTAAGGGTCGATCCCACGGAGATTGGTGGTATGAAGCAAGCTATGGTCACCTTGTAAATCTCAGTCAGGCAGACTCAAATGGGTATAGTGATAAACGAATAAAGCATAAAGATAAAGATAGAGATACTTATGTATATCATTGGTGTAAGAGCTTCAGACAAACGTATGAAGATGCCTTCCCTTCCGTCTCTCTGCTTTCCTACTGTCTTCATCCAATCCTTCTTACTCCTTTCCATGGCAAGCTTGTGTAGGGTTTCACCGTTGTCAGTGGCTACCTCCCATCCTCTCAGTGAAAATACGTCCCTGATGCTCTGTCACAGCATAGGCTAATCATCTGTCGGTTCTCGGTCCGGCCGGAATAGAATCCAGTGATTCTTTTGCGTCTGTCACTAACGCCCCGCCTTTCGGAGTTTGAAGCACGTCACAGTCATTCAATCATTGAATCCTACTCAGAATACCACAGACAAGGTTAGACCTTCCGGATTCTCTTGAATGCCGCCATCAGTTCTTGCCTATACCACGAAGACTCTGATCTCACGGAATGGCTGGCTCGTTTGTCAGGCGAGCACTCGGTTGTCAGGCGATCAACCATGCATCATGCAATCAGAAATCCAAGAGATAAACACTAAGCCTCATATGCTTGTAGAACAAGAATGGTTGTCAGTCACCTTGTTCATAGGTGAGAATGATGATGAGTGTCACGGATCATCACATTCATCAAGTTGAAGAACAAGTGATATCTTGGACAAAGAACAAGCGGAATTGAATAGAAGAACAATAGTAATTGCATTAATACTCGAGGTACAGCAGAGCTCCACACCTTAATCTATGGTGTGTAGAAACTCCACCGTTGAAAATACATAAGAACAAGGTCTAGGCATGGCCGAATGGCCAGCCTCCCAAAGTGATCTTAAGATAGCATAAAATTAGAAGATAGCTACCAAGATGTCAAATACAATAGTAAAAGGTCCTACTTATAGAAAACTAGTAGCCTAAGGTGTACAAAGATGAGTAAATGACATAAAAATCCACTTCCGGGCCCACTTGGTGTGTGCTTGGGCTGAGCAATGAAGCATTTTCGTGTAGAGACTTGTCTTGGAGTTAAACGCCAGCTTTTATGCCAGTTTGGGCGTTTAACTCCCATTTAGGTGCCAGTTCCGGCGTTTAACGCTGGAATTTCTTGAGGTGATTTTGAACGCCGGTTTGGGCCATCAAATCTTGGGCAAAGTATGGACTATCATATATTGCTGGAAAGCCCAGAATGTCTACTTTCCAACGCCGTTGAGAGCGCGCCAATTGGGCTTCTGTAGCTCCAGAAAATCCACTTCGAGTGCAGGAAGGTCAGAATCCAACAGCATCTGCAGTCCTTTTCAGTCTCTGGATCAGATTTTTGCTCAGATCCCTCAATTTCAGCCAGAAAATACCTGAAATCACAGAAAAACACACAAACTCATAGTAAAGTCCAGAAAAGTGAATTTTAACTAAAAACTAATAAAAATATACTAAAAACTAACTAGATCATACTAAAAACATACTAAAAACAATGCCAAAAAGTGTACAAATTATCCGCTCATCACAACACCAAACTTAAATTGTTGCTTGTCCCCAAGCAACTGAAGATCAAATAAGATAAAAAGAAGAGAATATGCAATGAACTCCAAAAACATCTATGAAGATCAGTTTTAATTAGATGAGCGGGGCTTTTAGCTTTTTGCCTCTGAATAGTTTTGGCATCTCACTTTATCCTTTGGAACTCAGAATGATTGGCTTCTTTAGGAACTCAGAATCCAGATAGTGTTATTGATTCTCCTAGTTAAGTATGATGATTCTTGAACACAGCTACTTTATTGAGTCTTGGCTGTGGCCCAAAGCACTCTGTCTTCCAGTATTACCACCGGATACATACATGCCACAGACACATAATTGGGTGAACCTTTTCAGATTGTGACTCAGCTTTGCTAAAGTCCCCAATTAGAGGTGTCCAGGGTTCTTAAGCACACTCTTATTGCCTTGGATCACAACTTTATTTCTTTCTTTTTCATCAAATTTTTTTTTTTCGTTTTTCTCCCCTTTTTTTTTCGTTTGCTCTTTTTTTTTTTGTATTCACTGCTTTTTCTTGCTTCAAGAATCATTTTTATGATTTTTCAGATCCTCAGTAACATGTCTCCTTTTTCATCATTCTTTCAAGAGCCAACATTCATGAACCACAAATTCAAAAGACATATGCACTGTTCAAGCATACATTCAGAGAACAAAAGTGTTGCCACCACATCAAAATAATTAAACTGTTATAAAATTCAAAATTCATGCAATTCTTTTCCTTTTCAATTAAGCACGTTTTTATTTAAGAAAGGTGATGGATTCATAGGACATTCATAACTTTAAGGCATAGACACTAAGACACTAATGATCATAAGACACAAACATGGATAAACATAAGCACTAAGATTCGAAAAACAGAAGAATAAAGAACAAGGAAATCAAGGAACGGGTCCACCTTAGTGATGGCGGCTCTTCCTTCCTCTTGAAGGTCCTATGGAGTGCTTAAGCTCCTCAATGTCTCTTCCTTGCCTTTGTTGCTCCTCTCTCATGATTCTTTGATCTTCTTTTATTTCATGGAGGAGAATGGAGTGTTCTTGGTGCTCCACCCTTAGTTGTCCCATGTTGGAACTCAATTCTCCTAGGGAGGTGTTTAGTTGCTCCCAATAGTTTTGTGGAGGAAAGTGCATCCCTTGAGGCATCTCAGGGATCTCATGATGAGAGGGGTCTCTTGTGTGCTCCATCCTTTTCTTGGTAATGGGCTTATCCTCATCAATGGTGATGTCTCCCTCTATGTCAACTCCAACTGAATAACAGAGGTGACAAATGAGGTGAGGAAAGGCTAACCTTGCCAAGGTAGAGGACTTGTCCGCCACCTTGTAGAGTTCTTGGGCTATAACCTCATGAACTTCCAATTCTTCTCCAATCATGATGCTATGGATCATGATGGCCCGGTCTAGAGTAACTTCGGACCGGTTGCTAGTGGGAATGATTGAGCGTTGGATAAACTCCAACCATCCTCTAGCCACGGGTTTGAGGTCATGCCTTCTCAATTGAACCGGCTTGCCTCTTGAATCTCTCTTCCATTGTGCGCCCTCTTCACATATGATTGTGAGGACTTGGTCCAACCTTTGATCAAAGTTGACGCTTCTTGTGTAAGGATGTTCATCTCCTTGCATCATAGGCAAGTTGAACGCCACCCTCACACTTTCCGGACTAAAATCCAAGTATTTCCCCCGAACCATTGTGAGATAATTCTTTGGATCCGGGTTCACACTTTGATCATGGTTCTTGGTGATCCATGCATTGGCATAGAACTCTTGAACCATCAAGATTCCGACTTGTTGAATGGGGTTGGTAAGCACTTCCCAACCTCTTCTTCGGATCTCATGGCGGATCTCCGGATATTCACCCTTTTTGAGTGAAAAGGGGACCTCGGGGATCACCTTCTTCAAGGCCACAACTTCATAGAAGTGGTCTTGATGCACCCTTGAGATGAATCTATCCATCTCCCATGACTCGGAGGTGGAAGCTTTTGCCTTCCCTTTCCTCTTTCTAGAGGTTTCTCCGGCCTTGGATGCCATAATGGTTATGGAAAAACGAAAAAGCAACGCTTTTACCACACCAAACTTAAAATGTTTGCTCGTCCTCGAGCAAAAGAAGAAAGAAGAGAGTAGAAGAAGAAGAAATGAGGGAGCGGGAGATGGTGGTGTATTCGGCCAAAGAGGGGGAGAAGTGTTGTTTAGGTTGTGTGAAAATGAAGGAGTGAAGAAGGGTATTTATAGGAGAGATGGAGATGGTGTTATTTTGAATTTGAAGGGTGAGGTTGGTGGGGTTTTATGAAGGATGGATGTGAGTGGTGAAGAGAAAGATGGGATTTGATAGGTGAAGGGTTTTTGGGGAAGAGGTGTTGAGGTGATTGGTGAATGGGGAAGAAGAGAGAGGGTGGTGGTGGGGTTGGTGGGGGTCCTGTGGGGTCCACAGATCCTGTGGTGTCAAGGAAAAGTCATCCCTGCACCAAATGTTGCTCAAAATCACGTTTTGAGCCATTTCTGGCGTTAAACGCCGGGCTGGTGCCCATTCCTGGCGTTTAACACCAGGTTCTTGCCCTTTTCTGGCGTTTAACGCCAGTCTGGTGCCCCTTTCTGGCGTTAAACGCCCAGAATGGTGCCAGACTGGGCGTTAAACGCCCAACTGCTAGGCTTACTGGCGTTTGAACGCCAGCAGCATCTTCCTCCAGGGTGTGCTGTTTTTCTTCCTGTTTTTCATTCTGTTTTTGCTTTTTCAATTAATTTTGTGACTTCTTATGATCATCAACCTACAAAAAAAACATCAAATAACAAAAGAAACTATATAAATTATAATCATTGGGTTGCCTCCCAACAAGCGCTTCTTTAATGTCAGTAGCTTGATAGAGGGCTCTCATGGAGCCTCACAGATACTCAGAGCAATGTTGGAACCTCCCAACACCAAACTTAGAGTTTGAATGTGGGGGTTCAACACCAAACTTAGAGTTTGGTTGTGGCCTCCCAACACCAAACTTAGAGTTTGACTGTGGGGGCTCTGTTTGTCTCTGATTTGAGAGAAGCTCTTCATGCTTCTTCTCCATGGTGACAGAGGGATATCCTTGAGCCTTAAACACATAGGATTCTTCATTCACTTGAATGATCAGTTCACCTCCATCAACATCAATCACAGCCTTTGCTGTGGCTAGGAAGGGTCTGCCAAGGATGATGGTTTCATCCATGCACTTCCCAGTCTCTAGGACTATGAAATCAGTAGGGATGTAATGGTTTTCTACTTTCACCAAAACATTCTCTACAAGTCCATGAGCTTGTTTTCTTGAGTTGTCTGCCATCTCTAGTGAGATTCTTGCAGCTTGTACCTCAAAGATCCCTAACTTCTCTATTACAGAGAGAGGCATGAGGTTTACACTTGACCCTAAGTCACACAGAGCCTTCTTGAAGGTCATGGTGCCTATGGTACAAGGTATGGAAAACTTCCCAGGATCTTGTCTCTTTTGAGGTAATTTCTGCCTAGACAAGTCATCCAGTTCTTTGGTGAGCAAAGGAGGTTCATTCTCCCAAGTCTCATTTCCAAATAACTTGTCATTTAGCTTCATGATTGCTCCAAGGTATTTAGCAACTTGCTCTTCAGTGACATACTCATCCTCTTCAGAGGAAGAATACTCATCAGAGCTCATGAAAGGCAGAAGTCCAATGGAATCTCTATGGTCTCATTTTGAGCCTCAGATTCCCATGGTTCCTCATTGGGGAACTCATTGGAGGTCAGTGCACGCCCATTGAAGCCTTCCTCAGTGGCGTCCACTTCCTCTCCATCCTCTCCAAATTCGGCCATGTTGATGGCCTTGCACTCTCCTTTTGGATTTTCTTCTGTATTACTTGGGAGAGTACTAGGAGGGAGTTCAGTAACTTTTTTGCTCAGCTGTCCCACTTGTGCCTCCAAATTTCTAATGGAGGACCTTGTTTCATTCATGAAACTTTGAGTGGTTTTAATTAGATCAGAGACCATGGTTGCTAAGTCAGAGGGGTTCTGCTTAGGATTCTCTGTCTGTTGCTGAGAAGATGATGGAAAAGGTTTGCCATTGTTAAACCTGTTTCTTCCACCATTATTATTGAAACCTTGTTGAGGTCTCTCTTGATTCTTCCATGAGAGATTTGGGTGATTTCTCCATGAAGAATTATAGGTGTTACCATAGGGTTCTCCTAGGTAATTCACCTCTTCCATTGAAGGGTTCTCAGGATCATAAGCTTCTTCCTCAGATGAAGCATCCTTGGTACTACTTGGTGCATTTTGCATTCCAGACAGACTTTGAGAAATCAAATTGACTTGTTGAGTTAATATTTTATTCTGAGCCAAAATGGCGTTCAGAGTATCAATCTCAAGAACTCCTTTCTTCTGACTTGTCCCATTGTTCACAGGATTTCTCTCAGAAGTGTACATGAATTGGTTATTTGCAACCATTTCAATGAGCTCCTGAGCCTCTGTAGGCGTCTTCTTCAGATGAAGAGATCCTCCAGCAGAGCTATCCAAAGACATCTTGGATAGTTTAGAGAGACCATCATAAAAAATACCTATGATGCTCCATTCAGAAAGCATGTCTGAGGGACATTTTCTGATTAATTGTTTGTATCTTTCCCAAGCTTCATAGAGGGATTCTCCATCCTTCTGTCTGAAGGTTTGGACATCCACTCTAAGCTTACTCCATTTTTGAGGTGGAAAGAACTTTGCCAAGAAGGCATTGACTAGCTTTTCCCAAGAGTCCAGGCTCTCTTTAGGTTGTGAGTCCAACCATATTCTAGCTCTGTCTCTTACAGCAAAAGGGAATAGCATCAGTCTGTAGACCTCAGGGTCAACCCCATTAGTCTTGACTGTGTCACAGATTTGCAAGAATTCAGCTAAAAACTGATGAGGATCTTCCATTGGAAGTCCATGGAACTTGCAATTCTGTTGCAGTAGAGAAACCAACTGAGGCTTAAGCTCAAAGTTGTTTGCTCCAATGGCAGGGATAGAGATGCTTCTCCCATAGAAGTCGGGAGTAGGTGCAGTAAAGTCACCCAGCACCTTCCTTGCATTGTTGGCATTGTTGTTATTTTCGGCTGCCATGTCTTCTTCTTCTTTGAAAAATTCGGTTAGGTTCTCTACAGAGAGTTGTGCCTTAGCTTCTCTTAGCTTTCGCTTCAAGGTCCTTTCAGGTTCAGGGTCAGCTTCAACAATAATGCCTTTGTCTTTGTTCCTGCTCATATGAAAGAGAAGAGAACAAGAAAATGTGGAATCCTCTATGTCACAGTATAGAGATTCCTTGAGGTGTCAGAGGTAAAAATAGAAGAAGGAGGTAGAAGAATTCGAACTTGATTAGATAGAGTTCGAATTGTGCATTAAGAAGGAGTAGTACTCCATAAATAGAAGGATGTGAGAAGGAGGGAAGAGAATTTTCGAAAATTCAATTAAAAGATTTTGAAAACATTTGAAAAATTGATTGATAATTTTCGAAAATTCAAAGTGAAAAAGAAATCAAGTGATTTTTGAAAAAGATTTTGAAATTAGAAGTTAAAAAGATTTGATTGAAAACTTATTTTGAAAAAGATGTGATTGAGAAGATATGATTTGAAAACAATTTTAAAAAAGATTTGATTTTAAAAATTAATGACTTGCCTAACAAGAAAAGATATGATTTGAAACATTAAACCTTTCTCAACAGAAAAGGCAACAAATTTGAGATGTTCAATCAAATCATTAATTGTTAGTAAGTATCTTTGAAAAAGGAAAGAAATTGATTTTGAAAACATTTGATTGAAAAGATATGATTTGAAAAAGATTTGATTTTGAAAAACTTTGAAAACTTGAAAAAAAATTGATTTTGAAAACAAAATCTTCCCCCTTTGCCATCCTGGCGTTAAACGCCCAGAATGGTATCCATTCTGGCGTTTAACGCCCAAAATGCACCGTTTTTGGGCGTTAAACGCCCAACCAGGTACCCTGGCTGGCGTTTAAACGCCAGTCTGTCCTTCTTCACTGGGCGTTTTGAACGCCCAGCTTTTTCTGTATAATTCCTCTGCAGTATGTTCTGAATCTTCAATTCTTTGTATTATTGACTTGAAAAGACACAAATTAAAAATATTTTTGGATTTTTAATAATCAAAATGCAACAAGAATCAAATAACAATGCATGCAAGACACCAAACTTAGCAGTTTGTATACTACTGACACTACATGAGACACATAAACACTCAAGTCAAAAGAATTCAAAGATCAGAGTAAGAAATCATCAAGAATTACTTGAAGATCCTTAAGACACATGAATGAATGTATGCAATTGACACCAAACTTAAGATAAGACACTAGACTCAAGCAAGAAACATCAAATATTTTTGGTTTTTATGATTTTGTGAATTTTTTTTTTTTTTGTGATTTTCGAAAATTAAGTGGAAAAAGATATCAAAATTCTTAATGAGAATTCCAGGAATCAGTGCAATGCTAGTCTAAGACTCCGGTCCAGGAATTAGACATGGCTTCACAGCCAGCCAAGCTTTCAAAGAAAGCTTCGGTCCAAAACACTAGACATGGCCAAAGGCCAGCCAAGCCTTAGCAGATCACTGCTCCAAAAGCAAGATCAACAAGCTCTTGTGATGATAAGTTGAAACCTCGGTCCAATGAAATTAGACATGGCTTTACAGCCAGCCAGATTTCAGCAAATCATCATGAAACTCTAGAATTCATCTTCAAGAATTTCGAAAAATAAATGCCTAATCTAAGCAACAAGATGAACCGTCAGTTGTCCATACACAAGAACAATCCCCGGCAACGGCGCCAAAAACTTGGTGCACGAAATTGTGATCACTACTTTTTAATACACGAAATAATCCCTAGTAATGGCTCCAAAGACTTGGTGCTCAATACCATGGCATAAACACAACTTCGCACAACTAACCAGCAAGTGCACTGGGTCGTCCAAGTAATAAACCTTACGCGAGTAAGGGTCGATCCCACGGAGATTGGTGGTATGAAGCAAGCTATGGTCACCTTGTAAATCTCAGTCAGGCAGACTCAAATGGGTATAGTGATAAACGAATAAAGCATAAAGATAAAGATAGAGATACTTATGTATATCATTGGTGTAAGAGCTTCAGACAAACGTATGAAGATGCCTTCCCTTCCGTCTCTCTGCTTTCCTACTGTCTTCATCCAATCCTTCTTACTCCTTTCCATGGCAAGCTTGTGTAGGGTTTCACCGTTGTCAGTGGCTACCTCCCATCCTCTCAGTGAAAATACGTCCCTGATGCTCTGTCACAGCATAGGCTAATCATCTGTCGGTTCTCGGTCCGGCCGGAATAGAATCCAGTGATTCTTTTGCGTCTGTCACTAACGCCCCGCCTTTCGGAGTTTGAAGCACGTCACAGTCATTCAATCATTGAATCCTACTCAGAATACCACAGACAAGGTTAGACCTTCCGGATTCTCTTGAATGCCGCCATCAGTTCTTGCCTATACCACGAAGACTCTGATCTCACGGAATGGCTGGCTCGTTTGTCAGGCGAGCACTCGGTTGTCAGGCGATCAACCATGCATCATGCAATCAGAAATCCAAGAGATAAACACTAAGCCTCATATGCTTGTAGAACAAGAATGGTTGTCAGTCACCTTGTTCATAGGTGAGAATGATGATGAGTGTCACGGATCATCACATTCATCAAGTTGAAGAACAAGTGATATCTTGGACAAAGAACAAGCGGAATTGAATAGAAGAACAATAGTAATTGCATTAATACTCGAGGTACAGCAGAGCTCCACACCTTAATCTATGGTGTGTAGAAACTCCACCGTTGAAAATACATAAGAACAAGGTCTAGGCATGGCCGAATGGCCAGCCTCCCAAAGTGATCTTAAGATAGCATAAAATTAGAAGATAGCTACCAAGATGTCAAATACAATAGTAAAAGGTCCTACTTATAGAAAACTAGTAGCCTAAGGTGTACAAAGATGAGTAAATGACATAAAAATCCACTTCCGGGCCCACTTGGTGTGTGATTGGGCTGAGCAATGAAGCATTTTCGTGTAGAGACTTGTCTTGGAGTTAAACGCCAGCTTTTATGCCAGTTTGGGCGTTTAACTCCCATTTAGGTGCCAGTTCCGGCGTTTAACGCTGGAATTTCTTGAGGTGATTTTGAACGCCGGTTTGGGCCATCAAATCTTGGGCAAAGTATGGACTATCATATATTGCTGGAAAGCCCAGGATGTCTACTTTCCAACGCCGTTGAGAGCGCGCCAATTGGGCTTCTGTAGCTCCAGAAAATCCACTTCGAGTGCAGAGAGGTCAGAATCCAACAGCATCTGCAGTCCTTTTCAGTCTCTGGATCAGATTTTTGCTCAGATCCCTCAATTTCAGCCAGAAAATACCTGAAATCACAGAAAAACACACAAACTCATAGTAAAGTCCAGAAAAGTGAATTTTAACTAAAAACTAATAAAAATATACTAAAAACTAACTAGATCATACTAAAAACATACTAAAAACAATGCCAAAAAGTGTACAAATTATCCGCTCATCAGGAGTATTAGTCCATAAATAGAAGGATGTGAGAAGAAGGGAAGAAATTTTTGAAAATTAAGTAAAAGATTTTAAAATCATTTTGAAAAATACTAATCGATTTTCGAAAACTAAGAGTGGAAAAGAAATCAAGTGATTTTTGAAAAAGATTTTGAAATTAGAAAGTAAAAAGATATGATTGAAAACTATTTTGAAAAAGATGTGATTAAAAAGATATGATTGAAAAGTTATGGTTTTAAAAAGATATGATTGAGAAGATATGATTTGAAAAACAATTTAAAAAGATTTTGATTTTGAAAATTAATGACTTGGCTAACAAGAAAAGATATGATTCAAACATTAAACCTTTCTCAACAGAAAAGGCAACATACTTGAAATGTTGAATCAAATCATTAATTGTTAGCAAGTTTCTTTGAAAATGGAAAGAAATTAATTTTGAAAACATATAATTGAAAAGATATGATTTGAAAAAGATTTGATTTTGAAAAATTTTGAAAACTTGAAAAAAAATTTGAGTTAAAAACAAAGTCTTCCCTGTTGTGCCATCCTGGCGTTAAACGCCCAGAATGGTGCACATTCTGGCGTTTAACGCCCAAAACACTACCCTTTTGGGCGTTAAACGCCCAGCCAGGCACCCTGGCTGGCGTTTAAACGCCAGTTTTCCTTCTTCACTGGGCGTTTTGAACGCCCAGCTTTTTCTGTGTAATTCCTCTGCTGAATGTTCTGAATCTTCAATTCCCTGTATTATTGACTTGAAAAGACACAAATTAAATTTTTTTGGATTTTTGATGATGAGGAATAATCAAAATGCAACTAAAATCAAATAACAATGCATGCAAGACACCAAACTTAGCAGTTTGTATACTACTGACACTAACAAAATGAGAATGCATATGAGAAACAACAAAACACTCAAGACAAGAGAATTTAAAGATCAGAACAAGGAAATCATCAAGAACAACTTGAAGATCAATGAAGACACAAGAATGAATTCAAAAAATGCAAGAAGAATATAAACATGCAATTGACACCAAACTTAAAATGAGACACTAGACTCAACAAGAAACAAAAAATATTTTTGGTTTTTATGATTTTGTAATTTTTTTGGACTTTTTTCGAAAATTAAGTGGAAAAGAAAATAAAGGTATCAAAATTCTTAATGAGAATTCCAGGAATCATGCAATGTTAGTCTAAAGCTTTAGTCTAAAGGGATTAGACATGGCTAGCCAAGCTTCAGCAGGACACTACATTCAAGAGCTAAATTGATGAGAATCAATCAGCTTTGGTGATGATAATAACATCACCTTGAAACACTAGAATTCATTCTTAAGAACTCTGAAAAAAAATACCTAATCTAAGCAACAAGATGAACCGTCAGTTGTCCATACTCAAACAATCCCCGGCAACGGCGCCAAAAACTTGGTGCACAAAATTGTGATCATCAATGGTGCCATCAACATGGTACACTCAATTGTAATCTCAACTCTTTATCACAACTTCGCACAACTAACCAGCAAGTGTACTGGGTCGTCCAAGTAATAAACCTTACGCGAGTAAGGGTCGATCCCACGGAGATTGTTGGTATGAAGCAAGCTATGGTCATCTTGTAAATCTCAGTCAGGCAGATTCAAATGGTTATGGATGATTTATGAATAAAACATAAAACAAGGATAGAGATACTTATGTAATTCATTGGTGAGAATTTCAGATAAGCGTATGGAGATGCTTTGTCCCTTCCGTCTCTCTGCTTTCCTACTGTCTTCATCCAATCCTTCTTACTCCTTTCCATGGCAAGTCGTATGTTGGGCATCACCGTTGTTAGTGGCTACAGTCCCGTCCTCTCAGTGAAAATGTTCAACGCGCTCTGTCACAGCACGGCTAATCATCTGTCGGTTCTCAATCAGGTTGGAATATAATCCATTGATTCTTTTGCGTCTGTCACTAATGCCCAGCCTTCAGGAGTTTGAAGCTCGTCACAGTCATTCAATCATTGAATCCTACTCAGAATACCACAGACAAGGTTTAGACCTTCTGGATTCTCTTGAATGCCGCCATCAATTCTAGCTTATACCACGAAGATTTCGATTAAGGGATCCAAAAGATAAACATTCAAGCCTTGTTTGCTTGTAGAACGGCAGTGGTTGTCAGGCACGCGTTCATAAGTGAGAATGATGATGAGCGTCACATAATCATCACATTCATCATGTTCTTAGGTGTGAATGAATATCTTAGAATAAGAATAAGCTGAATTGAATAGAAGGACAATAGTAATTGCATTAATACTCGAGGTACAGCAGAGCTCCACACCTTAATCTATGGTGTGTAGAAACTCCACCGTTGAAAATACATAAGAACAAGGTCTAGGCATGGCCGAATGGCCAGCCTCCCATAATCTAAGAACTAGACGTCCAAAGATGATCAAAAGATCTAAAATAATCAAAAGATATAAAATTACAATAGCAAAGGGTCCTATTTGTAGAGAACTAGTAGCCTAGGGTTTACAAAAATGAGTAAATGACATAAAAAATCCACTTCCGGGCCCACTTGGTGTGTGCTTGGGCTGAGCATTGAAGCTTTCATATGTAGAGACTTTTCTTGGAGTTAAACGCCAGCTTTTGTGCCAGTTTGGGCGTTTAACTCCCATTCTTGTGCCAGTTCCGGTGTTTAACGCCGGGCAGTTTTGTGCTGATTTGGAACGCCGGTTTGGGCCATCAAATCTCGGGCAAAGTATGAACTATTATACATTGCTGGAAAGCCCAGGATGTTTACTTTCCAAGGCAATTGAGAGCGCGCCAATTGGGCTTCTATAGCTCCAGAAAATCCACTTCGAGTGCAGGGAGGTCAGAATCCAACAGCATCTGCAGTCCTTTTCAGCCTCTGAATCAGATTTTTGCTCAGGTCCCTCAATTTCAGCCAGAAAATACCTGAAATCACAAAAAAATACACAAACTCATAGTAAAGTCCAGAAAAGTGAATTTTAACTAAAAAACTAATAAAAATATAATAAAAACTAACTAAAACATACTAAAAACATACTAAAAATAATGCCAAAAAGCGTATAAGTTATCCGCTCATCAAAAACCCAAAAATATACTTTTCCATAACCAATAATAAAATACGCTTCCCTAAAATCTCTTGAGAGACAACCCAAGGTTTAAATACTTCGGTTAATTTATTGGGTTTGTATTTGTGACAAACAATTTAAACATTGACCGAGGATAATTTGTTGGTTTAGAATTATACTTACAGCACGATATTTTTGTGACATTCTTTACCGACAATTTTCCTCCGTCAGGAAGTCCATGAAACTGGCAGTTCTACTGAACTAGAGTGACCAGTTGAGACTTCAGCTCAAAGTTATTTACACCAATGGCAGGTATAGAGACGCTCCGTCCATAAAAGTTAGAAGTGGGTGCAGTAAAGTCACCTAGGACCTTTCTTGCGTCTCCTCTATCATTGGGATTGGATGCCATGTTTGTATTCCCAGCTTGTTCGAAAAGCTCTGTGAGGTTTTCTCCGGAGTGTTGTGCTCTAACTTGTTGTAAACGCCTCCTTAGAGTCCTCTCAGGTTCAGGATTAGGATCAAAGAGAGGTTTTTTATCCATGTTCCTGCTCATAAACAAGAAAAAGAAAACCAAGAAAAAAAGAATGAGAGTTTCTATGTCAGAGTGTAGAGAACTCCCAGTAAGATAGATATCTAGAGAAGATAAAAAGAATGAGGGTAGAGAGGGGAGGTAGAATTCGAAATAATAGAGAGAGAAATATGCTTGAGAATTCAAAAATTAAGAAGAAAGAGATTTGAAAAGCAAGATATTTTTGTTTTATTTTTATTTTATTCATTTATTTCAAAATAATAAAGAATAATAAAAGAAAATTAAACGCTAGAACAACTAATTAACTAAAAAGATTTGAAAATTAAATGGTGATTTTCGAAAATAAAGGAAAAAAAAGTCAAACAAAGAATTTGAAATTCAAATTTAAAATAAGGTAAAGAATTGAAAATTAAAAGTTTTAAATTTAAAAAAAAAGATAAGATAAGTAAGTTTTAAAAATTAAAAAGAAAGATAAGATAAAGAAAAAAGATCAAGAAAGATAAGATTGAAAATTTAAAAATTTTGAAGATCAAACTTTAAAAGATAGTAAAGATTTGAAAAGATAAGAATTTAAAATTTTAAAAGAAGATAGGAGAGGAAGGATTTAAAGTAAAAAGATATGATAAATATTTGAAAAATATTTGGAAAAATAATATTTGAAATTTGAATTTTGAAAAAGATTTGATTTTGAAATTTGAAATTTGAATTTTAAAATTTGAAATTGATTTTTAAAATTTGAATTTAAAAAAAAAGATAAGATAGGATTTTTTATATTTAAAGAAAGATAAATAAAGATAAATAAAGATTTGAAAAAGATTTGAAAAGATAAGATTTAAAATTTAAAATTTAAACTTTACTAACAAGAAAACACCAAACTTAAAATTTTTAAATCAAGATTAGAAATGATAGTAAAGATTTCGAAAATTTGAACAAAGATATTTAATTTTTTTTTTTTTGAATTTTTCGAATTCTAAAGAAAAAAGAAAAATAATTAAGAGACACCAAACTTAAAAATTTAAGATCAAAGACACTATTTTTCGAAAATTAAAAGAACAACAACTAAAAGACACCAAACTTAAAAATTTAAGCTCAAATGGTACTAGTTTTCGAAAATTGAAAGAAAAACAACTAAAAGACACCTAACTTAAAATTTTTAAAATCAAACAAGAAAAATATCAAGAACAATTTGAACACAACGAAGAACACTCAAGAACAATTTTTTGAAAAACTAAAGAAACAAACGAAAACAGATGGGACACCAAACTTAAAAACTGACACAAGGCTCAAACAAAAGACAAATATTACTAAAAAAAAGAAATGTTTTGAAAAAAAAATTTTGAAAAAGAAAACAAGAAAACAAGTAAAAGAGCAATAAAACCTCAAAAAGTACCTAATCTAAGCAATAAGATAGTCCGGTAGTTTATCAATCTTGAACAATTCCCGGCAACGGCGCCAAAAACTTGATGCCCGAAATTGAACTCTGTACAACTGAACCGGCAAGTGCACTGGGTCGTCCAAGTAATACTTCAGATGAGTAAGGGTCAAATCCTATGGAGATTGTTGGATTGAGCAAGCAATGGCTATCTTGTAAATTTTAGTCAGACGATTAGAAAAGATGGTTGTTTGTTTGAAAGCATAAACGAAATAGTAAATACAAAATACCAGATTGATGTGAAAATAGTGATATAGATTCAGTTAAGGCTTCAGAGATGCGTATTTTTCTGGATTAACTTTTCTTACTATATACTTCAATAACGAATGATTCATTCAATGGCAGCCGTAATTGATTAACTCATGTAACATCCTCATTAAGTTAGCCTCTTCTAAACCATAGCAGTCCACCATATCCGAGCAACTCATGTAGCATCCTCATCAAGTTAACTCATGGCTTCCCACTATAGCCGAAGGTGAAGACCTAAGCAATCCACTCCCCTTTGCAATCCTACTCAAAATGCCACAGACAAGGTCGAATCTTCCAGATTCGGAAATGTTGCTTCTCAGACTCTAGCCTTAACGCCCCAGAGACCTCAGTAACCCACGGTCAATGGGATTTTATGTCACTTATCTAAAGTCGCCCAAGCACTTTCTTGGAATCCATAGTGCATTCTCTAACTTTGGTTCAATGCTATCCGGGTCAGGACTCACACGAAATCCATGTAGAACAAGGATGATTGTCACAGTTCATCCTCAATTCATGAGATGAAGAAAGAAAATGCATAAGAGAATGGAATCAAAAGTGTATTGAAATAGAAATAGTAATATTATTAATCCATGAGAATCAGCAGAGCTCCTAACCCTAACTTAGGAGGTTTAGTAGTTCAGAGCTTACAAAAAGTAATGTGAATTTGAAAGTGGTGGTAGAAGATCCTAAACAAGGGTGATCTTCTCCTATATATATTAACCTAATAACTAAGAAATACAAAATTATGATAGACTAGACTAGAGATGCGAAAATCCACTCTTGGGCTCACTTTGGTTGAGTACTTGGACTGAGCTTGGCGTCCAACTTGAGGAATGGGCGTTGAACGCCCATTAGGGGGTGATTGGCACTGCCTTGTGCCTCTTAATGGCATTGAACACCAGGAATGGGGTGGAATGTGGTGCTCAACACTGGCTTAGGTTCCCTTGGGGCGTTGAACGCTAGAAAGGGAGTAACTCCTTGGTGTTCAACACCCAATATGGGCATGCTCCTTCGAAGAAAAGTATAGACCATTATATACTGCTGAAAATCTCTGAAGCTTAGCTTTCCAACGCCATTAAGAACGCATCATTTAGACATTTGTAGCTCCAGAAATGCTCGTTTGAGTGCATGGAGGTCAGAATCTGATAGCATCTGCTACGCTTTCCTTACCTTTGAATTGGACTTTGCCAAAACTCCTCAATTTTAGCCAAAAATTACCTGAAATATCAGAAAACACAACAACTCAAAGTAGAATCCAAAAATGTGAATTTAGCACTAAAACCTATGAAAATATAATAAAACTTAAACAAAACATAACTAAAACAATATGAAAATGATGCCAAAAAGCGTATAAAATATTTGCTCATCACTCAACAATATCCATGATTCTACCATAATATCTTATATTGACCTTGATTGGTTTTTTTTCCCTTAACACTAGCAAAGCTTGTAGTTTCAGCCAACATAGTGACACCACTATTTTGCGTTTTTCGCATCACTTCTCGCCGCTTGGTATGAAATCTGTACCCATTGATGACATAAGCAGAAAATGATTTTGCAACTTTATTTGGACCCTTAGACAGCCGTCGTATCCAACCAGGAACATCATCCTTCACGACACGTCCTGTAAACCATTGTATAAAGTCTTCATTCTGATCTTTAACAACGTTCCACTTTCACTTCGGCTTGTCTTGATTTTATTGCTCACCATGTTTTCTACAAGGGATGTATATTATTATGTAATGCTACCAAAATTAGTCTAAGGAATAGAACTAATAAGAAGTGCAAATTTACCTCATGTAAGGCTCCACGTTAACGCAATTGTTCAATACATATGCATTATCTTGACGGAGTCACTTCTCGTCCGAAATGATTAGTTGCCCTTTTTTTCCACCCAACGGACTTCCCTTGTTTGTGAACAAATTTGAATCAGGATCTTTGGTTGAAGTGCCTTCATCACTATTCCAAAATATTCTGTTAAATCTTATTTTCACTACCTTGAACAAAAAGTTAAACACTCTTCAGCCAAATAACCCTCTGCAATTGATCCTTTTGGATGACTTCTATTATGAACATACCCTTTTAGTGTGCACATGTATCTCTCAATCGAATACATCCATCAAAATTGGACGGGACTACCTAACCTGACTTCATTAGCTAAATGAATAGGCAAATGAACCATTATATCAAAAAAGGTAGGGGGAAAAATCCTCTCCAATTGGCACAAAGTCTCTATAATTTCTGACTCCAAACCATTAATCTCTTCTAAAGAAATTTCCTTTTGACATAATCGACGAAAAAAGGAACACAAGCGAACTAGAGGAACAACAACAAAATCTGGTAGAATGCTCTTGATTGGTATTTACAACAGATAATGCAACATAAAGTGAGCATCGTGAGTCTTGTAACCATAAAGCTTTCTCTCTTCTTGTTGTACACAACGAAAAATGTTTGAAGCACTTTGATGAGCGGATAATATGTACGCTTTTTGGCATTGTTTTTAGTATGTTTTTGGTAGTTTTAGTTGAGTTCTTAGTATATTTTTATTAGTTTTTAGTTAAAATTTACTTTTCTGGACTTTACTATGAGTTTGTGTATTTTTCTGTGATTTCAGGTATTTTCTGGCTGAAATTGAGGGATCTGAGCAAAAATCTGATTCAGAGACTGAAAAGGACTGCAGATGCTGTTGGATTCTGACCTCCCTGCACTCGAAGTGGATTTTCTGGAGCTACAGAAGCCCAATTGGCGCGCTCTCAACGGCATTGGAAAGTAGACATCCTGGGCTTTCCAGCAATATATAATAGTCCATACTTTGCCCAAGATTTGATGGCCCAAACCGGCGTTCAAAGTCACCTACAGAAATTCCAGCGTTAAACGCCGGAACTGGCACCTAAATGGGAGTTAAACGCCCAAACTGGATTAAAAGCTGGCGTTTAACTCCAAGAAGAGTCTCTACACGAAAATGCTTCATTGCTCAGCCCAAGCACACACCAAGTGGGCCCGGAAGTGGATTTCTATGTCATTTACTCATCTCTGTACACCCTAGGCTACTAGCTTTCTATAAGTAGGACCTTTTACTATTGTATTTTCATCTTGGTTCTTCTGGTTCCCTCTCTGGGGCCGAAACCAATGATCACTCTTGTTCTTATGTATTTTCAACGGTGGAGTTTCTACACACCATAGATTAAGGTGTGGAGCTCTGCTGTACCTCGAGTATTAATGCAATTACTATTGTTCTTCTATTCAATTCCGCTTGTTCTTTGTCCAAGATATCACTTGTTCTTCAACTTGATGAAGGTGATGATTGACGCCCATCACCATTCTCACCCATGAACAAAGTGACTGACAACCACTCTTGTTCTACAAGCATCTGAGGCTTAGTGAATATCTCTTGGATTCTTTAATCGGAATCTTCGTGGTATAGGCAGGACCTGATGGCGGCATTCAAGAGAATCCGGAAGGTCTAACCTTGTCTGTGGTATTCTGAGTAGGATTCAATGATTGAATGACTGTGACGTGCTTCAAACCTGTAACCTACTGGGTGTTAGTGACAGACGCAAAAGAGTGATTCTATTCCGGTAGGGGAGGGAACCAAACCGGTGATTGGCAGCACTGTGACAAGAGTGCGTGCATTAGCTTTCACTGCGCGGATGGGAGGTAGCTGCTGACAACAGTGAAACCCTACACGAGCTTGCCATGGAAAGGAGTAAGAAGGATTGGATGAAGGCAGTAGGAAAGCAGAGAGACGGAAGGGAAGGCATCTTCATACGCTTGTCTGAAGCTCTTACACCAATGATATACATAAGTATCTCTATCTTTATCTTTTATGTTATTTTCGTTTACCACTATACCCATTTGAGTCTGCCTGACTGAGATTTACAAGGTGACCATAGCTTGCTTCATACCAACAATCTCCGTGGGATCGACCCTTACTCACGTAAGGTATTACTTGGACGACCCAGTGCACTTGCTGGTTAGTTGTGCGAAGTTGTAGTGATCACAATTTCGTGCACCAAGTTTTTGGCGCCGTTGCCGGGGATTGTTCAAAGTTTTGAGCAAGCTTTTGGTAACATCAGTGCCAAGATCCGGCAACAACATCAAGGTTTTGGTGTTATTGCCGGGGATTGTTCTTGTGTATGGACAACTGACGGTTCATCTTGTTGCTTAGATTAGGTATTATTTTTCTTCAGAGTTCTTAAGAATGAATTCTAGTGTTTCAAGGTGATGTTCTTATCATCACCAAAGCTGATTGATCATCATCAATTTAGCTCTTGAATGCAATGTCCTGCTGAAGCTTAGCCGGCCATGTCTAATTCCTTTAGACTAAAGCTTTAGACTAACATTGCATGATTCCTGGAATTCTCATTAAGAATTTTGATACCTTTATTTTCCTTTTCACTTAATTTTCGAAAAAACACAAAAAAAAAAATTTTTACAAAATCATAAAATCCAAAAAATATTTCTTGTTTGAGTCTAGGGTCTCATTTTAAGTTTGGTGTCAATTGCATGTTTCTGTTCTTCTTGCATTTTTCGAATTTTTGCATGTGTCTTAATTAATCTTCAAGTTGTTCTTGATGATTTCCTTGTTTTGATCTTTGAATTCTATTGACTTGAGTATTTTGTTGTTTCTCATATGCATTCTCATTTTGTTAGTGTCAATAGTATACAAACTGCTAAGTTTGGTGTCTTGCATGCATTGTTATTTGATTTTAGTTGCATTTTGATTATTCCTCATTATTAAAAATCCAAAAATATTTTCAATTTGTGTCTTTTCAAGTCAATAATACAGAGAATTGAAGATTCAGAACATACTGCAGAGGAATCACACAGAAAAAGCTGGGCATTCAAAAATGCCCAGTGAAGAAGACAGACTGGCGTTTAAACGCCAGCCAGGGTGCCTGGCTGGGCGTTTAACGCCCAAAAGGGTAGTAGTTTGGGCGTTAAACGCCAGAATGTGCACCATTCTGGGCGTTTAACGCCAGGATGGTGCTAGGGGGAAGATTTTGTTTTTCAAATCAAATTTTTTTTCAAGTTTTCAAAGTTTTTCAAAATCAAATCTTTTTCAAATCATAGCTTTTCAATCAAATGTTTTCAAAATTAATTTCTTTCCTTTTTCAAAGATACTTACTAATAATTAATGATTTGATTGAACATTTTTTGCCTTTTCTGTTAAGGAAGGTTTTATGTTTGAATCATATCTTTTCTTGTTAGGCAAGTCATTAATTTTTAAAATCAAATCTTTTTTTTTTATTGTTTTCAAATCATATCTTTTTAAAATTGTTTTCAAATCATATCTTCTCAATCACATCTTTTTAAAACCAATCATATCTTCTTAACCACATCTTTTTCAAAATAGTTTTCAATCAAATATTTTTTACTTCTAATTTCAAATCTTTTTTAAAAATCACTTGATTTCTTTTCCACTCTTATTTTCGAAAATCAATTAAGTGTTTTTCAAAATGTTTTCAAAATCTTTTACTTAATTTTCGAAAATTACTTCCCTTCTTCTCACATCCTTCTATTTTTGGACTAACTCTATTCCTTAATGCAAAATTCGAACTCCATCTTCTTTGATAAGTTCGAATTTTCTACTTCTGTCTTCCATTTTTCTTCCTCTGACACCTCAAGGAATCTCTATACTGTGACATAGAGGATTCCATATTTTCTTGTTTTCTTCTCTTTCATATGAGCAGGAACAAAGACAAAGGCATTCTTGTTGAAGCTGACCCTGAACCTGAAAGGACCTTGAAGAGAAAGCTAAGAGAAGCCAAAGCACAACTCTCTTTAGAGGACCTGACCGAATTCTTCAAAGAAGAAGAAGACATGGCAGCCGAAAACAACAATAATGCAAACAATGCAAGGAAGGTGCTGGGTGACTTTACTGCACCTACTCCCGACTTCTATGGGAGAAGCATCTCTATCCCTGCCATTGGAGCAAACAACTTTGAGCTTAAGCCTCAATTGGTTTCTCTAATGCAACAGAATTGCAAGTTCCATGGACTTCCAATGGAAGATCCTCATCAGTTTTTAGCTGAATTCTTGCAAATCTGTGACACAGTCAAGACTAATGGGGTAGACCCTGAGGTCTATAGACTGATGCTAGTCCCTTTTGCTGTAAGAGACAGAGCTAGAATATGGTTGGACTCTCAACCTAAAGAAAGCCTGGACTCTTGGGAAAAGCTAGTCAATGCCTTCTTGGCAAAGTTCTTTCCACCACAAAGATGGAGTAAGCTTAGAGTGGAAGTCCAAACCTTCAAACAGAAAGATGGAGAATCCCTCTATGAAGCTTGGGAAAGATACAAACAATTAATCAGAAAATGTCCTTCTGACATGCTTTCTGAATGGAGCATCATAGGTATTTTCTATGATGGTCTCTCTGAACTGTCCAAGATGTCTTTGGATAGCTCTGCTGGAGGATCTCTTCATCTGAAGAAGACGCCTACAGAGGCTCAAGAGCTAATTGAAATGGTTGCAAATAACCAAGTCATGTACACTTCTGAAAGGAATCCTGTGAACAATGGGACTAGTCAGAAGAAAGGAGTTCTTGAGATTGATACTCTGAATGCCATATTAGCTCAGAATAAAATATTGACTCAACAAGTCAATTTAATTTCTCAAAGTCTGTCTGGAATGCAAAATGCACCAAGCAGTACTAAGGATGCTTCAGCTGAAGAAGAAGCTTATGATCCTGAGAACCCTTCAATGGAAGAGGTGAATTACCTAGGAGAACCCTATGGAAACACCTATAATTCTTCATGGAGAAATCATCCAAATTTCTCATGGAAGAATCAAGAGAGACCTCAACAAGGTTTCAATAACAATAATGGTGGAAGAAACAGGTTTAGCAATGGCAAGCCTTTTCCATCATCTTCTCAGCAACAGACAGAGAATTCTAAGCAGAACCCCTCTGACTTAGCTACCATGGTCTCTGATCTAATCAAAACCACTCAAAGTTTCATGACTGAAACAAGGTCTTCCATTAGGAATTTGGAAGCACAAGTGGGACAGCTGAGCAAGAAAGTTACTGAACTCCCTCCTAGTACTCTCCCAAGTAACACAGAAGAAAATCCAAAAGGAGAGTGCAAAGCCATAACCATGGCCGAATCTAGAGAGGGAAGAGAGGAAGTGGACGCCACTGAAGAAGGCTTCAATTGGCGTGCACTAGCCTCCTCTGAGTTCCCCAATGAGGAACCATGGGAATCTGAGGCTCAAAATGAGACCATAGAGATTCCATTGGACTTACTTCTGCCTTTCATGAGCTCTGATGAGTATTCTTCCTCTAAAGAGGATGAGTATGTCACTGAAGAGCAAGTTGCTAAATACCTTGGAGCAATCATGAAGCTAAATGACAAGTTATTTGGAAATGAGACTTGGGAGGATGAACCTCCTTTGCTCACCAAAGAACTGGATGACTTGTCTAGGCAGAAATTACCTCAAAAGAGACAAGATCCTGGGAAGTTTTCCATACCTTGTACCATAGGCACCATGACCTTCAAGAAGGCTCTGTGTGACTTAGGGTCAAGTGTAAACCTCATGCCTCTCTCAGTAATGGAGAAGCTAGGGATCTTTGAGGTACAAGCTGCAAGAATCTCATTAGAGATGGCAGACAACTCAAGAAAACAAGCTCATGGACTTGTAGAGAATATTTTGGTAAAGGTTGAAGACCATTACATTCCTACTGATTTCATTGTCCTAGAGACTGGGAAGTGCAAGGATGAAACCATCATCCTTGGCAGACCTTTCCTAGCCACAGCAAAGGCTGTGATTGATGTTGATGGAGGTGAACTGATCATTCAAGTGAATGAAAAATCCTATGTGTTTAAGGCTCAAGGATATCCCTCTGTCACCATGGAGAGGAAGCATGAAGAGCTTCTCTCAAATCAGAGACAAGCAGAGCCCCCACAGTCAAACTCTAAGTTTGGTGTTGGGAGGCCACAACCAAACTCTAAGTTTGGTGTTGAACCCCCACATTCAAACTCTAAGTTTGGTGTTGGGAGGTTCCAACATTGCTCTGAGTATCTGTGAGGCTCCATGAGAGCCCTCTGTCAAGCTACTGACATTAAAGAAGCGCTTGTTGGGAGGCAACCCAATGTTATATTTCACATATTTTCTTTTGTTATTTTATTTTTTTTGTAGGTTGATGATCATGAGAAGTCACAAAATCCATTGAAAAAGCAAAAACAGAATGAAAAACAGGAAGAAAAACAGCACACCCTGGAGGAAGAACTCACTGGCGTTTAAACGCCAGTGAGGCTAGCAGTTGGGCGTTTAACGCCCAGTCTGGCACCATTTTGGGCGTTTAACGCCAGAAAGGGGCACCAGACTGGCGTTAAACGCCAGGAAAGGGCAAGAACCTGGCGTTAAACGCCAGAAATGGGCACCAGCCCGGCGTTTAACGCCAGATTTGGCACAAAACGTGATTTTGATTGCCATTTGGTGCAGGGATGACTTTTCCTTGACACCACAGGATCTGTGGACCCCACAGGATCCCCGCCTACCCCACCACCAGTCTCACTCTTCTTCCCCCATTCACCAATCACCTCATTACCTCTACCCCTTCACCTATCAAAACCCATCTTTCTCTTCACCACCCATAATGGCCGAAACACAAAGCCATTCCCTTCTTCCTCATTCCTTCTACTTCTACTCCCTTCTTTCTTCTTTTGCTCGAGGACGAGCAAACCTTTTAAGTTTGGTGTGGTAAAAGCATTGCTTTTTGTTTTTCCATAACCATTTATGGCATCCAAAGCCGGTTCAACTGAGAAGGCATGACCTCAAGCCCATCACTAAGAAAAAGATGGAGCAAACAAGAGACCCCTCTCATCATGAGATCCCTGAGATACCTCAAGGGATGCACTTTCCTCCACAAGACTATTTGGGAGCAACTAAACACCTCCCTAGGAGAGTTGAGTTCCAACATGGGACAACTAAGGGTGGAGCACCAAGAACATGCCATCCTCCTCCATGAAATTAGAGAAGATCAAAGAATCATGAGAGATGAGCAACAAAGACAAGGAAGAGACATTGAGGAGCTCAAGCACTCCATAGGACCTTCAAGAGGAAGGAAGAGCCGCCATCACTAAGGTGGACCCGTTCCTTGATTTCCTTGTTCTTTATTTTTCTGTTTTTCGAATTTTTATGCTTATGTTTATCCATGTTTGTGTCTTATGATCATTAGTGTCTTAGTGTCTATGCCTTAAAGCTATGAATATGAATCCATCACCTTTCTTAAATGAAAACTGTTTTTATCACAAAAGAACAAGAAGTACAGGATTTCAAATTCATCTTTAAAACTAGCTTAATTAGTTTGATGTGGTGGCAACACTTTTGTTCTCTGAATGTATGCTTGAACAGTGCATATGTCTTTTGAATTTGTTGTTCATGAATGTTAAAATTGTTGGCTCTTGAAAGAATGATGAAAAAGGAGACATATTACTGAGGATCTGAAAAATCATAAAAATGATTCTTGAAGCAAGAAAAAGCAGTGAATACAGAAAAAAAAAAGAAAAAAAAAGAGAAGCAGAAAAAAAAAAGGGAGAAAAAGAAAAAGAAAGAAAAAGAAGGAAATAAAGTTGTGATCCAAGGCAAAAAGAGTGTGCTTAAGAACCCTGGACACCTCTAATTGGGGACTTTAGCAAAGCTGAGTCACAATCTGAAAAGGTTCACCCAATTATGTGTCTGTGGCATGTATGTATCCGGTGGTAATACTGGAAGACAGAGTGCTTTGGGCCACGGCCAAGACTCAATAAGTAGCTGTGTTCAAGAATCATCATACTTAACTAGGAGAATCAATAACACTATCTGGATTCTGAGTTCCTAAAGAAGCCAATCATTCTGAATTTCAAAGGATAAAGTGAGATGCCAAAACTGTTCGGAGGCAAAAAGCTACTAGTCCCGCTCATCTAATTTGGAGCTTAGTTTCATTGATAATTTGGAGTCTATAGTATATTCTCTTCTTTTTATCTTATTTGATTTTCAGTTGCTTGGGGACAAGCAACAATTTAAGTTTGGTGTTGTGATGAGCGGATAATATGTACGCTTTTTGGCATTGTTTTTAGTATGTTTTTGGTAGTTTTAGTTGAGTTCTTAGTATATTTTTATTAGTTTTTAGTTAAAATTTACTTTTCTGGACTTTACTATGAGTTTGTGTGTTTTTCTGTGATTTCAGGTATTTTCTGGCTGAAATTGAGGGATCTGAGCAAAAATCTGATTCAGAGACTGAAAAGGACTGCAGATGCTGTTGGATTCTGACCTCCCTGCACTCGAAGTGAATTTTCTGGAGCTACAGAAGCCCAATTGGCGCGCTCTCAACGGTATTGGAAAGTAGACATCCTGGGCTTTCCAGCAATATATAATAGTCCATACTTTGCCCAAGATTTGATGGCCCAAACCGGCGTTCAAAGTCACCTACAGAAATTCCAGCGTTAAACGCCGGAACTGGCACCTAAATGGGAGTTAAACGCCCAAACTGGATTAAAAGCTGGCGTTTAACTCCAAGAAGAGTCTCTACACGAAAATGCTTCATTGCTCAGCCCAAGCACACACCAAGTGGGCCCGGAAGTGGATTTCTATGTCATTTACTCATCTCTGTACACCCTAGGCTACTAGTTTTCTATAAGTAGGACCTTTTACTATTGTATTTTCATCTTGGTTCTTCTGGTTCCCTCTCTGGGGCCGAAACCAATGATCACTCTTGTTCTTATGTATTTTCAACGGTGGAGTTTCTACACACCATAGATTAAGGTGTGGAGCTCTGCTGTACCTCGAGTATTAATGCAATTACTATTGTTCTTCTATTCAATTCCGCTTGTTCTTTGTCCAAGATATCACTTGTTCTTCAACTTGATGAAGGTGATGATTGACGCCCATCACCATTCTCACCCATGAACAAAGTGACTGACAACCACTCTTGTTCTACAAGCATCTGAGGCTTAGTGAATATCTCTCGGATTCTTTAATCGGAATCTTCGTGGTATAGGCAGGACCTGATGGCGGCATTCAAGAGAATCCGGAAGGTCTAACCTTGTCTGTGGTATTCTGAGTAGGATTCAATGATTGAATGACTGTGACGTGCTTCAAACATGTAACCTACTGGGCGTTAGTGACAGACGCAAAAGAGTGATTCTATTCCGGTAGGGGAGGGAACCAAACCGGTGATTGGCAGCACTGTGACAAGAGTGCGTGCATTAGCTTTCACTGCGCGGATGGGAGGTAGCTGCTGACAACAGTGAAACCCTACACGAGCTTGCCATGGAAAGGAGTAAGAAGGATTGGATGAAGGCAGTAGGAAAGCAGAGAGACGGAAGGGAAGGCATCTTCATACGCTTGTCTGAAGCTCTTACACCAATGATATACATAAGTATCTCTATCTTTATCTTTTATGTTATTTTCGTTTACCACTATACCCATTTGAGTCTGCCTGACTGAGATTTACAAGGTGACCATAGCTTGCTTCATACCAACAATCTCCGTGGGATCGACCCTTACTCACGTAAGGTATTACTTGGACGACCCAGTGCACTTGCTGGTTAGTTGTGCGAAGTTGTAGTGATCACAATTTCGTGCACCACACTTCCATCAGACAATTTTGTGTTCTTCAAAACACCACAAAAAAATAGATTTTTCCCCTTTGGTCATGGAATAGCATGCTATAGCAAGTTTAGTTCTTTTGCCATCTTTCGTATTTATTGGGTGAAGATTCTTTCGAATGCCCATCTCCTTAAGATCATAGCGAGGCTTTGCATGATCCTTTGTCTTTCCAAGAATATCCAATAAGTTACCAACTATACTATCGACTATGTTTTTTTTATATGCATTACATCAAGGTTGTGCCTGATCATACAATGATGCCAATATAGTAACACAAAAAAGATTGATCTTTTTTTCCATTCGCTTTGCTTTGTGATGAGCGGATAATTTGTATACTTTTTGGCATTGTTTTTAGTATATTTTTAGTATGATCTAGTTAGTTTTTAGTATATTTTTATTAGTTTTTAATTAAAATTCACTTTTCTGGACTTTACTATGAGTTTGTGTGTTTTTCTGTGATTTCAGGTATTTTCTGGCTGAAATTGAGGGACCTGAGCAAAAATCTGATCCAGAGACTCAAAAGGACTGCAGATGCTGTTGGATTCTGACCTCCCTGCACTCGAAGTGGATTTTCTGGAGCTACAGAAGCCCAATTGGCGCGCTCTCAACGGCGTTGGAAAGTAGACATCCTGGGCTTTCCAGCAATATATAATAGTCCATACTTTGCCCAAGACTTGATGGCCCAAACCGGCGTTCAAAGTCACCTCAAGAAATTCCAGCGTTAAACGCCGGAACTGGCACCTAATTGGGAGTTAAACGCCCAAACTGGCACTAAAGCTGGCGTTTAACTCCAAGGAGAGTCTCTACACGAAATTTCTTCATTGCTCAGCCCAAACACACACCAAGTGGGCCCGGAAGTGGATTTTTATGTCATTTACTCATCTATGTACTAGTTTTCTATAAGTAGGACCTTTTACTATTGTATTTTCATCTTTGGATTATTTTAGATCCTTTGATCATCTTTGGACATCGAGTTCTTAGATCATTTGGGGGCTGGCCTCACGGCCATGCCTAGACCTTGTTCTTATGTATTTTCAACGGTGGAGTTTCTACACACCATAGATTAAGGTGTGGAGCTCTGCTGTACCTCGAGTATTAATGCAATTACTATTGTTCTTCTATTCAATTCCGCTTGTTCTTTGTCCAAGATATCACTTGTTCTTCAACTTGATGAAGGTGATGATTGACGCCCATCACCATTCTCACCCATGAACAAAGTGACTGACAACCACTCTTGTTCTACAAGCATCTGAGGCTTAGTGAATATCTCTCGGATTCTTTAATCGGAATCTTCGTGGTATAGGCAGGACCTGATGGCGGCATTCAAGAGAATCCGGAAGGTCTAACCTTGTCTGTGGTATTCTGAGTAGGATTCAATGATTGAATGACTGTGACGTGCTTCAAACATGTAACCTACTGGGCGTTAGTGACAGACGCAAAAGAGTGATTCTATTCCGGTAGGGGAGGGAACCAAACCGGTGATTGGCAGCACTGTGACAGAGTGCGTGCATTAGCTTTCACTGCGCGGATGGGAGGTAGCTGCTGACAACAGTGAAACCCTACACGAGCTTGCCATGGAAAGGAGTAAGAAGGATTGGATGAAGGCAGTAGGAAAGCAGAGAGACGGAAGGGAAGGCATCTTCATACGCTTGTCTGAAGCTCTTACACCAATGATATACATAAGTATCACTATCTTTATCTTCTATGTTATTTTCGTTCATCATCATATACATTTGAGTCTGCCTGACTAAGATTTACAAGATGACCATAGCTTGCTTCAATGCTAACAATCTCCGTGGGATCGACCCTTACTCACGTAAGGTATTACTTGGACGACCCAGTGCACTTGCTGGTTAGTTGTGCGAAGTTGTGTAATGCCATGGAATTGAACCACCAAGTTTTTGGAGTTCATGACCAGGGATTATGAGAGTTGTGAAAAGTATTGTTCACAATTTCGCGCACCACTTTGCATTCTCCCAAAAGCATTATCTACTGACTTTAGCATATCTAGAACCTCTTCACCTGTTAACATTTGTGGTTGATCCCTAAATTCTATTTTTCCATTAAAAGATCTCTTGTTAGACCTCCATGCATGACCAACTGTCAAAAATCTTCTATGGTCCATGTAAATTGTCTTTTGACTATGTTTCAAATAACAAAAAGAAGTATCATGGTTACAACAAGGGCAAGCCAACTTCCCTTTGGTATTCCAACCGGATAACATCGCATATGCTGAAAAATCATTGATTGTCCAAAGAAGTGTGGCATGCATTTGAAAAGTTTTATTTTTAAAAGAATCATATGTATCTATTCCTGACACCCATAACTCCTTCATCTCTTCGATCAATGGTTGCAAAAAAAACACCAATATTATTTCCTAGTGAACAAGGTCTAGGTATGAGTAAAGAGAGCATGTAATATTCTAACTTCATGGACATACAAGGAGAAAAGTTGTACACCATTAAGAGAACTGGCCATGTACTATGTGACACGTTCACAGTTCGAAAAAGATTAAAACCGTCACTTGCCAAACCAAGCCTCAAGTTGCGAAGTTCTTTTGAAAAGTTTAGGTACCAACTGTCTAAGTTCTTCCATGCTTCACCATCAGCAGGGTGCCTTATGCAAGCGTCTTTCAAACGCTACTCATCATGCCACCTCAACGCCTCTGCTGTGTTTGGGCACATAAAAAGCCTTTTAAACCTTGGTATTAAAAGAAAGTATCTTAAGATTTTTGCAGCAACCTTATGAACTTTATTCAGAAGCGTAAAGTCATCTTCGTTGCCGTCCGTAGCAGGAGTCTGATTATATCGAGGCTCTCCGCAGATATGAAAAACTGAGTCATTTATGTACTCATTCTGATATAGCATGCAGTCATTAGAACATGCATCAATCTTTTCATAGTCAAGACCCAAGTCTTTAACCATATTCTTAGCTTTATTAAAAGAAGTGGGAATGTTCATCCATGTCACGTCCTACAACTGTTGGGATTATTGGTTCCCCATGATTGATCCATCTTTTATAACCTTCGACAAACCCGTAACAAATGAGATGCTCATATACGTCATCTCATTCACGCCAGTAAGTGTTTTCACACTTTGCATATGGACACTGGATTTCTTTATCAACCGGTTGTCCAATTAAAAAAGCAAACTCTAAAAAGTTGCTAACACCATTTATATACTTATTCTCGAATCTTAGTGAATCCATCCAATCTTTTAATGGAATATGATTAAACCTAATAATATAAATATTTGAACTTACTAAACATGATCTAATAGGTCAATTATACTGACAATCTAGCTAGCATATATCCACTTACTACCTAAATAAATGAAAGATCAAATTATTTTATATGACAAGTATACTTACTGCTTAGTTCCATCATTTTGAGATGCCATATGAAATTATAAATGGTGCCACAATAACTAGTCAATTTCTAGTGTCTTTGCCAGTACAAAAAAAAAGTATCCTGTATACAAAACAAAACAAAATTCAAAATTTTACCATTTTATATAATAATTTTTCATATAATAATACATCTTAAAAATGAGAAGTTCTTGTTGGCAGATTAAGAGGGAAGACTAACAAAATAAGTTTAACATTCTCACATATATATAACTTGTTAAGAGGAATTCTTATATCCTTATCATTGGCCTAAATTATTTAGATGAAATCTAATCATCATCCAATACAAATCTAGTTAGTGTTCCAGATCAAGTCAACACCGATATACAATCACAAAAATATTTTACAACACACCCAAATAAAATGTAGCTAGAGCCGCAAAACAAAATTGAAACCCTTAAAACCCTTACTTGATCAATTTAATCCAGTTGCAGCTTCAAGTAGTTGCAGCCAAAGCAACTTGTTCACCAACAATAATCACACACTTAAAGGCGAAAGCTGCCATGACAGGCTTGACAGCTAAGAGAGTATAGCAGTTAGTTGATATCAATAATAAGTGGTTTTAGTTTGATATCTATTATTTGTTTTGTTATATGTGTTACTAGATTCTATATATTACTAGCTAATTAAGTCTTGTGTAAATGTGATTTTGTATTTGTAGCTAATTTGTTAATAATTAAACATACAAACACGTAATTATAATTAACTTTACATAATAACTTATACATAATTTATTATTAGAAGTATTTTCAGTAAGATTTTTATTAACTTAACATATCACATAAAGGATTGAATTATAGAAATCCTCAAATCAAAAAACATATAATCGCAACACAAAATAAAGTTCAATTCAATTCAATAAGGTAGTCATACTCCTTGGCATACAAGAACTTTCTATATAGAAAGACTCTGTAGTAACAGATACAATATTATTAAAGTTTAATAATCAAACGAATTAGAACAGATAATAAAATAAGTTTAGTTTCTATGCATTAGCATTCATTCAAGAGCTGTCATTAGATAAAAGAAATCACTTTAATCTAGGTACCAGCACCTAATTGGATTAGTGCATACTGCGTAGAAATTAAACTATAGCATAATAGATCATTCAAATGAATTTAAAATAATAACAAAAAAGAATGAAAGCAAAGAGATTTACTAAATACCTAAGGCATGAAAAAATGAGAATGCTTTAAGTGGAGAAAAAATTGTAGAGAGTAGAAAGTACCTGACCTTGGTTGCCATGAGATCTGGACAACACGTGTTGGATTAATGCTGTTTGGATTAATTGAGTGGCCTAACCCTAACATATAATGTAATGATGCATTTTCCTTTTTCAACAACAGTAACCTCTCCTTCTCCCACATTAAATACATCAGCAACAACAACTAAGTTGAATCCAATTTCAAACTCATAATCCAAATTAAATTGAATTCAGAATCACATCAGTATTCAATAAATTAAATAAATAATCTAATTTCAAATTCAAAACACAAACTCAAAATTTTAAAAATTAATTCAAAAAAGAGATGAAACTGAAGAAACCTTGGCCTACTGGAGAGATAACAAGAGATGAATGGTGATAACAAAGTGAGCTCGGAGAGTACTTCTGTTCTTCTAGAACCCCTTTTTTGAAATAATATTCTTCACATAATCAGACTTGCTCTTGGAATAAAACTGAGCAGGATATTTTGCTTCGAATAGCAACGCTTCTGCTGGTGAGCTCGCAGTGACAGGAAGCTCGCGGTGAGACAGAATTACCCAGAGGAGCTCGGCAATGGTAGGGTTCTACCTTGGGCGATGGTGGGAGATGTGAGGAAGGAAAACGGCGCAATGAAGAGAGACTGAGTTGAGCTTAGCGATGGTGGAGTTTCTGCCTTCGGCGATGGTTGGGGCTGGGAGGAAGGGAAACGGTGATGGTGGGGGCTGGGAGGAAGGGAAACAGTGTAGTAAAGAAAGACTGAGTTGAGCTCGGAAAGAGGTAGAAGAAGAAGAAGATCGAAACGGCGCAATAACTAACATACCCAGGGCTTTTAGCTAGCTAGGGTTCTTTTTTTTTTCCTAAGTTACGAGGGAATGGGGATTTTGGGAGGGAGGGAAAACGACCGCATTTGGGAGGGATAATTAAAAAAAATGAAAAAATGAATTTAAAAAAAAAATAAAAAAAAACGTGATCATAGACCACCTTAAGCCACCCCTAATTAATAACCGTGACCAAAGATACTCTATGGTCACCCTTTTTCAAAAAAATCATGACTATAGGCTCTTTTAGGTCACCTTCCAAAATCGTGACCATAGATACCTTTAGGTCATTCTCCAAAAACGTGATCATAGACCCTTTTATGTCACCTTTTCGAAAAACTGTGAGCATAGACTTTTTTTAGGCCACCCCCCAAAACTGTGATCATAGACCCTTTTAGGTTACCCTTTTTTGAAAAACCGTGACCATAAACTCCTCTAGGTCACTCCTAAAACCGTGACCATAGATCCTTTTAGGCCATCCTCCAAAATCGTGATCATAAATTTCTTTTGGTCACCCCCTAAAACCGTGATTATAGACCTTTTTAGGTCATCTTTTTTTGAAAAATTGTTACTATAGATCCTTTTTTGTCACTGTAAAAATTTGTGACCATAGAGCCTTTTAGATCACCCCAAAACCGTAATCATAGGCCTTTTTAGAGCATTCTTTTTTAAAAAATCGTGACTATAGACTTTTTTTATAAAACCGTGATCATAATTTTTATTTTTTTTATCACAATAAAAAATCATAATTATAAATTTTTGTCATAACCAAAAAAACCGTGACTATAGTCCATAGATCCAAAATGTAGCGAATCCAAGAAATGAAAACGAGATCACAATATTCCTTTAAGGTGGAAATCAGACAGGGACACGTAGCAGGAAGGCAACGGACAACCCCCGCCCCACCCTATTGAGTGTTGACGACATCTCTTAATAATATGGAAATCTCGTATTTATACGTCTCTACTTAATTATTTGTGCTTAATTTTCATATTGTTTGTGAATCTTGATTCATGAAAACAATAACAGAAGAAACTAAAACAAGATAAGGAGATAGAAGAAATGCATGTCTTTTTCGTCCAACAACCAACGTCAAAGTTTGGAACTGCCTCTGTCCTCTTCGATGGCTATCACAGCAACCCCTTAAAAACACACTGATCAATGTCCATAGAAAGCTTTGGTTGGAGATGAGACTGTTTATCGATCAATTAATGACGATTCTTCGTATAATAATAAGGATAGATTAATTGCTTTGTAATTTTTTGGTTGCAGTGCATTATTTTCTCCTAACTTATTTATCATCCCTAACGGCGGTTAGTACAAGTAATAATAAATGTTGACAAAGCTTTAATTTTTTTTTTCTTTTTATAACGAGAACTTTTTTTATGGACAATATCATGTTTATTAAGATCGGAATAATTACGATTGATTTTGGTAAACTGATAATGAGTATCAAATTGATCCTTTTTTTTTTGGTTACATTAGAAATCAGCTTATTTATGATGACTTGGTGTTGCATCTAATGAGAATGGCGAAGTGCCTAAAGAGATGCGTAAATTTTGGATCGATTTAGCAAATTTTGAAGTGTTAAAGCCTTACAAATAAGAAATATCAGGTAAGCTTAAATTTTTGTAACAGTGGCTAGCAATCAATTTCACACATTTTTAGGTACCAGTCATGAATTAGGTTTTGCATATTTTCCAAAATAATATGGATGGTTTCTAATTCTAGTATTGAACTGTGTATATGGAGAGAATTTAGTACTTGTTAGTTAGTTAGGTTGAAGGAGAGCCATGAGTAGTTATTGTATAGTGAGTGGAGATCTAGATGTAATAATTTTACTATCGGAATGTGATGTTTTGGTTGCATCATTCTGATAACAAAGATATACGACAACATCCATATATTTAATAATAAGATAGGAACTTTTTAAAACTCAAATTCGGATAAACTTTTTCTTAAACACTGAAAATATCCTTTTTCATAAAAACGTAGGTACATACATACAAATCAATCACATCACTTCATATATAATAATAATAATAATAATAATAATAATAATAATAATAATAATAATAATAATAATAATAATAAGAAAAAGAAGAAGAGTTCTTTATATAAATAACTTACAAATATTACAATTACGATTTCAATCCCTCTTTATAAAGTATAATATTAATGGTGAGAGAAAAAAATAATAAATAGGCTAATATAACAATCACATATAAACAAAAACACAATAAATTCTTTATAAATTTTTTCATCCGTTTTTTGAAAAAATAAGGCTGTAAAGAGTGAGAAGCTAACCATACGGTCTCATCAAAGAGATTTAAAATTATCATAAAAGAATAAATATAAATAAAATAATAAATTTCAAAAACAATAATATTCGTTGATCTTATGAATAATTTTAAAAATACGATATTTACTTATCCAAAATTAACATTCACGTCATATTTATAAAAATTCCAAATCAATAGTTTTTATAAAAAAAAAGTATTTTCAATTTTTAAAAAATAGTTGATCAAATTTAAGTTTTAAAAAATTTCTATTTTATTATTAAATATATGAATATTGTTATAATGTCTTTGTTATCAGAGCGATACAATCAGAAGCATAGCATCTTAGTAGTAAGAATGCTGCAAGAGATGGAGGAAAGGTGTTGGAATACAAATAATAATACAAGATATATGCCTAATTTGATAGTTTGATATATGGCTAATTTGGTGGGGAATATTGAAGTAGGCTGGGTTACCGTTATACGTCTGTGCCTATATATGCTTAGATGGTAGCAGTGTAATGTCGTAGTGACATATTCCACACACCTGTTGTATTGTACCTACTTCCCTTTCCCTCCCTCCATGACATATACTAGGATTTTGGTAGCTCATCTTCACCTTTTGTCTTTATGCTTTTAGATCTTATATGAATTCTTGTAACCATTTTAATTAAGAAAGGGGAATCTTGTAACCATTTTAATTAAGAAAGGGGAATCTTGTAACAAAATCTTACTTGTAACTTATAACCATTTACTTTATCAATTAAATTTTAAATTAAAGTAAATAACACTAATCTACAAGATTGAAGTGTTAAGCATTTACTATTTTCGAACAATTTTATATTAAGATGAAAAAGGGATATACATACAATTCAGGTAGATGTCAATAATTTTTTTTTTTTTTTGTGAGATAGATACTTCTCCTTTATCTTCTATTTTTATTAGGAAAAATATTTTTATTTCTTTTTATTTTTATTACGAATCCTCATTTATATATTAATATTTGTAGGGAAGACGAATCTCTGTAAATATTTGTTGGTACTAACTGAATTTTATTTTAAAAGTTTTCAAAAAAATATAAAATAATAAACATAATATAATATAATTAAATATAATCTAGCTTAAAAGATAAATATTTATAATTTATTCATTAAAATACATAACATAAAGTTAAAATACAAAATTCATCTATATTATTTTAATTAAAGTTAAATTATTTTAAATATATAAAATTATTCATATATTATTTATCTCATTTTTATGATAATATTGTCTGCATCCAAAATTAACAAAACTAATAACAACTAAAATTCTAATTTTAGGATTTTATATAAATAAAATCGAGGATATCCGGCCTCACTTCACAAATTTTCGTTTTTGTTCCCATAATAAATTATTAGGGGTGGCAAAACGGGTCGAACTCGTCGGGTCGGTACGCTAAATCCGCTAAAAAAGGCGAACTGAGTTAGGATTTAGAACCCGCCAAATCCGCACTGTCAAATTGGCGGGTTTTGGTGGTGTGGGGCGGGCCGGTCTGCCGGGTCGAAGATTTTATTTTTCTTTTTTTTTATTAAATAAAAGAGTGATCACTATTATAAAATTAATAATTATAGAATTTTTAAATATTTTTTTTCATTTATTGTTTTCATTCTTCTTTTAGTTATTAATTTGATTTATTTTATTTTACAATTTCATATATATGCTCAAATTATGTGATTTATTTTTTAAAATAAAGATGATTCTATTAACAAATATTATTTTGAACAATTTTATTGAAGTTAAAAATTAAAAAAATAATAAAAAATTATATTATAATTTGATTATTTTTTATTTTTATTTGATTTTTTAATTATTATTTTTTGATTAATTTTAGTGAATTTTATTTTTTAAACAAAAAAAAACAATCAAGCAGACTAACCCGTTAACCCGCCAATCCGCAATAAAACAGGACAAGCTAGCATTTTAAATCCAGTTTAATTGGCAAAACAAACTGGTCTACCTCATTTATAAAATAGACCAAAACAGAGCGGAACAGATTGAAGCAGACCAATTCGCTTTACCACCCCTATAAATTATCTCCGAATATCCCTTTTAGTGAAATTTTTTGTCATCCCTAATCCAAGCAACTAATGCCTTGGTTATTTTGTGCCGAGGGTTCCAAATAACTTTGCAATAACAAACTGTTAAGAAAAAATATGTTTAGTTCATGATATTTTTATATCACACATATAATACATACATGCTGCATTAACGGATATGACCCAAATCTACCAGCAGTTTGGAATCGAACTTATCGTTTGTGTATTTTATAAAGCAACGAATATTAGGTATAGTATATATCAAAATTAATTATCAGTATAAAATATATATTAAAAATAAATTATATTATATATATATATTTATACATAAATATATAATATTATTTTTTATATAAATAATATTTTTATTTATAAAATAATTATTTATATCTTGTATAAAAATAATAATTAACACATAAATATATATTATGTTAAATAATTTAATTAAATATATTAAATTATTTATTAAATTTTAAATATCATTTTTATATATATCTATTTACGTGAGTAATTACCTTTCAATTAACTTATTTTATTATAAAGAGGTGCTAATAAAAGTACTGTTTATTATTTATTTATTTTAAGAATAAATTATTAAAAATGACAGCAATAATAATAACAATAAAATTTTGTCCTGTTAGGTGGGATCGACTACAATAAAAGTGGCCATTTGTAAAAAAATATGACAAAAAAAAGTGTGACGATAGAGTATAGACTGAAAAAAGCGTGGCGATAGAGCAACCGCCACTCTTTCAGAGGTCACCTTTTAAAAGCGTGGCGATAGCTCAAAAAACGTGGCGAAAAGCTATCGCCAATTTTTCGCCACGTTTTAAAAGCATAGCAATAGAGCTGTTTTCTTGTAGTGTGTGTTGTTTATATGTAGATCTCATTTGACCATCTCATGGATCGTCTTTTTAGGTCTTTTTCTTCCTTTTACCCCTTATCCATCTTCTATCTCATCCATCCTCCTGAGTCTAATCGATCTTTTTCTTACATGTCCAAACCACTTGAGACAATAACAATACTTAAAAATTTTAAATTGACAAAAATAATCTAAAAAAATGTAAAAAAATAAATTAGTCTCTAAAAAATTAATAAATTTAATAACAATGATTAAAATTAACTGAAACCGTTTGTGTTAACCAAAATTACTTAGCTAGCTGACTAACACAAAAGGAGAATTGAAATGACAAACTTTGATAAGTATTTAATAATGTAGCATTATTAACTATGTTTAAAAATAAAAAATCTACCATTCAATTTATTGAAAACCCTAACTTGGATACCCTTCTCTCTTTCACTCTGCAGCGCATTTTCGATTTCTCTACCTCACCACCACCTCCGATCCCATCACACCCATTGAAGCTGTAATCATCCATCTCTTCATGTTCTCCTACGCACACCTATTTATCTATTATTATTCCAAACTTGTAAACATTATTGTATCTCATTCTATGCTTCTTAGCTTGTGCAATGAAGCCAAACCACCAAATTATTCCTATGATGAAAGTTGATGAGTATGAAGTATCAGTTTTTGAAATCAAATTTAAGAGTTCTATTCTTAATTTGCTTATGTATATAAGCCATCGTTTCCAAAATGATAACTGGATTTCATAGATGTATGGAGAAAATATTTTTGCAAATATCTTCAAATGGTATTTCCAAATCACAGCTTCGTCATTGCTAGTTTTGAACAACACCCAACCAATTCCAGAGTCATATCTATTACATAAAGGTTAGGCATATATATGCAGATAATAATGTGAATGCAAGAAGCTAACCATCTCGTTTTAATACTATGTTTTCGCTAAAGAGGAGCAGAGTGGGAAGAGGAGGGAGTTGAGGGTGACTTGAGGATGGAATTAGTGGTGGTAGTAGTAACTAGTAAGGCAAAGATTTGAATATGCAGAGAGAAAAGGGTACTAAATTAGGGATTTCAAGAAATTGATTTGGTAATTTTTTTTTTCTTTTTAAGCATAATTAATAATGTTACATAATTAAGTGCTTATTTAGAGGCTATTCAATTGATAAAAAAATATCTTTTTTTAATGAAAAAATATCTTTTTTTATTTTTTAGTGTGTTTGACAAATTTTAAATAGTAAAAATAAAAGTACTAAAAAAAATAAAAAAATATTTTTTTTGAGAAGTTATAATTTACATCTTTTTCTAAAAGATCTTTTTTTCTTAAAAAAAGATGTTTTTTACATAAGAAATAAATAAAGAGCAATGCTAGGGGGCCAGCAATTTTTGTGATTGTTAGCCATCAACTAGCCATCAATGATGATTTGATGGTGTGAGATTGGTGTGAGATTTCATCCAATGGCTCACCTTCCTCTGCTAGTTATATGCTGGCCAAAATTCAATAAAACTGCTGGTCCCTTAGACTTTTTCATAAATAAATAAAATACTTTTATCTTATTTTATCCAAATATAATTGATAAATAAAAAAATATTTTTACATGAGATATCTAAATATAAAATTATTTTTATTTTTATAAAAAAATCTTTTTAAAAAATCTTTTTAAAATTTTTTTTTTTAAAAAATAGCACCCAAGCAAGCCTAAATCCTCATCAAAATTTATCATTTCAGCTTTTTCATTAGTTAACATTTTTTATTTATAGATAGCTAACGTTTGGTCATTTTTATCAACTTTAATAATCTTCTAAAACTAATTTGCTATTCACATATTTTAAAGTAGTTTTTGTGGAAGCAAAATTTTTCAAATACCATTTTAATAGTTTAGCGCTTATTTTCACTGTACAAAATTTGTTTGGAGGTCCGATATTAGCGATTTTCATTTTGCCACAATTAAGTAACTTCTTGGTAATGGGCTTATATTATAAAACAAATGTTAAGAATAACCGCGTCTCTTAGGGGAAGCCCAAATCAATTAATATGGTAGTTCAAAAGTTTTGGTGATGTTCCTGTCCAAAAAAGAGTTTGGTGTTGTTGAAGACCAGTGTTCTAATGACCAAAACCCACAAGGCCCAGAGATCTATAGGTAGGGATTTAGATAAAAAAACATTAATCCACTTGAACAAAAAAAATAAATAAATAAAAAAACATTAAATTGTGTCGATAATTATCTCAAAAGATAATGATATTCTAAATAAAAAGATATCATTTTCGGTTCTTGAATTTTATTTTTGTAAAACTATTTGGTCCTTTTGTCAATATTTTTTCTCTTTATTAATGAAATAATTTTATATGGCATATTAAATTATTGACTGACAAATTCTTTTTTATTAGTAATTTTGTTACTTTTTAAAAGTAATTGTTAGTTTTTTTTTTAAATTTTTTTGGTTATCTTTTTCAAATTTATTGACTAAATTTATCGTATAAAACTAAAAAATATTAGTGATTTTAAATTTTTTTTACTTATAAAAATTAAATAAAAAATATATTAGTGATTAATGAGTCACATATAAATATGTTTTGGAGAGAGATAGTTAATAGAGAGACTAATCGGTCTCACAAAGTTAATTATCAAAGATCGAAATGAGTATTTTTTTTTGGGATGTTGTAGTCTTTCGAAAAAATTGTCAACGACTAAAATGGGTATTCACCCTTTTTACAAAGTGAGAATTAAGAGATAAGATAGTATTATGTTTAGTGATTAAAATCTGGAATTAAAATTTTAGTTCGGACACAAAATTTCAGTCTCATCAATGTCTTTAATAAGAACATATATACTAAAAATTTTAAGGATTGAAATTTTAATAACATTTTTTTTAAAAATATTTTTATTTAACTTTTTTAATTTCAAAACTACTCTTCAATTTTTATATTTATCTTAAACTAAATATAATACTAAATGATTGACATATAATTCAATATATTTTACACTAAATATAATATAATAGTGAGGTCTGCTACACATACAAGTCCTTTTGACTTACAAGTCTTACAAGTTGCTACACATACAGGCATTTTAATGCGTTATTCAACCGTTTCCTGTTTTCAAAGCGCTACACTCACCATGTATTATGAACGACTCTTCTTCTTTTTCCTCTTCCTCTTCCTCTTCTTCCTCTTCCTCTTCGTTTTTTTTTTCGATTTTTATGGTTTCTGAAATCAAGTTTTGAAATCGTTTTGAAGATAATGGAACTTCAGAAATACATCCAAATGATTACAGAAATACACCAAAAGGATTATAGAAATACACCCAAATAGTTATAGAAATTCACCCAAACGATTATAAAAATACACCCAAAAGATTATAGAAATACACCCAAAGGATTACAAAACTACACTCAAAGGATTTAAGAAATACACCCAAAATTTGTTGAAGTACACCTTATGCATAATTCAGAACTCTTTCTCTTTCTCCTCTTCATCTTATGCTACTTCTTCTTTTTCAAAAACGATTTCAGAGCTTGATGTCAAAAAACAATGGAAATTGAGAATAACGAAAAAGAAAACAGAGAGAAAAGCACGTAAATGAAGAAGAAGAAGAAGATGAAGACGAGGAAGAAGAACGTGCAGCAAGAAGAAGAAGAAGAAGAAGAAGAAGAAGAAAGAGAAGGCAAGAAACGAAAGAAAAAGAGAAGAAGAAGAGTAAGAGAAAGAAGAACGTGCAGCAAGAAAAAGAAGAAGAAGGAGAAAGAGAAGGCAAAAAACGAAAGAAAAGGAGAAGAAGAAGACGAAAAAAAAAGAAGAACGGTTCAAAGCACATTTTGAGCGTTAGTTTTAATTGAACTTGTAAGGCTTACAAGCCTTAATCGCTTGTATACGAAGAATTTTTCTATAATAGTATCTCTAATTTTAGTTTGAATCTCTTTTCTAAATGGAGAATGTCCTAATACTACTATGCTAGATACTCGTGAGGAAAAACCATAAAAGGTACTATGGTCTAATCACAAATGCATTATTCATTGCGAAAAATGAAAGGAAGCCATTTTTGTTTAGGCTTTAAACTCGGTCTCCGTTGTTATCACTCCAAGCATTGGAGATATGCCTCTGATCACCGTAGCCCCCCCTAGCAAGTGCAATAGATTGAAATGCTCGGAGACGTAAATTTCCAATCCCAACGGCTTCAACATAACTACCAAGACCCCGAGGAAAAAAAGAAAAAGAAAAAGAAAAAAAATATTTAACAATGAATTACATTTTAAACCCAGAGAAAACAAAAACCACTTTAAGAAAAATAAATAAAAAAGGTTTTTGTAAAATTATATCCACACAGCACACAAAGAGTAAAAAACAAAAAATAATTTTGTTGAGAAAATACTTAAAAAGTGTGCGTAGATTTCCAATCCGCCCAAACTTGAATATTACTATTTTAGAGGGATTGATAAGTTGAGTTGTTGAAGTGTATAGTAGATTGTGATTGGAATAGTCGGGAGTTAAAAAGAGAAGGAGAGGGTGTCCCAATTATTAAGAAGGACGGATAAGACATAAGGAGAGAGCGTATCAATAGAATTGGAAGAAGCATCGAGTAGGTTGTGACTTGTGAGCGAAAATGAACGACGCAGATGTCTCCAAGCAAATCCAGCAGATGGTCCGCTTCATCCGTCAGGAAGCTGAGGAGAAAGCCAACGAGATCTCTGTCTCCGCCGAAGAAGAATTCAACATCGAGAAGCTGCAGTTAGTTGAAGCAGAGAAGAAGAAGATCAGGCAAGAGTACGAGCGCAAACAGAAGCAAGTCGAAGTTCGCAAGAAGATGTAACTAACTCTCCATACCTTTTACCCTCTCTTTCTTTTTTCTCTCGATCCCTATGATTTTTTCGTCTCTTAGTCATTTATCTATTCAATTATGGAGAGCAATTCTCGCCCTAATTTATATGTTCACACATTAATTAAGGATATTTGCATTATGATTGCACCATGCTTAACCATATTGATTACTGTTAAAGCTTGATTTATGCCCATAGTAGATCCTTGTCTTGCTATTCAGTGACATCAATAATTAACATTACCTCCATTTTGATCTTGTGCAATAATACAGCTAGAGGTTTGTTTTAATTTTTGTTTTGGGGGGCTAGTTACTTGAATTCGAGGCTATTGCTGACATTATATGAAGGAAAAATTGTAGCAAAATTGGTGAGATTGAGGGTTTTAGTTTTGGTGGCGTAATTTGTTTGGGGTTCTAATGTACTCTATCCTGCAGTATTGCCATTATTCTGACTTGTAAAATTAGTGCTAGTTGGGATGGTTTAAGATGGGGCACAATGTTTTTGTTGCAGTGAGTACTCAATGCAGCTGAATGCTTCTCGGATCAAAGTTCTTCAAGCTCAAGATGATGTGGTTAGTTCCATGAAAGATGCTGCATCCAAGGAGCTTTTAAGTGTGAGTCGCAATCATCATGAGTATAGAAACCTTCTGAAAGAACTCATTGTTCAGGTTAGCTTAAATTCCATGTCCTGCTTATTTACATATTCCAATCCAATGTTATGTTATTGGATACTTAATAGATGCAAGTATGCGGAGTGCAAATATAATAAAAGCAGTGTATGTGAATGTGACAGAGTTTGCTACGGCTGAAAGAACCTTCTGTCTTATTGAGATGTCGGAAAGAAGATGAGCACTTGGTGGAGAATGTACTGGACTCAGCTGCACAGGAGTATGCTGACAAAGCAAAAGTTCATCCACCTGAGATCATTGTTGACAACCAGGTGTATCTTCCACCTGCACCCAGCCATCACAATGCCCATGAACCTTATTGGTAATGTTCAATTTATAATCAATCCCAAATAACTGTCTTGCTCTGTCAGTCAGGTCCTTTCTTCTTTTCCATATTGTTCCCTCTTTCTCTTGACGTCAGGCCTGCTTTTACTTTTTCTATAATTGTAGCTTATTGAGGATGGTTCCTAAAAGTAAAATTGTATTAGTTATGCTTCTACTTTGATATTGAGATATCAGTTTCAGTGGTACCTGATCCTAATTGTATATCTTGGTGTTCAGCTCTGGTGGGGTGGTGTTAGCTTCTCGAGATGGAAAGATTGTGTGTGAAAATACACTTGATGCACGACTGGATGTGGTATTCCGCAAGAAGCTTCCTGAGGTAGTTATTTGGTCTTCCTCAAGGTCTTATGTTTAGCACATCTCGTGGTAGCCTATCATCAAATTTTCCCCACACACAAATAGAAATAGATCAACTGTTATTTGTTTTTCTTTGTTTTTTAATCAACAGTTAATAAATATTCTTGCTTCTTATTGCAGATCCGAAAGCTACTCTTTGGACAAGTTGCTGCTTGAAGACTTTGGTTGTTTTGTTTCGTTGCTCCTGAATATATATATATAATCTGCCGTTCTGGATTGAGATTGTCTTCGACATTAGTATCTACCGTGCCATTGCTTCTTCTGCAAACTTATTATTGTTATTGTTAATCTTTTAAATAAAATCTTTCTTTGACCAGTACTGTTGTCCCCATATTGTTTGCCATTTTAGAAACATCAATAAACTATTTTGATGACAATTTAAATTTTATTAATCAATCATGTTATATGTACACAAAAAATCAGTCATCAATCTATTAAATATCATGGTAGAATAAACCTTTGTTAATCTAAGCATGTTAAATACATCATCAACTTTTGTGCTTTTCCCCCCACTTCTATCATATCAACATGGCACTAGTTATATACACTGATGCTGATAAAGTATTACTGAGACACAAATCAACCCAGTATTAATATCACGTCCTCGTTCTTTATTTTATTTTGTCGTCATTTTTAACATCATATCATTAATGTAGAATGCAGGTGCAGTATGTTATCAATGTCTAAGCAAGAAAGCATTACTGTTTAGGTGCCGTAAACACTTATAAAACGAATAGTATAGTTGCTTGAATCTTAGTATTCCTGTTTGATAAATATACACCCACATGATATCTGAATTGACGAGGTATAAATGTTTGAAAGAGAAACGACTAAGAATGTGTTTATTATGAAGATATGTATTAAATTAAGTTGGTTAGCTGTTTAGTCTCTTAGTTAGTTAGTACTGTTCAGGTAGTTTGTTACAAGTTACAATATACCAGCAATTTTTGTGAGATGATTTTAATAGTATGAGATTGATGTGAGATTTCATCCAATGGCTTACTTTTCTTCACATCCAAGTCTTTTTATGAATCAAAGTCCAACTAAATTAAATAATAAGATTTAGAATAAAGCTAGTTATAACTAATTTTTATTATATTAGACTAATTTTGTTACACTTGAGTAACAAAAGACTTGGATTTATAACATTACCCATATAATTGTATACATATTTGGGAGTTGGGACCCACACTGTACCAATAAACACACAAAATTGTTGCATTCTCGGACTATTTCGATTCGCTTCCATAGAAAAATTGAGCTGCTTGTGCACATGCTCCTCTCCTCGTCTAAATTCAGCTTTCTTCTACCCAAAATCACATGCTTGGGCAAGATTGATTCTTTTCAAAAAAAATTTCAGCTACTTTTTCTTTGGGCAATTTTTAGGTGTCAAGGACTGCTTTTCTGACTGTTTCTTCTGCTAGGTAGTATCTGAATTGGAGTTTTTACATTCCTTTTCTAAGTTTATTAAATTTGATGACTTACAGTTTACATATTGTTTGAGATGAGACTGGTTGATAAGATTAAAATTGGTTCATGTGAAGGGGAAAGGCGTTGATGATTCCTTGACGATCGAATACATGTTTATCATGGCGAGAAATAAGTATAGTGCCAGACAGTGAAGAGAGTAATAACAAGGTAGTATGATCTTAGTATAAAAAGAAAACCGGAATTTCATGTTATGATGAAGATACAAATGCTTTCTTCATTGCTTATAATAATAGAAGATCCCTGTTTATCAAAGAGAAAAGCAGTAAAGTAATTGAACCAATACTAACAAAAACAAAAACTACTGAACACCACTCTCAAGAACTGGCTGAGTTCTTGTGACAGCTGCAGAAGGCATTTTACTGTTTCCAACCCATCTACTTTCAAGAACCAGATCTTCATTGGCCTGTCTTTCCATGTCCTGAATTCTTTTAGCCTTCACAAGTCTCAAACAAAGAACCCCTACATAAACCACTGCAATCAACCCGAAAAACCCAATCACAAAGCCAATCAGCCACAGATACCATGGCCTCTTCTTCTTCTCCAGAGGCAGAACAATTGAGAAATGACCCTGCTCTCTGGAGTAACACACGCCATGGGAGCCCATCTCGGTAAGATGGAATGTTCCATTGGAGAGGAAGTCCACACACCTTGCCCTTGAAATGACGCCACCCATGAAAGTAACATTGGGGAATATAACAGATATGGGTTTCCCCATTGTGTTGAGAGTGAGGTTCCTCACATTTGTGTCCGTTACATTTGATGCATCGAAAACCATGAATCCAACAACAGAAGAGATCAGTGAATAGCCTGGCAAATTGTAGTAGCGGGAAGACCAGTTGCCAAAGTCTTGGTACACAATGGCCAACCTCTTCACATGGGGAATGGACGCTGTTTTTGGTGGGATCCTAAAGTAACCGAAGTTCGCACCTTTGCTCCAGAGCCTCCGGCTTCGAAGGCGAACCACCGATGCATTCATGCCGGAAAGGTTCCGAGGAAGAAGAGCATCGTAGACGGCACCGGTTTGATGGCGGTGCCTGTGTTTGATGAATGATCGTAAAGCGAAATCTTGGACTAATGAATTGAGTGAGTCGCTCGCAGTGTTGTCGAAGCTATGCACCAATGAGAACGACGAGGAGCAACACAAGGTGAAAATCAAGAACGAGATGAAGGATCCCATTCAACACTATATGCAGCCACCGAAAAGAGCAAAGAAGCAATGGAGATAAGTGTTTTAAGGCAAAGACGTCTAATGAATGAGTAAGTGGGGATGTTAATGGAAAATAGAGCACCAAGTCCAATGATGGTTGCTTTCCACAAAGAAGAAAGCATGCAGAGGTTTGGGTCCCAAGCATGACTCCAGGGTCTAGAGAGAGAGAGAGAGAGAAGACTCAAAAGTCTTTGATTAACTGTGGCAGTGATGATTTAAGGGTGTTGTGCTTAGTGGCTCGTGGCGCCTGTCTCTGTGTGAGTTTGAGAAAGAATCTTTGTTACTTGTTTTGGTATCACTACTCACAAGTCACAAGAATGTGAGAAGCTACTTTAGGCATGCGTTGATGCCTCGTTTTATCTCCTCGGTCCTCACTCCTCACTGAGACGCAAATTTAGCCTATGATATTATGAAAATTAAATGATTAATGATGAAATCCACTCAGCAACATGAAAAAGAAAACAAAAGAAGAGAAAAGAAAAATAAAGCCGTGAAGTTTGGCCCATTATGAAAATCCATGATTCGTAGAACTTCTTCCATGGATGAAATCATGAAGGTATCCAGGTCCAAGAATGAAGGCCCAGACCACAGGAAATAAGCTTCGACTATTGACCCAAATGATATACGGATCCAACCCAACATCAGTGGACTCTACCTTATAAACCTCCTGTTAGCCCAAAATAAAAATAAAGCCCCTTAAAATTTCAAGCATAATGGAATTTAGGATTTAATTTTTATAGTTTAAATTCATATAGTTCTATTTACTTGTTTACAAAGCTCTTAACCTTAACAATGGAGATTTAGTTGTTCATAGTGCAGAAGAATTCTAGTTGAAAAAAGTGTAAAGTATGGAAGAGAGAAGAAGAAAGGACCCTAGGCTAAGATATCTTTTCCTTTTATATCTAATCCTAATTAATGTAAAATAAAATTTCTAAAACCTAAAAATATATTTTCTTAATTCAAAACACAAAAAAAAATTGAATTAAAGCCTAAAGATTTGATGTAATTCACGTGGAAGCTTTTCTCTTTCAGCACACTGGCGCCAAACTTGAGCTAAGTGAAGTTTGGCACCATGTTCATATGAGGACGCACGCATTCCAACGTTCCTGGCGCCAAACACCGGGATGTGACGTTTGGCGCCACCATGGCCGCAACAAATTGGAGCTTTATAATGATCCTGGTGCCAAACTTGAGCTAGATGAAATTTGACATCACTTTGTTGCATGAAATTGATTCCTTTTTTTTTTCTGAACTCTGCCAAATTTGTTCGAATGCTATATGAAATTAATCAAATTGCAAAATAACTTAAAGTAGTATTTATGGTGACTTAAAACACCTAGATCATAATTTAATTCAACAAATTCAAATTCACTAAGAAAAAGAAAAAAAGGATGCTCACGCATCACTTCTTCTTGGTGACTTCAATGAAATGTTGTCTCCAATCGAAAGCAATGGTGGTTTTTTCTCTGTGCAGAGAGCTTCTCATTTTACTGATGTGTTGGATAATGGTGGTATCTTTGACATTCCTTCAAATGGTAGAAGATTCACTTGGTACCATCGGGTTCAAAATTTTTGAGATGTTGCTAAGAAATTGGATCGTCTTTTAATTAATGAAGCTTGTTTGTTCCTTTTTCCTGAGGCTAATTTGGAGGTGCTTAGTAAATTGCACTCAGACCATTGTCTTATTTTGGTACGTTTCTTTGGTAATCCTAAACAAGAGATGTCCGCCCATTTAGATTGCAAGTTGCGTGGTCTACTGATAAACCACTATTTTATGGTTTATCTTATACTCAATTAAGTGGTTTTTATCAACTCTTTACTCACTTATTCATACAACTCGCATGTTTTACATTTTCTTTCCTGATTTTGTGCTATGATTGAAAACATGCTTCTTTGATCTTATATTTGCTTATTATTAATCCTCTCTTATTACCATTAGATGCCTTGATATGTGTGTTAAGTTTTTTCAGATATTATAGGGCAGGAATGGCTTGGAGGATGGAAAGAAAGCATGCAAAAGTGGAAGGAATACAAGAAGTTGGAGAAACTGCAAAGCTGTCCAGCCTGACCTCTTCGCACTCAAACGGCTATAACTTTAGCTACAGAGGTCCAAATGACGCGGTTCCAGTTCCGTTGGAAAGCTAATGTCTGGGGCTTCGATTTGATATATAGTATGCCACAGTTGCCTTGACGCTAGGCAACGCGAACGCGTCGCAGCTGCGAACTTCAATCCGCGCGGCCGCATGGGCGACGCCTTCGCGTCACTTGCCCGCGACCTGAACGTACCAGAATACGCAAGGGGCGATTTCTGGGCTATTTTTGACCCAGTTTTCGGTCCAAAAAACACAGATTAGAGGCTATAAAGTGGGGAATGCATCCATTCATCATCAGGTCCTCATAATTCATAATTTTAGTTTTAGATGTAGTTTTTAGAGAGAGAGGTTCTCTCCTCTCTCTTAGGATTTAGGTAGGATTTTTAGAAATTAGGATTTAATTCGACTCTTCATCAGGTTCAATATTTCCTTTACTTTATATTTATCTCTTATCTTAGATACTTTAATGCTTTTATTGGTATTTGATTTGTGTTGCCCAATTGGCTTATGAACTTTTCATGTTAGGATTATACATTATTGAGATGTTTTTAGATTTATGATTTCAATTCAGCTTTCCACCTTTTTGGTCTTGGTTAAGAAATCAGTAACTCAGGAGTTATCTTAGCTCAACATAATTGATAACTGTTATCTTTACTAATTGAATTGAACTTCAATAATCCCAACCTTTTCTTAGGAAATAAATAGGATTCGAAGGTCAAACTAATTAGTCCCTTGACTTTCCTTTGCTTTAGCAAAGGTTAACTAAGTGGAATTAAGATTCAACTTTCATTATTATTGATAAGAATAACTAAGTCTGGACTTCCAATTTCTCATACCTTGCCAAAGGATTTGCTTTACAGTATTTATTTATTTTAATTGTCATTTGAGTTACTTGTCATACTTCTTCCTTATTTCCAAAACCCCCAATTTTACCATTTTCATAGCCAATAATAAGAACATACCTCCCTGCAATTCCTTGAGAAGACGACCCGAGGTTTAAATACTCGGTTATCAATTTTAAAGGGGTTTGTTACTTGTGACAACTAAAACTTTTGTACGAAGGGATTTCTGTTAGTTTAGAAGCTATATCTACAACGCGAATATTTTTATAAATTCTTTACTAGCAAAAATCCTAACGTGAAAATGGCGCCGTTGCCGGAGAATTGCAAACGTGTGCCTTATTATTAGTTATTGTAAATATTCTTCAAAAAAAAATATTTTTCTTTTACTTGTTTATTTGTTTCTCCTTTTTCCCCTTTATTTTCTTCTACTACTATGAACTCTCACCCCTTTGGCTATGAGTCTGGTTACAACTATGTTGCAGGAAGAGGAGATTATAATGAGAACAGGCATCAAGGTTGGAACAATCAAAGATGGGAGGAGCCACAAGGATTTAATCAACCCTCATGGCAACAACCACCTCCAATGGACTATCAACAACCGTTATGTGATGCATATCAAGGCAATGGCTATGGTGAGCATTCTTCTGATTATCAACAACAACCACCATACGCCTATGAGCCCCCTCAACATAGCTTTGGACCACCATACTCACGAGCCCCTTACCACCAAACACCCTCATACAATCCTAACCCGTACCCACCATACCAACCATCTTATGAGCCAAATGAACCATATGCAGAACCACCACCTTAATATACACCATCTCCTTATCATTATCAAGATGAACCACCTTCCTACCATGAACCCCTTCTCCCAACAAATAAACCCTCCTATCCACCCCAACCCTCCATGGAGAAAGCATTTACCGATCTAAACTCTACTATACAAGCTCTCGCCGCCCAAATCGGACCACCAAATACCTTCAATATACAACCCTCAAGCTCCAATGCACTTCCATCTCAACCACATAATGATCCATCCATCCCATCACCACCATCCATGGAAGAACACTGGTGGACGAAATTGTGATCTATGTTTCTTGGATTTTGAATGAATTTACTCTTAGGGCACTGTTTATTTTCTTTATTGGAATTCACAACTCCGTTCAACTAACCAGCAAGTGTACTGGGTCGTCCAAGTAATAACCTTACGTGAGTAAGGGTCGAATCCACAGAGATTGTTGGCATGAAGCAAGCTATGGTCACCTTGCAGATCTCAGTTAGGGAGATTAAAATTGGATTATGGGTTTAAATCTGATTAATAAAATAAAAAGAAAATACATAATAAAAAGGATAGAAATACTTATGTAGATTCATTAGTAGAGGTATCAGTTAAGTATATGCAGATGCTGTATGGCTCAAGGACGCCTGCTTTCCTACTGCTTCCACTCAATCCTTCTTACTCCTTTCCATGGCAAGCTTTGTATAGGGGTTCACCATCAACTATGGCTACTTTCATCCTCACGGGGAAATATCCTATGCGGCTGTCACTCGCACAGCTAACCAGTCTGGAGGCATCACCCATGGTTGATAGCTACATCCCATCCTCGCAGTGAAAGCTAATGCTCACGCACTCTGTCACAGTACGGCCAATCACCGGTTGGTTCCCTCCCCTACTGGAATAGAATCCCTCTTTTACGTCTGTCACTAACGCCCAGCAGGTTACAGGTTTGAAGCACGTCACAGTCATTCATTACCGGAATCCTACTCGGAACACCACAGACAAGGTTGGACTTTCCGGATTCCCAGGATCCTACTCGGAATACCACAGACAAGGTGAGACTTTTCGGATCCTCATAAATGCCGCCATCTATCTAGCTTATACCACGAAGATTCTGTTGGGGAATCTAAGAGATACACATTCAAGCTCTGTTGCATGTAGAACGGAAGTGGTTGTCAATCACGCGCGTTCATAAGTGAGAATGAGAATGATGGTTATTTAATCATCACATTCATCATGTTCTTGGGTACGAATGAATATCTTGGAATAAGAATAAGAGAGGAATTCGAATAAAAGAAAATAGAACTTCATTAATCTTTGAGGTACAGCAGAGCTCCACACCCTTAATCTATGGTGTGCAGAAACTCCACCGTTGAAAATACATAAGTGAAAGAGGTCCAGGCATGGCCGAATGGCCAGCCCCCTAAAACGTGATCAATAGTCTCTTAGGATGAAGAATAAAACAAAACTGAGACCAAAGATGTCAAATACATCAATAATTCATCCTATTTATAATAAACTAGCTCCTAGGGTTTACATGAGTAAGTAATTGATGCATAAATCCACTTCCGGGGCCCACTTGGTGTGTGCTTGGGCTGAGCTTGATCAATACACGAGCAGAGGCTTCTCTTGGAGTTGAACTCTGAGTTATGACGTGTTTTGGGCGTTCAACTCCGGATAATGACGTTTTTCTGGCGTTTAACTCCAGACAGCAGCGTGTACTTGGCGTTCAACGCCAAGTTACGTCGTCATTCTTCGAATAAAGTATGGACTATTATATATTGCTGGAAAGCCCTGGATGTCTACTTTCCAACGCCGTTGAGAGCGCGCCAATTGGAGTTCTGTAGCTCCAGAAAATCCATTTCGAGTGCAGGGAGGTCAGATTCCAACAGCATCAGCAGTCCTTTTGTCAGCCTTTTTCAGAGTTTTGCTCAAATCCCTCAATTTCAGTCAGAATTTACCTGAAATCACCGAAAAACACACAAACTCATAGTAAAGTACAGAAATGTGAATTTAACATAAAAACTAAGGAAAACATCCCTAAAAGTAGCTTAAACTTACTAAAAACTATATAAAAACAATGCCAAAAAGCGTATAAATTATCCGCTCATCACAACACCAAACTTAAATTGTTGCTTGTCCCCAAGCAACTGAAAATCAAATAGGATAAAAAGAAGAGAATATACTATAAGGTCCAAAATATCAATGAATATTAATTTAATTACATGAGCGGGACTTGTAGCTTTTTGCTTCTGAACAGTTTTGGCACCTCACTTTTTCCTTTGAAGTTCAGAGTGATTGGCATCTTTAGGAACTTAGAATTTCAGATAGTGTTATTGACTTTCCTAGTTAAGCATGTTGATTCTTGAACACAGCTACTTATGAGTCTTGGCTGTGGCCCTAAGCATTTTGTCTTCCAGTATTACCACCGGATACACAAATGCCACAGACACATAACTGGGTGAACCTTTTCAGATTGTGACTCAGCTTTGCTAGAGTCCCCAGTTAGTGGTGTCCAGAGCTCTTAAGCACACTCTTTAGCTTTAGATCACGACTTTAACCACTCAGTCTCAAGCTTTTCACTTGGACCTTCATGACACAAGCACATGGTTAGGGACAGCTTGATTTAGCCGCTTAGGCCTGGATGTAATTTCCTTGGGCCCTCCTATCCATTGATGCTCAAAGCCTTGGATCCTTGCTTTAAAATTTTCGCCATTTTTTTTTCACTGCTTTTTCTTACTTCAAGAATCAATTTCATGATGTTTTTCAGATCATCAATAACATTTCTCTTGGTTCATCATTCTTTCAAGAGCCAACAATTTTAACACTCATAAACAACAAGATCCAAAGACATATGCACTGTTCAAGCATTCATTCAGAAAACAAAAATATTGTCACCACGTCAATATAATTAAACTAAATTCAGTAATGATTTCGAAAATTATGTACTTCTTGTTCTTTTGAATTAAAACATTTTTCTTTTAAGAGAGGTGAAGGACTAATGGATTTTATTCATAGCTTTAAGGCATGGTTACATACTAATGATCATGAAATAAAGACACAAAACATAGATAAACACAATAATTAAAAACCGAAAACAGAAAGAAAATAAAGAACAAGGAATGAATCCACCTCTAGTGGCGTCTTCTTCTTGAAGGACCAATGATGTTCTTCAACTCTTCTATGTCCCTTCCTTGCCTTTGTTGCTCCTCCCTCATTGCTCTTTGATCTTCTCTTATTTCTTGGAGAGTGAGGGTGTGTTCATGGTGTTCCACCCTTAGTTGTTCCACATTATGGCTCAAATCTTCTAAAGAGGCACTGAGTTGCTCCCAATAGTTGTTGGGAGGAAAGTGCATTCCATGAGGCATTTGTTGATGATGAACTTCCTCATGTTCTCCTTGGGGGCCGTGAGGAGCTTCCCTTATTTGCTCCATCCTTTTCTTGGTGATGGGCTTGTCTTCTTCAATGGAGACATCTCCATCTATGATAACTCCGGCTGAATAACATAGATGGCATATGAGGTGGGGGAAGGCTAGCCGTGCCATGTATGAAGGCTTGTCAGCTATTTTGTAGAGTTCATTGGATATGACTTCATGAACCTTTACTTCCTCTCCAATCATGATGCTATGAATCATGATGGCCCGATCCACAGTAACTTCAGATCGGTTGCTTGTAGGGATGATGGATCTTTGGATGAACTCCAACCATCCTCTAGCTACAGGCTTGAGGTCCAGTCTTTTTAGTTGGACCGGTTTGCCTTTGGAGTCTACTCTCCATTGGGCGCCTTCCACACAAATGTCCATTAGGACTTGGTCCAACCTTTGATCAAAGTTGACCCTTCTAGTGTAGGGGTGTTCATCACCTTGCATCATAGGCAAATGAAACGCCAACCTCACATTTTCCGGACTAAAATCCAAGTATTTCCCCTTAACCATTGTGAGATAATTCTTTGGATTCGGGTTCATACTTTGATCATGGTTTCTAGTGATCCATGCATTGGCATAGAATTCTTGAACCATTAAAATTCCAACTTGTTGTATGGGGTTGGCTATGACTTCCCAACCTCTTCTTTGAATCTCATGTCGGATTTCCGGAAACTCATTCTTCTTGAGCTTGAAAGGGACCTCAGGGATCACTTTCTTCTTTGCCACAACATCATAGAAGTGGTCTTGATGGCTTTTGGAGATGAATCTCTCCCTTTCCCATGACTCGGAGGTGGAAGCTTTTGCTTTCCCTTTCCCTTTTCTTGAGGAAACTCCGGCCTTAGGTGCCATTGGTAATGGAAAAACAAAAAAAGCTTATGCTTTTACCACACCAAACTTAGAATTTGCTCGTCCTCGAGCAAAAAAAAGAAAAGAAGAGTAGAAGAAGAAGAAGAGAAATTGGAAGAGAGGGAGAAGAGTGGTTTCGGCTATATGAGAGAAGAAGGTGTTTGTGTTGTGTGAAAATGATGAAGAATGGAAGGGTATTTATAGGGAGGGGGGAGGGTTAGTGTTCGGCCATTTGGGTGGGAATGGGTGGGAAATTGAATTTGAATTTTATGAGGGTAGGTGGGGTTTATGGGGAAGAGGAGGTTGATGTGAATGGTGAATGGGGTAATTGGGAAGAGGAATTGAGGTGATTGATGAAGAAGATGTTGGGAATTGTGACATGGGGAAGCGTAATCACATTCACAAAAACTAGGATTAGGAGGTAAGGTGTGAATATGTTAGGTGGGGATCCTGTGGGGTCCACAGATCCTGAGGTGAGGATCCTGTGGGGTCCACAGATCCTGAGGTGAGGATCCTGTGGGGTCCACAGATCCTGAGGTGAAAAGAAATACCATTCCTTCACCCTATAGGCATGTAACATGCCTTCATGCATCATCCTGGCGTTCAAACGCCCATTGGTGCATGTTCTGGGCGTTAAACGCCCATGTAATGCATGTTTTTGGCGTTGAACGCCAGTTTCATGCTTGTTTCTGGCGTTCAGCGCCAGATTGTCCTCTCTGTGCACCATCCTGGCGTTTAACGCCAGGTTGTTGCTTGTTTTGGGCGTTCAGCGCCAGAATGGTGCTCTGTTCTGGCGTTGAACGCCAGATAGATGCACCTTACTGGCGTTGAACGCCAGCCTGCGCTGCCTCCAGGGTGAAAATTTTTTTCTTCTATTTTTGACTCTGTTTTTAATTTTTTTGATTTTTTCATGACTCCTCATGATCATGTACCTAATAAAACACAAAAATAACAAAGAAACAGAATAAAATAAAATTAGATAAATAAAATTGGGTTGCCTCCCAACAAGCGCTTCTTTAATGTCAATAGCTTGACAGTGGTTCTCATGGAACCACAAGGTGATCAGGTCAATTTAAGTGTGGTATTCCCAACACCAAACTTAGAGTTTGGATATGGGGTTTGAACACCAAACTTAGAGTTTGGTTGTGGCCTCACAACACCAAACTTAGAGTTTGACTGTGTGGGCTCTTCTTGACCTTGAACTGAGAGAAGCTCTTCATGCTTACTCTCTTTTGTCACAGAGGGATGGCCATGTGCCTTAAACACAAGGTAGTCCCCATTCAATTGAAGGACTAACTCACCTCTGTTGACATCTATCACAACTCCTGCTGTGGCTAGGAAAGGTCTTCCTAGGATGATGCATTCATCATCTTCCTTCCTAGTGTCTAGGATTATGAAATCAGCAGGGATGTAAAGGCCTTCAACCTTCACTAGCACGTCCTCTACTAATCCATAAGCTTGTCTCACTGACTTGTCTGCCAGTTGTAATGAGAACAAGGCAGGTTGTACCTCAATGATCCCCAGCTCCTCCATTACAGAGAGTGGCATAAGGTTTATCCCTGACCCCAGATCACATAGAGCTTTTCCAAAGCTCATGGTGCCTATGGTGCAAGGTATTAGAAACTTGCCAGGATCTTGTCTCTTTTGAGGTAGAATTTTCTGAATCCAAGTATCTAGTTCACTAATGAGCAAGGGAGGTTCACTTTCCCAAGTCTCATTACCAAACAGCTTGGCATTCAGTTTCATGATAGCTCCTAAATATAGAGCAGCTTGCTCTCCAGTCACATCTTCATCCTCTTCAGAGGAAGAATAGTCTTCAGAGCTCATGAATGGCAGAAGGAGGTTCAATGGAATCTCTATGATCTCTGTATGAGCCTCAGATTCCTTTGGATCCTCAACAGGAGATTCCTTCTTGCTTGAGGGACGTCCCAGGAGGTCTTCCTCACTAGGATTTTCGTCCTCCTCCTCCCTAGTGCATTCGGCCATTTTGACTATGTCAATGGCCTTGCACTCTCCTTTTGGATTTTCTTCTGTATTGCTTGGGAGAGTACTGGGAGGAGTTTCAATGACTTTCTTACTCAGCTGGCCCACTTGTGCTTCCAGATTTCTAATGGAAGATCTGGTTTCATTCATGAAACTGAAAGTGGCCTTTGACAGATCAGAGACTATATTGGCTAAATTAGAAGTATTTTGTTCAGAGTTCTCTGTCTGTTGCTGAGAAGATGATGGATATGGCTTGCTGATGTTCAGCCTATTGCGTCCACCATTGTTAAAACCTTGTTGAGGTTTTTGTTGATCCTTCCAGGAGAAATTTGGATGATTTCTCCATGATGAGTTATAGGTGTTTCCATAAGGTTCACCTAAGTAATTAACCTCTGCCATGGCAGGGCTTTCAGGATCATAAGCTTCTTCAGAAGCTGCCTCTCTAGTACTGTTGGATGCATGTTGCAAACCATTCAGATTTTGAGAGATCATGTTGACCTGTTGAGTCAACACTTTGTTCTGAGCCAATATGGCATTCAGAGCATCAATTTCAAGAACTCCTTTCTTCTGAGGTACCCCATTGTTCACGGAATTCCTCTCAGAAGTATACATGAACTGGTTGTTTGCAACCATGTCAATGAGTTCTTGAGCCTCTCCAGGCATTTTTTTCAGGTGAATAGATCCACCTGCAGAATGGTCCAATGACATTTTCGAAAATTCAGAGAGACCATAATAAAATATATCTAATATGGTCCATTCTGAAAACATGTCAGATGGACATCTTTTAGTCAGCTGCTTGTATCTTTCCCAAGCTTCATAGAGGGATTCACCATCTTTTTGTTTGAAGGTTTGAACATCCACTCTCAGCTTGCTCAGCTTTTGAGGAGGAAAGAACTTATCTAAGAATGCAGTGACAAGCTTATCCCATGAGTCCAGGCTATCCTTGGGTTGAGAATCCAACCACACTCTAGCTCTGTCTCTTACAGCAAAAGGGAAAAGCATGAGTCTGTAGACTTCAGGATCAACTCCATTTGTCTTTACAGTCTCACAGATCTGCAAGAACTCAGTTAAAAACTGATAAGGATCTTCAGATGGAAGTCCATAAAACTTGCAGTTTTGTTGCATTAAAGCAACTAGTTGAGGCTTAAGCTCAAAGTTATTGGCTCCAATGGCAGGAATGGAGATGCTTCTTCCATCAAACTTGGACGTTGGCTTAGTGAAGTCACCAAGCATTCTCCTTGCATTATTATTATTATTTTCGGCCATCTCCTTCTCTTGTTCGAAATTTTCTAGAAGGGTTCTTCTGGATTGTTGTAATTTAGCTTCTTTTAATTTTCTCTTCAGAGTCCTTTCAGGTTCTGGATCAATTTCAACAAGAGTGCCTTTATCCTTGTTCCTGCTCATATGAAAGAGAAGAAAACAAGAAAAGAAAAAGGAATCCTCTATGTCACAGTATAGAGATTCCCTTATGTTAGTAGAAAAAGAAAGGTGGTAGAAGAATGAAGAATGAGGTTCGGATATTTAGATGAATAGAGGTGAAGATGAGTGTTAGTAATTAAATAATTAAATAAAAGAAGAAAAGAGAATGGAATTTCGAAAATAATTTTGAAAAGGAGTTAGTGATTTTCGAAAATTAGAAATAAAATGTGATTAAAATTAAAACATGAAACAATTAATTAATTAAAATTAATTTTTGAAAAAGAAAGAGATATTTTCGAAAATAGAAGAGGGAAAAGTAGTTAGGTGGTTTTGAAAAAGATAAGAAACAAACAAAAAGTTAGTTAGTTGATTGAAAAAGATTTGAAATCAAATTTGAAAAAGATAAGAAGATAGTAAGTTAGATAAGATATTTTGAAATCAAATTTTGAAAAAGATAAAATTTTTTTGAAAAAGATAAAATAAAAGATAAAAAGATTTAATTTAAAAATTTTGAAATTATTTACTTCACTAACAAGAAACTACAAGATAAGATTCTAGAACTTAAAGATTGAACCTTTCTTAACAAGAAAGTAACAAACTTCAAATTTTTGAACCAATCACATTAATTATTAGTGAATTTTCGAAAATTATATGTAAAGATAAGAAAAAGATTTTGAAAATAATTTGAAAAAGATTTTTGAAATTTTCGAAAAATAATAAAAAAATTTGAAAAAGATATGATTTTGAAAAAGATTTTGAAGAGATAAGATTTTTAAAATTGAAATTTTGACTTGACTTGTAAGAAATAACTAATTTTGAAAATTTTTTGACCAAGTCAACCCAAAATTTCGAAAATTTGGAGGGAAATAAGGAAAATATATTTTTTTGATTTTTGAATTTTTAATTATGAGAGAGAAAAACAACAAAAATGCTTTATGCATGAAATTTTTAGATCAAAACAATGAATGCATGCAAGAATGCTATGAATGTCAAGATGAACACCAAGAACACTTTGAAGATCATGATGAACATCAAGAACATAATTTTGAAAAATTTTTTGATGCAAAGAAAATATGCAAGACACCAAACTTAGAAATCTTTAATGCATGGAAAATATGAATGCAAAAATGCACATGAAAAACAAGAAACAATACAAAACAAGAAATCATCAAGATCAAACAAGAGGACTTATCAAGAACAACTTGAAGATCATGAAGAACACTATGAATGCATGGATTTTCGAAAAAATGCAGGAAAAATTTTTTAAAAGCATGCAATTGACACCAAACTTAAAAAATGACTCAAGATTCAAACAAGAAACACAAAATATTTTTGATTTTTATGATTTTATGATTTTTTTGTATTTTTATTATTATTTTTCGAAAATAAAGTTGGAAAAAACGAAAAATAAAAAAAAATTTTTGAAAAAGATTTTGAAAAGAAAATTACCTAATCTGAGCAACAAGATGAACCGTCAGTTGTCCATACTCGAACAATCCCCGGCAACGGCGCCAAAAACTTGGTGGACGAAATTGTGATCTATGTTTCTTGGATTTTGAATGAATTTACTCTTAGGGCACTGTTTATTTTCTTTATTGGAATTCACAACTCCGTTCAACTAACCAGCAAGTGTACTGGGTCGTCCAAGTAATAACCTTACGTGAGTAAGGGTCGAATCCACAGAGATTGTTGGCATGAAGCAAGCTATGGTCACCTTGCAGATCTCAGTTAGGGAGATTAAAATTGGATTATGGGTTTAAATCTGATTAATAAAATAAAAAGAAAATACATAATAAAAAGGATAGAAATACTTATGTAGATTCATTAGTAGAGGTATCAGTTAAGTATATGCAGATGCTGTATGGCTCAAGGACGCCTGCTTTCCTACTGCTTCCACTCAATCCTTCTTACTCCTTTCCATGGCAAGCTTTGTATAGGGGTTCACCATCAACTATGGCTACTTTCATCCTCACGGGGAAATATCCTATGCGGCTGTCACTCGCACAGCTAACCAGTCTGGAGGCATCACCCATGGTTGATAGCTACATCCCATCCTCGCAGTGAAAGCTAATGCTCACGCACTCTGTCACAGTACGGCCAATCACCGGTTGGTTCCCTCCCCTACTGGAATAGAATCCCTCTTTTGCGTCTGTCACTAACGCCCAGCAGGTTACAGGTTTGAAGCACGTCACAGTCATTCATTACCGGAATCCTACTCGGAACACCACAGACAAGGTTGGACTTTCCGGATTCCCAGGATCCTACTCGGAATACCACAGACAAGGTGAGACTTTCCGGATCCTCATAAATGCTGCCATCTATCTAGCTTATACCACGAAGATTCTGTTGGGGAATCTAAGAGATACACATTCAAGCTCTGTTGCATGTAGAACGGAAGTGGTTGTCAATCACGCGCGTTCATAAGTGAGAATGAGAATGATGGTTATTTAATCATCACATTCATCATGTTCTTGGGTACGAATGAATATCTTGGAATAAGAATAAGAGAGGAATTCGAATAAAAGAAAATAGAACTTCATTAATCTTTGAGGTACAGCAGAGCTCCACACCCTTAATCTATGGTGTGCAGAAACTCCACCGTTGAAAATACATAAGTGAAAGAGGTCCAGGCATGGCCGAATGGCCAGCCCCCTAAAACGTGATCAATAGTCTCTTAGGATGAAGAATAAAACAAAACTGAGACCAAAGATGTCAAATACATCAATAATTCATCCTATTTATAATAAACTAGCTCCTAGGGTTTACATGAGTAAGTAATTGATGCATAAATCCACTTCCGGGGCCCACTTGGTGTGTGCTTGGGCTGAGCTTGATCAATAAACGAGCAGAGGCTTCTCTTGGAGTTGAACTCTGAGTTATGACGTGTTTTGGGCGTTCAACTCCGGATAATGACGTTTTTCTGGCGTTTAACTCCAGACAGCAGCGTGTACTTGGCGTTCAACGCCAAGTTACGTCGTCATTCTTCGAATAAAGTATGGACTATTATATATTGCTGGAAAGCCCTGGATGTCTACTTTCCAACGCCGTTGAGAGCGCGCCAATTGGAGTTCTGTAGCTCCAGAAAATCCATTTCGAGTGCAGGGAGGTCAGATTCCAACAGCATCAGCAGTCCTTTTGTCAGCCTTTTTCAGAGTTTTGCTCAAATCCCTCAATTTCAGTCAGAATTTACCTGAAATCACCGAAAAACACACAAACTCATAGTAAAGTACAGAAATGTGAATTTAACATAAAAACTAAGGAAAACATCCCTAAAAGTAGCTTAAACTTACTAAAAACTATATAAAAACAATGCCAAAAAGCGTATAAATTATCCGCTCATCAAACACCCACATCCACCAATCCAAGAGCAAGATGATCCCAATTATGCTATTGATATGGAACAAGAGAGAGAGGATCGTCTTCGCGAACCCATACTTCATAAGGAGATAGAGGAGGCACTAAAGGTGAAGGAGTAATTGAAGGGAGTTGTCATGGAAAGGTAATCATCAAGGAGGAGCAAGAGTCAAGGGATCCTTTCAAGAAAACAGCAGATCAATTTCATGCAACCCTTCATCAATTGGAGCAAGCAATAAGTCAATTACCTTCCGGACGTTTGGACACTCAAGGGACCCCATGGCTTCATGTGAAGAATCTAATGAAGAACGTAGCATGAAAGAGACACTAAAGACTCCAGTGGACAATACGGAGCATGACTTTGTACTGGAACAAGTAGAGAAAGCCATAATAGTTGCAGAGGAAGAAGTGGTTGAAGACTTAGGAGATGCTGAACCTCCATGGGAAAGTCAAGTTATAGAGCACCCTTCAAAAACGTTTGTAGCTGATGTTGAGGAGGGTGTACAACCTCCAAAGCATATCATAGCTGAAGACTTTGAAGGAGACGATCAAGAGATGGATTCAATCATTGATGAATTCTTATCTACACTTGAATCCTCTTCCACTAGACTTGATATGGAGTTTAAAGAAGATGAAACACAACATCCCATGCCCTTGGTGAACAATGAAGAAGAGATTAAATTGGAAGAAATTCACCAAAAGGAAGAGGTTGACAATGAAGATTACAAAGAGGTGGAAGATGTCGAAGAAGAGCACAGGGGAGTGGAGCTTGCACGTTCACAAGAAACACCTCCCCCTAAGTTGCCATCATCCTTCACAACATTCAAGTGGGTAAAATTCATATCCCTTAGCTTTCTAATTCCACTTGAATATGGGCTACTGGAGACGGATGGTCAACTTAGAGCTCTTTGTGACATTAAGAGTAAGCGGAAGATGGCCAGTGGTAAGAATTGTCCTACAAGGTTCATTATGGTTGGAAGCTTTAAGTTTAAACGTAAAGGTTGGTGTAAAGCTCAACTGAATGGGTCTAGGAAGCTGTTTGGTCGCTGTAGTGAGAATTCAGATCACCTTTCACCCGGCTGGAAAAATGCAGATTGAGACAAAAACGGGTGTAAAAGTAAGGTTTGGGATCCTGGAATCTGTTTTGACATTTGTCACCCCGGGAGCCTAAGAATCTGTTTGAAGCTTCTTAAGGGCTTTACATGCTTAGTTTGGGACCCCGGAGGCTACTGAAAGTACAAACATTGGTGGGGATTCCTGGATCAGTACAAGCATAAACCACCATAACAGGGAGCTCACCATATGTCCAACTTAAGGACTTTAACTAAAAGTGCTAGGTGGGAGACAACCCACCATGGTATGATCGTTTCTTTTCATTTTTATCTAGTTTTATTTGTTTCCGAGTCTTATTTTATCTTATTATATTGAACCTGGAGTTTTGCATAACATTCATATTAGCATTGCATTCTACATTTTTCATGCATAAAAAAAAATGCCACGCGACACGACCGCATCAGCAACGCGTCCGCGTCGCAAGGAGAGGGGAGAAAATAAAAACGAACAGAGAGTCACGCTGGAGCGTGGCTGGAGGCGTGCCAGTGGCACAAATCGTCCCACACGACCGCGTCGCTGACGCGTCCACGTCACATAGGAATAATGACCTCCCACGCGACCGCGTGCCCCACGCGGCCGCGTGCCCTGATTTTCGACGTAAAAAGGGTGCACAACGAATTATTGTGCGAGAGTGGTGCTGGATTGGTGCTGAACGCACAATTCTACCCACGCGGACGCATGGCTCACGCGTCCGCGTCATTCCCTTCTAAAGCCCACTCACACGATCGCATGCCCCACGCGATTGCGTCACCCCAAATTTGGCAAATAAATAATTCGAATAAAGAGTTGTGCAGGCACGAGGCCGCACTCGCGCCAGAAGCATAACATATGTCACGCGACCGCGTGACCGACGCGACTGCGTCGATTAACTTAACGCGCAAGTCACGCGACCGCGTGCCCCACGCGTCCGCGTCGCTTGCACCGCACATCTTATCCTAATTTACCAAATATCTTATCTTTTCTTCCCCAATCCTAATTTTTCCCTCCCCCCTTTCTTACTCACTTCTTTCCCTTCTCATTCTTCTTATCTTTCATTTTATTTATTTGCATATTCCATTCATTGCATTTTAATTTATTGTATATTCTTCCTTCTTTTCTAAATTCATTATTTTTCCTTTGGTGTTGAATTTTCTTATTTAACTGTTGCATCTTCTCTTGAATTATTTTGAGTGCTTAGTGACTTGTTTTATTCTGGTTAGATAATATTATTTATATCAATGCCAATCTTTTATACCTGTATCACTTTTGCATTGACATGAATTTATATTATCTCTCCTTACCCACACTCTCTTTCCTCATTTTTGCAAATTTTTACATTATTGATATGCCATGTGTCTCTACTATTTTCTCACTTGCATGTTGTAGCTACCATGTAATTGAGACCCCCATTATTTGGCATTAACCCACCCAGACTTTATTTATATTCTTATTTTTATTTCTGGGTTACTTTTTCTTCTTTTCCCTCTTCTTTCAGGATGGCCACCACAAAGGGAGAGGAAAAGCTTCTTACTGGGGAGACAAACAAGTTCATCTGCTCAATCTTTGGAGAAAAGCATCAGTTGAAGCAACCCGTCCACCTGCACATCTTAGCATGCACCGAGGACGGTGCAATCTTTAAGTGTGGGGAGGTCGATACCGATCTCCATGGGTTAGTTACTCTTCTATCTCAACACCAATGGTTTATTTTCCTTGTTAGTTATTGCATTTGCATGTTTGATTGCATATTTTACCACTTGGTTAAAGTAATAATTTCTTTTGCAAGAAACTTTTTATAGCATTTCACTAATTTGAATAAAATTTTTTGTTACACTTGTTTGAAGTTGTATTTGGAACATGGTTTTTGAGCCAAAGAACACATAACCTGTGAGATTTTGAGCTTATTTATATGGTTACATTATTTAACCATAAATTTTTATTCTTGTGTATTTTCTTCTCTATAATTGCAATCTCTGCTTTGTTCCATTCTATATGTCCATTATTTAGTGTATTTACATGCTTGCATATGATTGAGGCCATTATTTGTTATTAGCTCACTTATCCCAAATAAGTCTACCTTTTACATCACCCTTGTTAGCCACTTTGAGCTTTTTAACCCCCTTCTATTTCATAACCACATTACTAGCCTTAAGCAGAAAAACAAAATAAAAATCCCAAGTTGAATCCTTGGTTAGCTTAAGATAGATATTGTGTATAATTTAAGTGTGAAAAACTGTGGGAACATGGGTTAATAAGGGAATGTATCATGTTTCTAATTTATTTGAATATTGGGAATTTGGGAACCTACTCATGAAAAAACCAAAATAGAAAAAAATAATGGAAAATCCATGTGCATTGATAAGTTATGTTTGCTTTTATGATTCAAAAAAATAAATTTATGAATAAGGGGACAAAATTACCCCAATAATAAGTTTAGTAGAGAAATCAATGCACATGGAAGTAAAATCAAAATAAAATTGGTACATGAGTATGTGATAAAAAGTGGAAAAATTATGGGAAGCTAAGTATAATTTTAAAATTTTTATAGAGTATGTATATGTTAGGTGAGATCTTAGACTACTCAAGGATTCACTTTTCTAGCTCACTTAGCCTTATATATACCCTCACCTTTACCTCAGCCCCATTACAACCCTGAAAAGACCTCATGATGTTTGCATTGGTATGCTAAATATTTGTTGATTGATTAGATGAAGAACAAAGTCTTAGAAAGCATGATTAGAGAAGAGTAGAGAGATTGACCCTAGACACTTGAGAGATTTGAGCGCATATACACTACCAGTGAGGGTTCAATGCTTGATTCTATGTTCCCTACTTTCATGAGCTATCTTCTTACAAGTTTACTTGTTTTCACTGTATGATTTGAATTAGTGAAATCTGATTTATGTTTGTCTTGGAGACCTTATTTATTTTTAACCAAGGAGGTAGAAACATTTTGCATTTAGTTGCATTCATAGGTTGCATCTCATACATTCTATCATTCCTCTTCATCTCTTTATAGTTTCTCTTGAGCTTAGCATGAGGACATGCTATTGTTTAAGTGTGGGGAGGTTGATAAACCACTATTTTATGGTTTATCTTATGCTCAATTAAGTGGTTTTTATCAACTCTTTACTCACTTATTCATAACAATTCGCATGTTTTACATTTTCCTTCCTGATTTTGTGCTATGATTGAAAACATGCTTCTTTGATCTTATATTTGCTTATTATTAATCCTCTCTTATTACCATTAGATGCCTTGATATGTGTGTTAAGTGTTTTCAGATATTATAGGGTAGGAATGGCTTGGAGGATGGAAAGGAAGCATGCAAAAGTGGAAGGAATATAAGAAGTTGGAGAAACTGCTAAGCTGTCCAGCCTGACCTCTTCACACTCAAACGGCTATAACTTTAGCTACAGAGGTCCAAACGACGCGGTTTCAGTTGCGTTGGAGAGCTAACGTCCGGGGCTTCGATTTGATATATAATATATGATAGTTGCCCTGACGCTAGGCGACGCGAATGCGTGATTCACGCAGACGCATCGCAGCTGCGAACTTCAATCCGCGCGGCCGCGTGGGCGACGCCTCCGCGTCACTTGCCCGCGACCTGAACGTACCAGAATACGTAGGGGGCGATTTCTGGGCTATTTTTGACCCAGTTTCTAGCCCAAAAAATACAGATTAGAGGCTATAAAGTGGGGGAATGCATCCATTCATCATCAGGCCCTCATAATTCATAATTTTAGTTTTAGATGTAGTTTTTAGAGAGAGAGAGGTTCTCTCCTCTCTCTTAGGATTTAGGTAGGATTTTTAAAAATTAGGATTTAATTCGACTCTTTATCAGCTTCAATATTTCCTTTACTTTATATTTATCTCTTATCTTAGATACTTTAATGCTTTTATTGGTATTTGATTTGTGTTGCCCAATTGGCTTATGAACTTTTCATGTTAGGATTATACATTATTGAGATGTTTTTAGATTTATGATTTCAATTCAGCGTTCCACCTTTTTGGTCTTGGTTAAGAAATCAGTAACTCAGGAGTTATCTTAGCTCAACATGATTGATAACTGTTATCTTTACTAATTGAATTGAACTTCAATAATCCCAACCTTTTCTTAGGAAATAAATAGGATTCGAAGGTCAAACTAATTAGTCCCTTGACTTTCCTTTGCTTTAGCAAAGGTTAACTAAGTGGAATTAAGATTCAACTTTCATTATTATTGATAAGAATAACTAAGTCTGGACTTTCAATTTCTCATACCTTGCCAAAGGGTTTGCTTTACAGTATTTATTTATTTTAATTGTCATTTGAATTACTTGTCATACTTCTTCCTTATTTCCAAAACCCCAAATTTTACCTTTTTTATAGCCAATAATAAGAACATACCTCCCTACAATTCCTTGAGAAGACGACCCAAGGTTTAAATACTCGGTTATCAATTTTAAAGGGGTTTGTTACTTGTGACAACCAAAACTTTTGTACGAAGGGATTTCTGTTAGTTTAGAAGCTATATCTACAACGCGAATATTTTTATAAATTCTTTACTAGCAAAAATCCTAACGTCATCTACTCATCCCGAATACAACATGGTTATCCAAAAGTCTGGAACTCAAAATTCTTTAGAGATGTCTAGAAGGACTCGTTGGAGTTTAACACCAAGATCTTTGGCAATATTTTTGTTAGAAAGAGGAATTTAGAAAATCAAATTAATGACATTCAAAGTTAATTAGAGACCTCTGATGACTTTTTACTAAGGGATAAAGAAAGAGAGCTCAACGAAGATCTTAACCAAACCTTAGTCTAGGAGGAACTCTTAGGGTATCAAAAATCGCGCGAGCAATCGGTGAAGTATAGAGATCGTAATACAAAGTTCTTCCATATGCAATTTATGATGTGCAAAAGTCATAATAAAATTTATGGCTTCTTTGTTGGTGATGACTCTTGGTCAACTAATCTTGATATCCTTCAAAAAGAAGCTCTTTCTTTTTACAAGAATCATTTATGCTTGACAGAAGAAATGGAAGTTGATTGTATGGGAGATTATCTCTTGGCTAATCTTAGCAATGAAGCGTGTGATAGACTTATAACTCCTGTATTGTTTACTGAGGTTAAATCTGCTATCTTCAATATGAGCCCTTTCAAGGCACCTTGCCCTGATGGGATTTCAAGCCTTCTTCTTTAAGGACTACTAGAGATTCTTGGTACCAATGTCTGGAAGGTGGTTCAAAGATCCTTCTCGGGAGAAATGCTGAATCCTAACATCATGGAAACCTTTATTGTCTTAATTCCTAAAGTAGATTGTCCAACTTTTTTGAAAGATTTTAGACTCATAAGTCTATGCAACATGTCATATAAAATTATCACTAAAGTTCTTGTAAATAGGCTGCGTCCTTTCCTTACAGAGATCATTGGCCTTTTACAGGGGGTTTATTCCTGGAAGAGGTGCACCAAATAACGTCATTATTGCTCAGAAAATCCTTCACTTTATGAAGAAAAAACTAAATCTTGGAAAGGTACCCTGGGCTTTAAGATTTCTAACACCATATCACACAGAGGTGGTGAGGTATTACGACCCCTAAAACAAAAATACGTATGTAAATATAATTGAAAGAAATGGTAAATAGGATCCATGAAAAAGAAGCTAAGCAAAAACATAATAAAAGATCACATCACTCAAGTCTAAGTAAGCATAAAATGGATAAACAAAATAGAAAAGAAGGCTAAAAACATATAGGAATTTGATATCTGTATCTTTAGGAATTCTGATATATATATATATATATATATATATATATATATATATATATATAACCCACAGTCATCCCAAAAGACAAGACAAAAATACCTGTTTCTCCAAGTCAACCTCTAAGAGGGACAAAATACAAGTTATACAGGGTAGAGAATATAATTACATATATACATAGCCTAATCACAAAATATCACAGCCCAAAATGAAATCTTCGCTTGCACAGAGAATCTCCAGACGTTCAACGAGGTGCCTCTTGACTTGCATCTGAAAAATAATAATGTATGTATAGAATAAGAATCAGGGGTTCTCAACATGGTAAAGGTGCCCATATAGATAATATATAAAGTGATGGGAAAGCCAGAGGCATTCCTAGAACTCTGACATTCAGATTAAACTTAAATGTATACTAAACCAAAAAGTTTGGTAACCTGTCTAAGGGTTCCTAGCTCTAATCTTACTCTTCTCTTTCTGTTTTTTCCAAACCTCCTAGTCACCGGGTGGAACAACCCTCGTTACGCCTCCGCCAAAAGAGGGTCTCTCAAATACATACACATACAAATTAAACAAAGAAAGCACAGATAGGTTACAAATACAGTAGATAGAGCAAGTAGCAAATAAGCATAGTAAATAGTTAGGCACACCAAAATAATGCACACTCAAGCAAACATACAAATTCATATGATGTATGCCTGTCCTATGGCTGATGAGTCTCATTTGTCGGTTATATAGCCAAACCCGACATGTCTAGTAGCTAACCTTGGACAGTCTCTCTGTGCGCGCATCCCAAGCTCAAATTATCCATGGGGAATACCCTAAGTTCAAAATATATCCATCGAAAGAACTCCAAGCTCAAATTTATATATACATGCATGCCCATGGGAGAACCCAGAGAGTTAAAGTGTCCGGTCACATCTTGCAACAGAGGGTTAACAAATAATCCAAATACATAAGCCAAATAGATTTTTAATTCATCATTTATCAATGTCATCATCACCATCACTTCATGTCTCATTCAATTGTAATTCATTATTATTATCATCTTCTTTATCAATTACCTCTCATTTAGTATTACCAACATCTCATTACTTAGTTATCCGCTTCGCAAATCCTTCTCACTATCCACTTAACTTATTCAACATGTTCACCCATATTCCAAATCTTAAAAACTTGATAACAGATCTTAAATAGGTGTTAAAGAGGTTTGAAAAGCTAGATAATAGGTTTAAATCTCAAAAATACAACTTTTTCAAAATAGGGTACGTGAGCACCCTCTGCATATGTGGGTTTTCAAAACAGAAGGGGTGGCTCATGTACGCATAGACACCACCGCGTATCCACACATTCAAAGTTTGGCCATTCTCGCATACGCAGGCCTCATGCGTACACATGAACATGAAAATTGACAGAGTCGCGTACACATCCACCTCATGCGTATGTGAGTGTGTTGAACAAAGAGGATTCTCACGTATGCATGCATATTTCTGTTTACGCATGCCTTGTGTTTTTCCAAAAAGCTGTTAAGTCTACAGAAATCAGTTTTTTACACACCCAGCTTCGAACGCACATAACTTTTTCGTTAAAAATCATTTTTAGTCTGTTCTTTTAACGTTATAAACTTCACGAATCCAAATTTCATTCAAGCCATTTATAAATTTTGAGGGTCCATAAGCCAAGTTATGGTCCACCTAAGTTGGTCAAAATCAGTTTTTTACCCAAAAACACCAAACCTAAAATTTTCCAAAATCCTCAATCGTAAATCAATTTAACTACAACCAAATAATACCAATTGTCCCTCCATCATTTCTCAATCAATCCACACTAATCATTCAATTCAATTCACAATCCACCATTCACAATTCTTACCAATATCACCATCTCTATCAATCCTCATCAACATCAACAATCATCATTTTATAATCATCAATATCATACTCCAACACATACAAACTCATTCAATCTTCATTCACAATTCATATGCCACATACACAATTCAATCAACAATTTATTCAGTTCATTCCTATCTTAAGGTCTACTAGCCTATGTTTTCACGTAACATTATACCTAAACCATACCTTGGCCGATTCCTCCCTAAGCCACAAGACACCACAAAAATTCTCTTCTCCACAAGTTCCAAGTCTCCAACTCCTCACCAAATGAATTCCCAACTTCCAAGGCTCAAATCAAGCATTCAACATCCACCAATTTGATTTCAATTCATACAATTCAATCTAATACCATAAAATTTCACTATTATCAATATAGGGTTTACTAATTTTAATAATTTACACGGATTCAAAAGTTTCTTACCATTCCCATGAATGATTGGTGTAAAACCCAATAATTCCTCAACACATGAGCACACTTAGCATCATCAAAACACAAAATTTCAATACGCATGAACCCAAAATTTTCGAAATTGAAGAGGAGATGGCTGGGTGAGAAAATGCAACTTTCTTATGACTTTGTTCGGATGGTTTTGAAGAGCTCGACACGGTGGTTGTATGGCTTCAAACGGTGCGGAGATTGGAGCTCCAGATTGATAGATATGGAGGATTGAAAATTGAATGGAATTAGGGTTCTTATTTGCTCCCCCTCTCCCAAGTTTCAGCGTGATTCCATTATGATTTGGGGAAGAAGGCTGGATTCATTGGTATTATATGTTGGGACTTAGAATTGGTTTTGGCCCGGTCTAACCACTTTGGCCCGTTAGTCCGGTTTTGGGCCAAAGTTTTTAAAATTAGTGTTAAAATTCATATTTTAAACTTTTTTTTACTTCTCTAGATTATAAAAATTTAATTTTCTAATTTTTTTAATAATAGTTAATTTATTAAATAATTCTTTATTAGTTTCTTGAGGTTTATGGGTTGGCCAGAACTTCCCAATTCCTGCTCTGAATCTGTTCCTGGATCTCCGGATACTCGTCTGGCTTCAAGCCGAATCTCACCTCCAAGATCACTGTCTTTTTGCTGACCATTTTATAATAGTGTTCCTCATGAATCTTAGTGTAAAACTAGTTGACATCATGTGGGATTTTGAATGGAGCCTTTTCCTTCCTCTTCCTTGAAGAGGATTCTCCAACTTTTGGTGCCATAGGAAATGTGAGAAAAGTGAAAAGTGGAGCGCCCCAAAACCAAACTTAAAGCCTTTGCTCCTCTCGAGTAAATAAATAGGAAAGAACGCGAAAAGGAATAAAGAAAGAGGTGGGAGAGAAAGAGGAGGGAAGGGGAAAGGATGACAAGGGTAGGGTGAATGGGTTTCAGCCAAGAGAAGGAAAAAAAGAGAGGAAAGGAAAGTAGAAGAGAAGGTTTGGGAAGGGTGAGAATGGAAGTGATATTTATAGGGGTAGAGGGGTTAAGGTTTGGTCATAGGGGTGAAAAAATTTTGTATTTTGGGAGTGTGAACAAAAAGATATGATGAGGATTTGAAAAGATATGATAAGAAATTAGGTTGTGGTAGGGAGTTGATGAATTGAAGGAGAAGATATGGGGTGAAAAAGATGTGATTTGATATTGGGAGGAGGAGAGAGAGGGATAGGATGGTCAAAATGGGGGGGGGGGGGGATGAATTATATGACCGTTGCAACAGTCTTATTCTCCTAAGAAGAACAAAAATTGAACATTGCTGGCGCTAAACGCCAGATCTGGCGTTTAGTGCCATAAATGACTAATATCCCTGTCCTTCAGGGCGTTAAACGCCACTCCCAACGTTTAATGCCAGAAAGGGTTTTTTTTTGAAGAACGAGTATTGGCGCAAAACACCTGGCTGGTGTTTAGCGCCCTATGAGGGATGACAAAGCTTCAAAATAGTGCCCTTTGTGGGTGTTAAATGCCAGCCTCTACGTGTCCGTTTTGGGTGTTAAATGCCCTCCTGGCATTTTGCGCCCAGGCATTTCGAATCAACTTTGCTCTAGGGTATCATGTTTTTCCTCCTGACTCCTTCTGTTCCTGTTCTAAGCACCTTGCATGACCACAAGCACAATTAAACCAAGGAAAACTATAAAGAACACTAGAATTAAAAAAAATTAAACATTAAGAAAAACTAAAGGATACTCAAAGTTGGGTTACCTCCCAACAAGCGCTTCTTTACCGTCACTAGCTTGACGGTCATTTCTGCTAAGTCAGCAGATAGGTGGATCTATGGCGATCAATATCACCTCCAAGATAGTGCTTCACTTTCTGGCCATTGACTATGAATCTGTTGTCTGAGTTTTCTTCTTGAAGTTCCACATGATCGTAGGGTGAGACTCCAGTGACCACAAAAGGTCCTGACGATCTGGACTTGAGCTTTCCAGGAAAGAGCTTGAGCCTAGAATTGAATAGTAGAACCTTCTGGCCTAGCTCAAATAGTCTTAAAGCTATCCTTTTGTCATGCCACTTTTTAGCCTTTTCCTTGTAGAGCTTGGCATTCACATAAGTAAAGTTTCTAAACTCATCAAGCTCATTCAGTTGGAGTAGCTGTTTCTCTCTTGTAGCCTTGGCATCAAAGTTTAAGAACTTTATTGCTCAATATGCTTTGTGCTCTAGCTCCACTGGCAAATGACAGGCCTTACCATAGACTAACTAGTAAGGAGATATTCCAATAGGGGTCTTGAAAGCAGTCTGGTATGCCCAGAGAGCATCATCAAGTCTCCTTGCCCAGTCATTCCTTGAAGTGCTCACAGTTTTGTTTAGGATCTTCTTGAGTTCCCTGCTGGAAACCTTAGCATGTCCACTTGTCTGAGGGTGATACGGGGTTACCACTTTATGATAGACTCTATGTCTTTGCAGGAGTGAATCCAACTGTTTATTGTAGAAGTGGCTCTCTCCATCACTAATAAGTGTCCTTGAGATACCAAACCGGCTAAAAATGAATTTTTGCAAGAAGCTAAGCACAACTCTGGCATTATTGGTAGGCAACATCATTGTTTCTACCCACTTGGACACATAATCCACTGCCACCAGGATGTAAGTATTTGAGTACGCAAGGGAAAAAGGTCCCTGAAATCAATACCCCATACATCAAATAACTCAATCTCTAGAATCCCTTGCTGTGGCATCTCATAATTGTGAGGGAGGTTTCTGGCTCCCTAACACTTGTCACAGTTTCTTACAACTTCCCTTGAGTCTCAGAAGAGGGTTGGCTAGTAAAACTGCTCTGAAAGACATTGGTGGCTGTCCTTTCACCCCCAAAGTGGCCTCCATACTCAAAACTGTGACCACGCCAGAGGATCTGTTGTGCTTCCTCATCTAAGATGCAACGTCAGATCATTCCACATGAGCATCTCTTAAAGAGGTAAGGTTTGTCCCACAAGTAGTATTTAGCATCATTCAAAAGCTTTCTAGCTTGTGCTTTAGTGTACTCCTTGGGGATGAATCTTATGGCCATGTAGTTTGTGATGTCTGCAAACCATGGAGCCCTCTGAATCATGAATAGTTGCTCATCTAGGAAGGTCTCAGTCACAGCAGTGGAGGGTGACGTTCCTTCTTCAAGTTCAATCCAGGATAGATGATCAGCTACTTGATTTTCTGATCCTTTCCTATCTTTAATCTCAATGTCAAACTCCTGAAGAAGTAGCACCCACCTGTTCAATCTTGGTTTAGAGTCCTGCTTGGTTACAAGGTACTTAATAGCAGCATGGTCAGTATAAAAAATAACCTTGGAACCAATTAAGTAGGATCTAAATTTATCAATTGCATAGATAACAACTAGGTATTCCTTCTCTGTAGTGGTGTAATTCTTTTACGCGTCATTTAAAACATGACTAGCATAGTAAATGACGTGCATAAGTTTGTCTTGCCTCTGTCCCTAAGACAACCCCTATAGCATAATCACTGGCATCACACATTAGCTCAAATGAAAATTCCCATTTGGGAGGGGCTATGATGGGTGCAGAGACAAGCTTTGCTTTTAGAGTTTCAAAGGCATGCAAGCAATCATTGTCAAAAACAAAAGGAGTGTTAGCAACCAAAAGGTTGCTCATAGGTTTAGCAATCTTAGAAAAATCCGTTATAAACCTTCTGTAAAACCATGCATATCCTAAGAAACTCCTTATTGCCTTAACATTATTAGGTGGTGGTAATTTTTCAATCACCTCCACTTTAGCTTTATCAACCTCTATTCCTTTGTTTGAAATCTAGTGACCAAGAACAATACCTTCAGTTACCATAAAGTGGCATTTTTCCTAGTTTAAAACAAGGTTTATTTCTTGACACCATTTCAAAACTAAGGCTAGATGCTTAAGGCACAAATTAAAAGAATCACCAAAAACAGAAAAGTCATCCATAAATACCTCAATGAACTTTTCAACCATATCTGAGAAAATAGAGAGCATACACCTCTAAAAAGTTGCTGGGGCATTACAGAGTCCAAATGGCATCTTCCGATAGACAAATACTCCAAAAGGACATGTGACTACTGTCTTTTCCTAAACTTGTAGGTCTACAACGATCTGATTATAGCCAGAGTATCCGTCTAGAAAATAGTAGAAGGCATGGCCGGCTAACCTCTCAAGCATCTGATCAATGAAAGGTAGGGGGAAGTGATCCTTCCTTGTAGCAGTATTGAGCCTCCTATAGTCAATGCACATGCGGTACCCTGTAACAGTTCTTGTGGGAATAAGCTCATTTTTTTCATTCTGTATCATTGTCATCCCTTCTTTCTAGGGAACTACCTGTACAAGACTTACCCATGGACTATCAAAGATAAAGTAAATGATCCTGGCTTCCTAGAGCTTCATCACTTCTTTCTGGACCACCTCTTTCAAGGTTATATTCAGTGCCTCTGTGGTTGCATAATTAGTTTAACGTCATCCTCAATTAAGATCTTGTGCATACACTTGGTTGGATTAATCCCTTTTAAAACACTAATGGTCCATCCAAGAGCCGTTTTATGACTCTTGAGTACTTGAAGTAACGCCTCCTCTTCCTCCTGTGTCAGAGAGGAACTTATGATCACCGGATAGGTGTCTTTGTCTCCCAAGAATGCATACTCCAAGGATGGAGGTAAGGGCTTCAACTCAAGCTTCGGAGGCCCTTCCTCAATGTGAGGCGTGTGAGACTTCTCCCTCTGAGGTGGTGACTCATCAATCTCAAGCAAATTATCTTCAAAGGGGGGTTCCAGGACATCTTCAAGCTTTTCAGCTTCAAATACCTCTTCAATTAGAGGTTCAATTATAACAATTCTCATAAACCCCTCAAAATCAATAGGGTGTCACAAGACTTCTAACACATTGAGAATAATTTCCTCTTCATTGACCCTTAGAATCAATTCACCCTTTTGAACATCAATAAGGGCTCTTCATGTAGCTAAAAAGGGTCTCCCAAGAATAATAGAGGCATTTTTGTCCTCTTCCATTTCCAATATCATAAAATCAACAGGAAAGGTAAAGGGTCCTACTTTCACAAGAAGATTCTCAACAACTCTAAGAGGATACTTATCAGAACGGTCGGCAGGTTGAAGAGAAATATGGGTAGATTTTACCTCATCAATTTGGAGCATTTTCATAAATGAAATAGGCATGAGGTTGATGCTAGCTCCACGATCACACAGGGCTTTCTGAATAGTGGTGTCTCCATTGGTACAGGGAATTAGAAAGCTCCCAGGATCTTGCAGCTTTTCTGGGAGATTTTTTTGGATGATTGCACTGCATTTCTTAGTCAATACCACGGTCTCAATCACTTTACAATCCCTCTTGTTACTCAACAACTCCTTGATAAACTTGGCATAAAGAGGTATTTGCTCAAGGGCCTCTGCAAAGAAAATGTTGATCTCAAACTTCCTAAAGACTTCCAAAAATTTAGAGAATTGCTTGTTCTTGGATGCCTTCTGAAGTCTCTGGGGGTATGGTATTTTGGCCTTGTACTCTGGAGCCTTGGGTAGAGCAGGATGTGTGTCAAGAGTGATTGGAAAAGGGTTATCTGGATCCTTAGGGGGTGTTCTTTAAGTTTCCATAAGCGTTTAGCCCCTTCCCTAGCTCCACTACTGGGCATTCACCGCCCTTCCTGGCACACTCTGTCTTTGCAATTTCCTTCTCCGATGTCTCTTTTTTAACCTGCTTCTCACCACTCTTGGTTCCTGACCCCGCGATCTTACCACTTCTCAATTGAACGGCCTGGCATTCTTCTCTGGAGTTGGAAACCGTGTCACGATGATGGTTGTCAGAAGGTCTCTCAGGTGTTCGCTTGCTCAACTGATCCATTTGTATCTCCAGATTCCTAAGTGAGGCTCTGGTTTCCTGTATAAAACTTTGTTGGCTTTTGGAGAGTTCTGCAACAACAGATGCCAAATCAGAGATGCTTTGAGGTTGAGAGGGTTGCAAAGGAAGATTGTTGAATTGATTCTTATTGAAACTACCCTGAAAATTGTTGGTATAATTTGGTTGTTGTCTCTGAGGTTACTCTTTCCACCCAAGGTTTGAGTGGTTCCTCCATCTTTGATTAAAAGTCTGAGAATACGTGGCATCATTGGGGTTTCTGAAGGAATTCCCCATGTAATTGACTTGCTCAGGCGTATACTGGCCATGGTTGCATGTCTCACCTAGAGGGGAGCTGCCGCTTATATCATAAGGAGCATCTAGAGGAGCACTATAAACATTAGCAATTGGACATTGCATGCCACTCAATTGCTGAGTGATGAGACTCATTTGTTGATATAAGAGCTTATTTTGAGCAAGAAGTGAATCTACAACATCCACCTCCATGACTCCTTTCTTCACTTAAGTCCTCTCAGAAGAGTATAAGTACTAGTTATTGGCAACCATCTCAATCAGCTCGTTAGCCTCTTTAGGCATTTTCTTCATGTGCAAGGAACCACCTGCAAAATTGTCTAGAGACATTTTGGCCATGTCAGAGAGTCCTTCATAGAAAACATGCACCCTGATCCAATTTGAGAACATGTCAGGAAAACACTTCCTGAACATTAACTTGTACCTCTCCCAGGCTTCATAGAGGGGCTCACTATCTCCCTGCATAAAGGTTTGAACATCTGTCCTCAGCTTAGTCAGCCTTTGAGAAGGGAAGAACTTGTTCAAAAACTTGTTGACCACCTTGTCCCAAGTGTCTAGGCTCTCCTTGGGCTGAGCATCAAGCCACTGCTTTGCTTTATCCCTCATTGCAAATGGAAAGAGCATTAGCTTATAAACTTCAGGATTCACTCCATTAGTTCTCACAGTCTCACAGATCTGCAGGAAGTTGGCAATGAACAGATTTGGATCCTCCTACAAGAGTCCATGAAACTGACAATTTTGTTGCACCAGAGTAATCAGTTGTGGATTTATCTCAAAATTATTTGCTCCAATCAGAGGTACAACAATACTGTTCCCATAGAAATCAGGAGTGGGGGCAGTGTATAAACCCAGGGTTTTTCTAGGTTGCTCATTTCCATTCGAATCCATGGTGAGCTCTTTCTTGTTTTTGCACACACAAACAAAAAATAAAGAAAAGTGGGAATCTCTATGTCAGAGTGCAGAGAATTCCCAGTGAGGTATCCTATGTAAAACGAAATAAAATAAAATAAGGTAGTCAACTAAACTAAAAATTTCAAAAACCAATAAGAAAGAAACAAACCAAAGAATTCAAAAAATTAAACAAGAAAAAAAAAAAACTAATACTTTCAAAATTTTCAAAAAAAAAAAAGAAAAGAAGAAAAATCACTAACGGGACACTAAACTTAATTTCAAAAACTAAGAAAATTTTTTTAACTAAAATAAAACTCAAATTTTTCGAAATTAAAAGGTAAAACAAAAATAAAAAGAAATAAAAAACTAAAAACACCTAATCTAAGCAATCAAACAATGGTTAGCTATTGATGAGCGGATAATTTATACGCTTTTTGGCATTGTTTTCAGTATGTTTTTAGTATGTTTTAGTTAGTTTTTATTATATTTTTATTAATTTTTAGTTAAACTTCACTTTTCTGGACTTTACTATGAATTTGTGTATTTTTCTGTGATTTCAGGTATTTTCTGGCTGAAATTGAGGGACCTGAGCAAAAATCTGATTCAGAGGCTGAAAAGGACTGCAGATGCTGTTGGATTCTGACCTTCCTGCACTCGAAGTAGATTTTCTGGAGCTACAAAAGCCCAATTGGTGCGCTCTCAACTGAGTTGGAAAGTAGACATCCTGGGCTTTCCAGCAATATATAATAGTCCATACTTTTCTCGAAATTTGATGGCCCAAACTGGCGTTCCAAATCAGTTCAAAACTGCCCGGCGTTAAACGCCGGAACTGACACAAGAATGGGAGTTAAACGCCCAAACTGGCACAAAAGCTGGCGTTTAACTCCAAGAAAAGTCTCTACACATGAAAGCTTCAATGCTCAGCTCAAGCACACACCAAGTGGGCCCGGAAGTGGATTTTTATGTCATTTACTCATCTTTGTAAACCCTAAGCTACTAGTTCTCTACAAATAGGACCTTTTACTATTGTATTTTCATCTTGGTAGCTATCTTTGAGTATTTTTATGCTATCTTAGATCATGGGGCTGGCCTCACGGCCATGCCTAGACCTTGTTCTTATGTATTTTCAACGGTGGAATTTCTACACACCATAGATTAAGGTGTGGAGCTCTGCTGTACCTCGAGTATTAATGCAATTACTATTGTTCTTCTATTCAATTCAGCTTGTTCTTGTTCTAAGATATCACTTGTTCCTCAACTTGATGAATGTGATGATCCGTGACACTCATCATCATTCTCACCTATGAACGTATGCCTGACAACCACCTCCGTTCTACCTTAGATTGAGTGGATATCTCTTGGATCCCTTAATCGGAATCTTCGTGGTATAAGCTAGAATTGATGGCGGCATTCAAAAGAATCCGGAAGGTCTAAACCTTGTCTGTGGTATTCTGAGTAGGATTCAAGGATTGAATGACTGTGACGAGCTTCAAACTCCTGAAGGCTGGGCGTTAGTGACAGACGCAAAAAAATCAATGGATTCTATTCCAACCTGATTGAGAACCGACAGATGATTAGCCGTGCTGTGACAGAGCGCGTTGAACATTTTCACTGAGAGGACGGGACTGTAGCCATTGACAACGGTGATGCCCAACATACAGCTTGCCATGGAAAGGAGTAAGAAGGATTGGATGAAGACAGTAGAAAAGTAGAGAGACGGAAGGGACAAAGCATCTCCATACGCTTATCTGAAATTCTCTCCAATGAATTACATAAGTATCTCTATCCTTATTTTATGTTTTATTCATAAATCATCCATAACCATTTGAATTCGCCTGACTGAGATTTACAAGATGACCATAGCTTGCTTCATACCAACAATCTCCGTGGGATCGACCCTTACTCGCGTAAGGTTTATTACTTGGACGACCCAGTGCACTTGCTGGTTAGTTGTGCGAAGTTGTGATAAAGAGTTGAGATTGCAATTGAGCGTACCATGTTGATGGCGCCATTGATGATCACAATTTCGTGCACCAAGTTTTTGGCGCCGTTGCCGGGGATTGTTTGAGTTTGGACAACTGACGGTTCATCTTGTTGCTTAGATTAGGTATTTTTCTTCAGAGTTCTTAAGAATGAATTCTAGTGTTTCAAGGTGATGTTCTTATCATCACCAAAGCTGATTGATTCTCATCAATTTAGCTCTTGAATGTAATGTCTTGCTGAAGCTTAGCTAGCCATGTCTAATTTCTTTAGACTAAAGCTTTAGACTAACATTGCATGATTCCTGGAATTCTCATTAAGAATTTTGATACCCTTATTTTCTTTTTTTCAATCAATTTTCGAAAAAGTCCAAAAAAAATTACAAAATCATAAAAAACCAAAAATATTGTATGTTTCTTGTTAAGTCTAGTGTCTCATTTTAAGTTTGGTGTCAATTGCATGTTTCTGTTCTTCTTGCATTTTTTTCCGAATCCATTCATGTGTCTTAATTGATCTTCAAGTTGTTCTTGATGATTTCCTTGTTCCGATCTTTAAATTCTCTTGTCTTGAGTGTTTTGTTATTTCTCATATGCATTCTCATTTTGTTAGTGTCAATAGTATACAAACTTCTAAGTTTGGTGTCTTGCATGCATTGTTCATTTGATCTTAGTTTCATTTTGATTATTCCTCATTATTAAAAATCCAAAATTTTTTTAATTTGTGTCTTTTCAAGTCAATAATACAGAGAATTGAAGATTCAGAACATACAGCAGAGGAATTACACAGAAAAAGGCTGGGCATTCAAAACGCCCAGTGAGGAAGGAAAACTGGCGTTTAAACGCCAGCCAGGGTACCTGGTTGGGCGTTTAACGCCCAAAAGGGTAGTGTTTTGGGCGTTAAACGCCAGAATGGATACCATTCTGGGCGTTTAACGCTAGGATGGCACAAGAGGGAAGATTCTGTTTTTAATTCAATTTTTTTTTCAAGTTTTCAAAATTTTTCAAAATCAAATCTTTTTCAAATCATATCTTTTCAATCATATATTTTCAAAATCAATTTCTTTCCATTTTCAAAAATACTTGCTAAGAATTAATGATTTGATTCAACATTTCAAGTATGTTGCCTTTTCTGTTGAGAAAGATTTAATGTCTGAATCATATCTTTCTTGTTAGGCAGGTCATTAATTTTTAAAATCAAATCTTTTTAAATTGTTTTTCAATCATCTCTTTTCAATCATATCTTTTTAAAACCATAACTTTTAAATCATATCTTTTTAATCACATCTTTTTCAAAATAGTTTTCAATCATATCTTTTTAATTTCTAATTTCAAAATCTTTTTCAAAAATCACTTGATTTCTTTTCCACTCTTAGTTTTCGAAAATCAATTAGTATTTTTCAAAATGATTTTAAAATCTTTTACTTATTTTTCGAAAATTACTTCCCTTATTCTCACATCCTTCTATTTATGGACTAACACTCTTCCTCAATGCACAATTTGAACTCCATCTTTCTTGATAAGTTCGAATTCTTCTACCTCTTCCTTCTATTCCTCTAACACCTCAAGGAATCTCTATACTGTGACATAGAGGATTCCATATTTTCTTGTTTTCTTCTCTTTTATATGAGCAGGAACAAAGACAAAAGCATTCTTGTTGAGGCTGACCCTGAACCTGAAAGGACCTTGAAGCGAAAGCTAAGAGAAGCTAAAGCACAACTCTCTGTAGAGGACCTAACAGAAATTTTCAAACAAGAAGAAGACATGGCAGCCGAAAACAACAACAATGCCAACAATGCAAGGAAGCTGCTGGGTGACTTTACTGCACCTACTCCCGACTTCTATGGGAGAAGCATCTCTATCCCTGCCATTGGAGCAAACAACTTTGAGCTTAAGCCTCAATTAGTTTCTCAAATGCAATAGAATTGCAAGCTCCATGGACTTCCATTGGAAGATCCTCATCAGTTTTTAGCTGAATTCTTGCAAATCTGTGACACTGTCAAGACTAATGGGGTTGACCCTGAGGTCTACAGACTTATGCTATTCCCTTTTGCTGTAAGAGACAGAGCTAGGATATGGTTGGACTCACAACCTAAAGAATGCCTGAACTCTTGGGAAAAGCTAGTCAATGCCTTCTTGGCAAAGTTCTTTCCACCTCAAAAATTGAGTAAGCTTAGAGTGGAAATCCAAACCTTCAGACAGAAGGAAGGTGAATCCCTCTATGAAGCTTGGGAAAGATACAAACAATTGATCAGAAAGTGTCCTTCTGACATGCTTTCTGAATGGAGCATCATAGGTATCTTCTATGATGGTCTGTCTGAACTGTCCAAAATGTCATTGGATAGCTCTGCTGGAGGATCTCTTCATCTGAAGAAGACGCCTGCAGAAGCTCAAGAACTGATTGAAATGGTTGCAAATAACCAATTCATGTACACTTCTGAAAGGAATCCTGTGAACAATGGGACGAATTAGAAGAAAGGAGTTCTTGAGATTGATACTCTGAATGCCATACTGGCTCAGAATAAAATATTGACTCAGCAAGTCAATATGATTTTTCAAAGTCTGTCTGGAATGCAAGCTGCTCCAGGCAGTACTTAGGACGCTTCGTCTGAAGAAGAAGCCTATGATCCTGAGAACCATTCAATGGAAGAGGTGAATTACATGGGAGAACCCTATGGAAACACCTATAATCCTTCATGGAGAAATCATCCAAATCTCGCATGGAAGGATCAACAGAGACCTCAACAAGGTTTCAACAACAATAATGGTGGAAGAAACAGCTTTAGCAATGGCAAACCTTTTCCATCATCTTCTCAGCAACAGACAGAGAATTCTAAGCAAAGCCACTCTGACTTAGCAACCATGGTCTCTGATCTAATCAAAACCACTCAAAGTTTCATGACTGAAACAAGGTCCTCCATTAGGAATTTGGAGGCACAAGTGGGACAGCTGAGCAAGAAAATTACTGAACTCCCTCCTAGCACTCTTCCAAGCAATACAGAAGAGAATCCAAAAGGAGAATGCAAGGCCATTAACATTGCCCACATGACCGAACTTGGAGAGGAGGAAGAGGCAGTGATCGCCACTGAGGAAGACCTCAATGGACGTCCACTGGCCTCTAATGAGTTCCCTAATGAGGAACCATGGGAATCTGAGGCTCATAATGAGACCATAGAGATTCCATTGGATTTACTTCTGCCATTCATGAGCTCTGATGAGTATTCTTCCTCTGAAAAGGACGAATATGTCACTGAAGAGTAAGTTGCTAATTACCTTGGAGCAATCATGAAGCTAAATGACAAGTTATTTGGTAATGAGACTTGGGAGGATGAACCCCCTTTGCTCACCAAACAATTGGATGACTTGACTAGGCAGAAATTGCCTCAAAAGAGACAGGATCCTGGGAAGTTTTCAGTACCTTGTACCATAGGCACCATGACCTTTAAGAAGGCTCTGTGTGACCTAGGGTCAAGCATAATCCTCATGCCTTGATAAACCACTATTTTATGGTTTATCTTGTGCTCAATTGAGTGGTTTTTATCTACTCTTTACCCACTTATTCATACTATTTGCATGGTTTTATATTTCCTTCTTGATTATGTGCTTTGATTGAAAACATGCTTCTTTGGACTTATATTTGCTTATTATTAATCCTCTCTTATCACCATTAGATGCCTTGATATGTGTGTTAAGTGATTTCAGAGATTACAGGGCAAGAATGGCTTGGAGGATGGAAAGGAAGCATGCAAAAGTGGAAGGAATACAAGAAGTTGGAGAAACTGCTAAGCTATCCAGCCTGACCTCTTCGTACTCAAACAGCTATAACTTTAGCTACAGAGGTCCAAACGACGCGGTTCCAGTTGCGTTGGAAAGCTAACGTCCGGGGCTTCGATTTGATATTTAATTTGCCATAGTTGCCCTGACGCCAGGTGACGCGAACGCGTGGGTCACGCGGATGCGTGACCGGGCCAACACCCAATCCGCGCGGTCGCGTGGACGACGCGGCCGCGTCACTTTTCCGCGACCTGTACGGACCAGAAAGCGCTGGAAGTGATTTCTGAGCTGTTTCTGACCCAATTTTCGGCCCAGAGAACACAGATTAGAGGCTATAAAGTGGGAGAATGCATCCATTCATAATGAGGCACTCATAATTCACTTCTCATGATTTAGATTAGTTTTGAGAGGGGTTCTCTCCTCTCTCTCTTAGGATTTAAGATTTCTCTTAGTTTTAGGAGTAACTCTCAATCTCAGGTTCTTTATTTTATTATTTTATTTTAGTTTGTTAATGTTGGTTTACGAACCCCATGTTAGAATTTATTTCTTAATTAATGTTATTTGAGGTATTCCAATTCATGATTGCTTTCTTTTGTTTACATGATTACTGCTCTCCATCTGAAGACGTTTTTTTTATTCAGTAAATTTACTATTTTCTTCCTTTTGGCTTTGGTTAAGTAATTGGTAACGCTTGAGCTGTCAATAAAGTAGTGATTGAAATTGGGAGTTGCTCCAATAACTCTAGTCTTTCTATCGGAATTGACTAGGACCTGAGGATTAAGCTAATTAATCCACTTGATCTACCTTCATAGTTAGAGGTTAACAAAGTGAGATTAAAATCCAAATTTCATCACTGTTGACAAGGATAGGACCTCCAGTTCTTATACCTTGCCAAAAAATTTTATTATTATTATTTTATGTTACTTGCCATTCAACATACTGCTCCCTTAATTTCTGAAAACCCTACCACTACTTTCTCAAACCCCCAAATTTACAAACTCATAACCAATAATAAGAACATATCTCCCTGCAATTCCTTGAGAAGACGACCCGAGGTTTAATACTCGGTTATGAATTAAAAAGGGGTTTGTTACTTGTGACAACCAAAACTTTGTACGAAGGGATTTATGTCGGTTGAGAGACTATATCTACAACGCGACTGTTTTTTATGACATTCTTTACTGGCGAAAATCTTAACGTCAAAATGGCGCCGTTGCCGGGGAATTGCAAACGTGTGCCTTATTATTGGTTATTGTAAATATTTTTCAAAAAAAAAATTTCCTTTTGCTTGTTTATTTATTTGTGTTTTTAATTTTTATTAATTACTATGAATTCTCACCCCTCTCGCTTTGAGTTTGGTTCTAACTTTGTTGAAGGAAATAGAAACCATAGCAGGAATATGCATCAAGGTCACACCAATCAAGGATAGATGGAGCCAAGAGGATCTAATCAACCCTTTAGGCAACAACACCATCCTAGATATCATGGACAAAGACCAGGCTACAATGCATCCCAAGCTGATGGATATGGTGGACCACCTTGTAGCTACCAACAAGCCCACCCTATGCTCAGAGATCATCCTTTCAACACAACCTCAACCCACAACACTCACAAGCCCCTTTCCGCCATTCACCTCCATATGACCCTAACCCACATCCACCATACCAACCACCTTATGAACCAAATGAACCATACATAGATCCACCCCAAACCTCCATGGAGAAAGCACTTGCCGATCTAAACTCTACTATACAAGCTCTCTTCACCCAAATCAGACCACCAAATACCTTCAACAATCAACCCTCAAGCTCTAGTGCACTTCCTTGTCAACCACAGAATAATCTCTCCATCCCATCACCACCATCCATGGAAGAGCACCCACATCCATCAATCCAAGAGCAAGATGATCCCAATTATGCTATTGATATGGAATAGGAAAGAAGGAATCATCTTCGCGAATCCATACTTCATAAAGAGCTAGAGGAGGCCCTACGGGTAAGGGTAGGAGAGACCCTTGAAGATGAAAGAATAGTTGAAAGGAGTTGTCATAGAAAGAAAAATATCGAGGATGAGTACGATTTTATACTTAAATACCTGGACAAAGCAGCAATTATTAAAAAGGAAAAAGTGGTTGCAGACTTAAGAGATGCTGTACCTCCATTGGAAAGTCCAGTCACAGAGCCTCCTTCCACGGTGTTTGATGTTGATGTTGAGAAGAGTGTACAACCTCCAAGGCAGATCATGGTTGAAGATTTTGTAGAGGTTGATCAAGAGGTAGAAGATGTCAAAGAAGAGCACAAGGGAGTGGAGCTTGAAATTACCTTGCCAAAGTTGTTGGAAACACCTCCCCCTAAGTTGCCATCATCCTTCACAACATTCAAGTGGGTAAAATTCATATCCCATAGCTTTCTAATCCCACTTGAATATGGGCTACTGGAGACGGATGGTCAACTTAGAGCTCTTTGTGGCATTAAGAGTAAGAGGAAGATGGCCAGTGATAAGAATTGTCAAGCAAGGTTCAACATGGTTGTGTGCTCAAGGTTTAAATGCAAAGGTTGGTGTAAAGCTCAACTGAATGGGTCTAGGAAGTTGTTTGGCCGCTTACGTGAGAATTCAGACTGCTTGCCACCTGGAGGGAACAATATTGCTCAACCAAAAGACGGGTGCAAAGGTAAGGTCTGGGACCCCGGAATCCATTCTATCAATCACCACTCTTGGGGCCTTGTCACTTGCTTTAACCTGCTGGAAGGCTTTCTGCGCCTAGTTTGGGATCTCGGAGGCTATTGGAAGTACAAACATTGGTGGGGATTCCTGGATCAGTATAAGCACAAGCCACCATAGCAAGAAGCTCATCAAATGTCCAACTTAAGGACTATAACTAAAAGTGCTGGGTGGGAGACAACCCACCATGGTATGATCGTTTCTTTTTCAATTTTATTTTGTTTTGTTTGTTTTTATTTTATTTTATTTTATTATATTGAACCTGGAGTTTTACATCACATTCATATTAACACTGCGTTCTGCATTTTTCAGAATATAAAAAAAAAAGCGAGCACGCGACGCGACCGCATCAGCGACGCGTCCGCGTCGCAAGGAGATGAGAGAATAATAAATTGAACAGAAAGTTACGCAGGAGCAGCGCTGGAGGCATGCCAGTGGCACAATTCGTCCCACGCGACTGCGTCGCTGACGCGTCCGCGTCGCAGGGGAAGACTGGCCTCTGATGAGCGGATGATTTGTATGCTTTTTGGCATTGTTTTTAGTATGTTTTTGATATGATCTAGTTAGTTTTTAGTATATTTTTATTAGTTTTTAGTTAAAATTCACTTTTCTGGACTTTACTATGAGTTTGTGTGTTTTTCTGTGATTTCAGGTATTTTCTGGCTGAAATTGAGGGTCCTGAGCAAAAATCTGATCCAGAGACCAAAAAGGACTGCAGATGCTGTTGGATTCTGACCTCCCTGCACTCGAAGCGGATTTTCTGGAGCTACAGAAGCCCAATTGGCGCGCTCTCAACGGCGTTGGAAAGTAGACATCCTGGGCTTTCCAGCAATATATGATAGTCCATACTTTGCCCAAGATTTGATGGCCCAAACCGGCGTTCAAAGTCACCTCAAGAAATCCCAGCGTTAAACGCTGGAACTGGCACCCAAATGGGAGTTAAACGCCCAAACTGGCACCAAAGCTGGCGTTTAACTCCAAGAAGAGTCTCTACACGAAATTTGCTTCATTGCTCAGCCCAAGCACACACCAAGTGGGCCCGGAAGAGGATTTTTATGTCATTTACTCATTTCTGTACACCTTAGGCTACTAGTTTTCTATAAGTAGGACCTTTTACTATTGTATTTATCATCTTTGGATTATTTTTGATCCTTTGATCACTTTGGGGAGGCTGGCCTCACGGCCATGCCTAGACCTTGTTCTTATGTATTTTCAACGGTGGAGTTTCTACACACCATAGATTAAGGTGTGGAGCTCTACTGTACCTCGAGTATTAATGCAATTACTATAGTTCTTCTATTCAATTCCGCTTGTTCTTTTACCAAGATATCACTTGTTCTTCAACTTGATGAAGGTGATGATTGACACTCATCATCATTCTCACCTATGAACAAGGTGACTGACAACCACTCTTGTTCTACAAGCATTTGAGGCTTAGTGAATATCTCTTGGATTCCGGATTGCACGATGCATGGTTGATCGCCTGACAACCGAGTGCTCGCCTGACAAACGAGCCAGCCATTCCGTGAGATCAGAGTCTTCGTGGTATAGGCAAGAACTGATGGCAGCATTCAAGAGAATCCGGAAGGTCTAACCTTGTCTGTGGTATTCTGAGTAGGATTCAATGATTGAATGACTGTGACGTGCTTCAAACCTGTAACCTACTGGGCGTTAGTGACAGACGCAAAAGAGTTATTCTATTCCGGTAGGGGAGGGAACCAAACCGGTGATTGGCAGCACTGTGACAGAGTGTGTGCATTAGCTTTCACTGCGCGGATGGGAGGTAGCTGCTGACAACAGTGAAACCTTACACGAGCTTGCCATGGAAAGGAGTAAGAAAGGATTGGATGAAGGCATTAGGAAAGCAGAGAGACGGAAGGGAAGGCATCTTCATACACTTGTCTGAAGCTCTTACACCAATGAATTACATAAGTATCTCTATCCTTATCTTTTATGTTATTTTCGTTCATCACCATATACATCTGAGTTTGCCTGACTAAGATTTACAAGATGACCATAGCTTGCTTCAATACTAACAATCTCCGTGGGATCGACCCTTACTCACGTAAGGTTTATTACTTGGACGACCCAGTGCACTTGCTGGTTAGTTGTGCGAAGTTGTGTAATGCCATGGTATTGAGCCACCAAGTTCTTGGAGCCATTACCGGGGATTATTTGAGTTGTGAAAAAGTATTGTTCACAATTTCGCGCACCAAGTTTTTGGCGCCGTTGCCGGGGATTGTTCAAGTTTTGAGCAAGCTTTTGGTAACATCAGTGCCAAGATCCGGCAACAACATCAAGTTTTTGGTGTTATTGCCCGGGATTGTTTAGGCTGGACAACTGACGGTTCATCTTGTTGCTTAGATTAGGTATTATTTTTTTTCGAAATTCTTGAAGATGAATTCTAGAGTTTCATGATGATTTGTTGAAATCTGGCTGGCTGAGAAGCCATGTCTAATCTCATTGGACCGAGGTTTCAACTTATCACCACAAGAACTTGTTGATTTCTTATCAATCTTGCTTTTGGAGCAGTGATTTGCTAAGGCTTGGCTGGCCTCTGGCCATGTCTAGTGTTTTGGACCGAAGCTTTCTTTGAAAGCTTGGCTGGCTGTGAAGCCATGTCTAATTCCTGGACCGGAGTCTTAGACTAGCATTGCACTGATTCCTGGAATTCTCATTAAGAATTTTGATACCTTTTCCCATTTAATTTTCGAAAAACACAAAAAAAAAATTTACAAAATCATAAAAAGACCAAAAATATTTGATGTTTCTTGCTTAAGTTTAGTGTCTCATCCTAAGTTTGGTGTCAAATGCATGTTTTTGTTATAATTTTCGAATCCATGCATATATTTCTTTGTTTTGATCTTTGAATTCTATTGACTTGAAGTATTTTGTGTGTCTCATATAGTGTCAGTAGTATACAAACTGCTAAGTTTGGTGTCTTGCATGCATTGTTAATTGATTCCTTTTGCATTTTGATTATTAAAAATCCAAAAATATTTTTAATTTGTGTCTTTTCAAGTCAATGATACAAAGAATTGAAGATTCAGAACATACTGCAGAGGAATTACACAGAAAAAGCTGAGCATTCAAAAATGCCCAGTGAAGAAGGCCGACTGGCGTTTAAACGCCAGCCAGGGCACCTGGTTGGGCGTTCAACGCCCAAAGAGGTAGCATTTTGGGCGTTAAACGCCAGAATGTATACCATTCTGGGCGTTTAACGCCAGGATGGTGCTAGGGGGAAGATTTGTTTTCAAATCAATTTTTTTTAGTTTTTCAAAATCAAATCTTTTTCAAATCAAATCTTTTCAATCAAATGTTTTCAAAATCAATTTCTTTCCTTTTTAAAAGATACTTACTAACAATTAATGATTTGATTGAACATCTCAAAATTGTTGCCTTTTCTGTTGAGGAAGGTTTTATGTTTGAATCATATCTTTCTTGTTAGGCAAGTCATTAATTTTTAAAATCATATCTTTTCAAATTTTTTTCAAATCATATCTTTTAAAATTGTTTTCAAATCATATCTTCTCAATCACATCTTTTTAAAACCATAACTTTTCAATTAAATCTTTTTAACCACATCTTTTTCAAAATAGTTTTCAATCAAATCTTTTTAATTTCTAATTTCAAAATCTTTTTCAAAAATCACTTGATTTCTTTTTCACTTTTAATTTTCGAAAATTATCAATCAAATTTTCAAAATGTTTTCAAAATCTTTTAAATGAATTTTCGAAAATTCTCTTCCCTCCTTCCCACATCCTTCTATTTATGGAGTACCACTCCTTCTGAATGCACAATTCGAACCTTATCTAACTAAAGTTCGAATTCTTCTTCTCCTTCTTCTTTCTATTTCTCTTTTCCTCTGACATTTCAAGGAATCTCTATACTGTGACATAGAGGATTCCACATTTTCTTTTTCTCTTCTCTTTCATATGAGCAGGAGCAGAGACAAAGGCATTCTTGTTGAAGCTGACCCTGAACCTGAGAGAACCTTGAAGCGAAAGCTAAGAGAAGCCAAGGCACAACTCTCTTTAGAGGACCTGACCGAATTCTTCAAGGAAGAAGAACACATGGCAGCCGAAAACAACAACAATGCCAACAATGCAAGGAAAGTGCTGGGTGACTTCACTGCACCTACTCCTGATTTCTATGGGAGAAGCATCTCTATCCCTGCCATTGGAGCAAACAACTTTGAGCTTAAGCCTCAATTAGTTTCTCTAATGCAACAGAATTGCAAGTTCCATGGACTTCCAATGGAAGATCCTCATCAGTTTTTAGCTGAATTCTTTCAAATCTGTGACACAGTCAAGACTAATGGGGTTAACCCTGAGGTCTATAGACTGATGCTATTCCCTTTTGCTGTGAGAGACAGAGCTAGAATATGGTTGGACTCCCAACCTAAAGAAAGCCTGGACTCTTGGGAAAAGCTAGTCAATGCCTTCTTGGCAAAGTTCTTTCCACCACAAAGATGGAGTAAGCTTAGAGTGGAAGTCCAAACCTTCAGACAGAAGGATGGAGAATCCCTCTATGAAGCTTGGGAAAGATACAAACAATTAATCAGAAGATGTCCTTCAGACATGCTTTCTGAATGGAGCATCATAGGTATTTTCTATGATGGTCTCTCTGAACTATCCAAGATGTCTTTGGATAGCTCTGCTGGAGGATCTCTTCATCTGAAGAAGACGCCTACTGAGGCTCAAGAACTGATTGAAATGGTTGCAAATAACCAATTCATGTACACTTCTGAAAGGAATCCTGTGAACAATGGGACTAGTCAGAAGAAAGGAGTTCTTGAAATTGACACTCTGAATGCCATATTGGCTCAGAACAAGATATTGACTCAACAAGTCAATTTGATTTCTCAAAGTCTGTCTGGAATGCAAAATGCACCAAGTAGTACTAAGGAAGCTTCATCTGAGGAAGAAGCCTATGATCCTGAGAACCCTTCCATGGAAGAGGTGAATTACCTAGGAGAACCCTATGGAAACACCTATAATTCTTCATGGAGAAATCACCCAAATCTCTCATGGAAGAATCAAGAGAGACCTCAACAAGGTTTCAATAACAATAATGGTGGAAGAAACAGGTTTAACAATGGTAAACCTTTTCCATCATCTTCTCAGCAACAGACAGAGAGCTCTAAGCAGAATACCTCTGACTTAGCAACCATGGTCTCTGATCTAATCAAAACCACTCAAAGTTTCATGACTGAAACTAGATCCTCCATTAGGAATTTGGAAGGACAAGTGGGTCAGCTGAGCAAGAAAATTACTGAACTTCCCCAAGCACTCTCCCAAGTAACACTGAAGAAAATCCAAAAGGAGAGTGCAAAGCCATAAATATGGCCGAATTCTGGGAGGAAGAAGAAACAGTGAACGCCACTGAGGAAGGCCTCACTGGACGTCCACTGGCCTCCAATGAGTTCCCCAATGAGGAACCTTGGGAATCTGAGGCTCAAACTGAGACCATAGAGATTCCCTTGGACTTACTTCTGCCATTCATGAGCTCTGATGAGTATTCTTCCTCTGAAGAGGATGAGTATGTCACTGAAGAGCAAGTTGCTAAATACCTTGGAGCAATCATGAAGCTAAATGACAAGTTATTTGGAAATGAGACTTGGGAGGATGAATCTCCCTTGCTCACCAAAGAACTGGATGACTTGTCTAGGCAGAAACTGCCTCAAAAGAGGCAGGATCCTGGGAAGTTTTCTATACCTTGTACCATAGGCACCATGACCTTCAAGAAGGCCTTGTGTGACTTGGGGTCAAGTATAAACCTCATGCCCCTCTCTGTAATGGAGAAATTAGGGATCTTTGAGGTGCAAGCAGCAAAAATCTCACTAGAGATGGCAGACAACTCAAGAAAACAAGCCTATGGACTTGTAGAGGATGTTCTGGTTAAGGTTGAAGACCATTACATTCCTACTGATTTCATAGTCCTAGAGACTGGGAAGTGCATGGATGAATCAATCATCCTTGGCAGACCCTTCCTAGCCACAGCAAAGGCTGTAATTGATGTTGATAGAGGAGAGTTGATCATTCAAGTGAATGAAGAATCCTTGGTTTTTAAGGCCCAAGGATATCCCTCTGTCATCATGGAAAAGAAGCATGAAGAGCTTCTCTCAAAACAGAGCCAAACAGAGCCCCCACAGTCAGACTCTAAGTTTGGTGTTGGGAGGCCACAATCAAACTCTAAGTTTGGTGTTGGGAAGTTCCAACACGGTTCTGAGCATCTCTGAGGCTCCATGAGAGTCCTCTGTCAAGCTAATGACAGTAAAGAAGCGCTTGTTGGGAGGCAACCCAATGTTTTATAATTAATTATTTTCTTTTGTTATTTTATCTTTTTTGTAGGTTGATGATCATAAGAAGTCACAAAAACAATGAAAAAAGCAAAACAAAATGAAAAACAGGAAGAAAAACAGCACACCCTGGAGGAAGATGCTGCTGGCGTTCAAACGCCAGTCAGCCTAGCAGTTGGGCGTTTAACGCCCAGTCTGGCACCCTTCTGGGCGTTTAACGCCAGAAAGGGGCACCAGACTGGCGTTAAACGCCAGTAAAGGGCAAAAACCTGGCGTTAAACGCCAGGAATGGGCACCAGCCCGGCGTTTAACGCCAGAAAAGGCTCAAAACGTGGATTTTGATGCCATTTGGTGCAAGGATGCCTTTTCCTTGACACTACAGGATCTGTGGACCCCACAGGACCCTACCATCACTCTCTCTCTTCTTCCCCCATTCACCAATCACCTCAACACCTCTTCCCCAAAAACCCCTCACCTATCAAATCCCATCTTTCTCTTCACCACTCACATCCATCCTTCATAAAACCCCACCAACCTCACCCTTCAAATTCAAACCACTTTCCCTCCCAAACCCACCCTCAAATGGCCGAACCCTCATCCCCCTCTTTCCTATATAAACCCCTCTTTACCCCTTCATTTTCCCACTACCTAAACACCACTTCTCCCCCTCCTTGGCCGAATACACCACCATCTCCCTCTTCCTCATTTCTTCTTCTTCTACTCTCTTCTTTCTTCTTTTGCTCGAGGACGAGCAAACATTTTAAGTTTGGTGTGGTGAAAGCGTTGCTTTTTCGTTTTTCCATAACCATTTATGGCATCCAAGGCCGGAGAAACCTCTAGAAAGAGGAAAGGGAAGGCAAAGGCTTCCACCTCCGAGTCATGGGAGATGGATAGATTCCTCTCAAGGGTGCATCAAGACCACTTCTATGAAGTTGTGGCCTTGAAGAAGGTGATCCCCGAAGTCCCCTTTTCACTCAAAAAGGGTGAATATCCGGAGATCCGCCATGAGATCCGAAGAAGAGGTTGGGAAGTACTTACCAACCCCATTCAACAAGTCGGAATCTTGATGGTTCAAGAGTTCTATGCCAATGCATGGATCACCAAGAACCATGACCAAAGTGTGAACCCGGATCCAAAGAATTATCTTACTATGGTTCGGGGGAAATACTTGGATTTTAGTCCGGAAAGTGTGAGGGTGGCGTTCAACTTGCCTATGATGCAAGGAGATGAGCATCCCTACACTAGAAGGGTCAACTTTGATCAAAGGTTGGACCAAGTCCTCACAGTCATATGTGAAGAGGGCGCACAATGGAAGCAAGATTCAAGAGGAAAGCCGGTCCAATTGAGAAGGCATGACCTCAAACCCGTGGCTAGAGGATGGTTAGGGTTCATACAACGCTCAATCATTCCCACTAGCAACCGGTCCGAAGTTACCATAGACCGGGCTATCATGATCCATAGCATCATGATTAGAGAAGAAATAGAGGTTCATGAGGTTATAGCCCAAGAACTCTATAGGGTGGCGGACAAGACCTCTACCTTGGCAAGGTTAGCCTTTCCTCACCTCATTTGTCACCTCTGTTATTCAGTGGGAGTTGACATAGAGGGAGACATCACCATTGATGAGGACAAGCCCATCACTAAGAAAAGGATGGAGTACACAAGAGATCCCACTCATCATGAGATCCCTGAGATTCCTCAAGGGATGAATTTTCCTCCACAAGACTATTGGGGGCAACTAAACACTCCCTAGGAGAGTGAGTTCCAATATGGGACAACTAAGGGTGGAGCACCAAGAACACTCCATTCTCCTCCATGAAATTAGAGAAGAACAAAGAATCATGAGAGAGGAGCAACAAAGGCAAGGAAGAGACATTGAGGAGCTCAAGCACTCCATAGGACCTTCAAAAGCAAGGAAGAGCCGCCATCACTGAGGTGGACCCATTCCTTGATTTCCTTGTTCTTTATTCCTTTGTTTTTCGAATTTTAGTGCTTTATGTTATCCATGCTTGTGTCTTATGATCATTAGTGTCTTAGTGTCTATGCCTTAAAGTTATGAATGTCCTATGAATCCATCACCTTTCTTGAATAAAAAATGTGCTTAATTGAAAAAGGAAGAATTGCATGAATTTTGAATTTTATAATAGTTTAATTATTTTGATGTGGTGGCAATATTTTTGTTCTCTGAATGTATGCTTAAACAGTGCATATGTATCTTGAATTTGTGGTTCATGAATGTTGGCTCTTGAAAGAATGATGAAAAAGGAGACATGTTATTGAGGATCTGAAAAATCAATAAAATGATTCTTGAAGCAAGAAAAAGCATTGCTATTCAAAAAAAAAAAACCGAAAAAAAAAGAGAAAAAAAAGAAAACGAAAAAAAATAATAATAAGAGTGTGATCCAAGGCAAATAAGAGTGTGCTTAAGAACCCTGGACACCTCTAATTGGGGACTTTAGCAAAGCTAAGTCACAATCTGAAAAGGTTCACCCAATTATGTGTCTGTGGCATGTATGTATCCGGTGGTAATACTGGAAAGACAGAGTGCTTTGGGCCACAGCCAAGACTAAAAAAATAGCTATGTTCAAGAATCATCATACTTTACTAGGAGAATCATTAACACTATCTGGATTCTAAGTTCCTAAAGAAGCCAACCATTCTGAATTTCAAAGGATAGATTGAGATGCCAAAACTGTTCAGAGGCAAAAAGTTAAAAGCCCCGCTCATCTAATTAATACTGATCTTCACAGATGTTTTTGGAATTCATTGCATATTCTCTTCCTTTTATCTTATTTGATTTTCAGTTGCTTGGGGACAAGCAACAATTTAAGTTTGGTGTTGTGATGAGCGGATGATTTGTATGCTTTTTGGCATTGTTTTTAGTATGTTTTTGATATGATCTAGTTAGTTTTTAGTATATTTTTATTAGTTTTTAGTTAAAATTCACTTTTCTGGACTTTACTATGAGTTTGTGTGTTTTTCTGTGATTTCAGGTATTTTCTGGCTGAAATTGAGGGACCTGAGCAAAAATCTGATCCAGAGACCAAAAAGGACTGCAGATGCTGTTGGATTCTGACCTCCCTGCACTCGAAGCGGATTTTCTGGAGCTACAGAAGCCCAATTGGCGCGCTCTCAACGGCGTTGGAAAGTAGACATCCTGGGCTTTCCAGAAATATATGATAGTCCATACTTTGCCCAAGATTTGATGGCCCAAACCGGCGTTCAAAGTCACCTCAAGAAATCCCAGCGTTAAACGCTGGAACTGGCACCCAAATGGGAGTTAAACGCCCAAACTGGCACCAAAGCTGGCGTTTAACTCCAAGAAGAGTCTCTACACGAAATTTGCTTCATTGCTCAGCCCAAGCACACACCAAGTGGGCCCGGAAGAGGATTTTTATGTCATTTACTCATTTCTGTACACCTTAGGCTACTAGTTTTCTATAAGTAGGACCTTTTACTATTGTATTTATCATCTTTGGATTATTTTTGATCCTTTGATCACTTTGGGGAGGCTGGCCTCACGGCCATGCCTAGACCTTGTTCTTATGTATTTTCAACGGTGGAGTTTCTACACACCATAGATTAAGGTGTGGAGCTCTACTGTACCTCGAGTATTAATGCAATTACTATAGTTCTTCTATTCAATTCCGCTTGTTCTTTTACCAAGATATCACTTGTTCTTCAACTTGATGAAGGTGATGATTGACACTCATCATCATTCTCACCTATGAACAAGGTGACTGACAACCACTCTTGTTCTACAAGCATTTGAGGCTTAGTGAATATCTCTTGGATTCCGGATTGCACGATGCATGGTTGATCGCCTGACAACCGAGTGCTCGCCTGACAAACGAGCCAGCCATTCCGTGAGATCAGAGTCTTCGTGGTATAGGCAAGAACTGATGGCAGCATTCAAGAGAATCCGGAAGGTCTAACCTTGTCTGTGGTATTCTGAGTAGGATTCAATGATTGAATGACTGTGACGTGCTTCAAACCTGTAACCTACTGGGCGTTAGTGACAGACGCAAAAGAGTTATTCTATTCCGGTAGGGGAGGGAACCAAACCGGTGATTGGCAGCACTGTGACAGAGTGTGTGCATTAGCTTTCACTGCGCGGATGGGAGGTAGCTGCTGACAACAGTGAAACCTTACACGAGCTTGCCATGGAAAGGAGTAAGAAAGGATTGGATGAAGGCATTAGGAAAGCAGAGAGACGGAAGGGAAGGCATCTTCATACACTTGTCTGAAGCTCTTACACCAATGAATTACATAAGTATCTCTATCCTTATCTTTTATGTTATTTTCGTTCATCACCATATACATCTGAGTTTGCCTGACTAAGATTTACAAGATGACCATAGCTTGCTTCAATACTAACAATCTCCGTGGGATCGACCCTTACTCACGTAAGGTTTATTACTTGGACGACCCAGTGCACTTGCTGGTTAGTTGTGCGAAGTTGTGTAATGCCATGGTATTGAGCCACCAAGTTCTTGGAGCCATTACCGGGGATTATTTGAGTTGTGAAAAAGTATTGTTCACAATTTCGCGCACCAAGTTTTTGGCGCCGTTGCCGGGGATTGTTCAAGTTTTGAGCAAGCTTTTGGTAACATCAGTGCCAAGATCCGGCAACAACATCAAGTTTTTGGTGTTATTGCCCGGGATTGTTTAGGCTGGACAACTGACGGTTCATCTTGTTGCTTAGATTAGGTATTATTTTTTTTCGAAATTCTTGAAGATGAATTCTAGAGTTTCATGATGATTTGTTGAAATCTGGCTGGCTGAGAAGCCATGTCTAATCTCATTGGACCGAGGTTTCAACTTATCACCACAAGAACTTGTTGATTTCTTATCAATCTTGCTTTTGGAGCAGTGATTTGCTAAGGCTTGGCTGGCCTCTGGCCATGTCTAGTGTTTTGGACCGAAGCTTTCTTTGAAAGCTTGGCTGGCTGTGAAGCCATGTCTAATTCCTGGACCGGAGTCTTAGACTAGCATTGCACTGATTCCTGGAATTCTCATTAAGAATTTTGATACCTTTTCCCATTTAATTTTCGAAAAACACAAAAAAAAAATTTACAAAATCATAAAAAGACCAAAATATTGATGTTTCTTGCTTAAGTTTAGTGTCTCATCCTAAGTTTGGTGTCAAATGCATGTTTTTGTTATAATTTTCGAATCCATGCATATATTTCTTTGTTTTGATCTTTGAATTCTATTGACTTGAAGTATTTTGTGTGTCTCATATAGTGTCAGTAGTATACAAACTGCTAAGTTTGGTGTCTTGCATGCATTGTTAATTGATTCCTTTTGCATTTTGATTATTAAAAATCCAAAAATATTTTTAATTTGTGTCTTTTCAAGTCAATGATACAAAGAATTGAAGATTCAGAACATACTGCAGAGGAATTACACAGAAAAAGCTGAGCATTCAAAAATGCCCAGTGAAGAAGGCCGACTGGCGTTTAAACGCCAGCCAGGGCACCTGGTTGGGCGTTCAACGCCCAAAGAGGTAGGAAGTTGAAAAGAATGAAATAATTCAAAATAAAATTTTTGGGAAGCATGCTCATGTGAAGTCAAAATAATTAAATTACCATGTGCATTGAAAAAAAATATATTAAATAAGGGGATACAAAAAAAAAAGTAATATTACCCCCAATGCAAAATAAAAAGGATCAATGCACATGGGACGAAATTCAAAATTAAATTTGATACATGAGCATGTAATACAAAAGTAGGAAAAATTATGGGAAGCTAAGTATAATTTTAAATTTTTTATAGTATGTATATGTTAGGTGAGATCTTAGACTACTCAAGGATTCACTTTATAAAGCTCACTTAGCCATATATATACCCTTACCCTCACCTTAGCCCCATTACAACCTTGAAAAGACCTCATGATGTTTGCATTGATGCATTAAATATTGTTGATTGATTAGATGAAGAACAAAGTGTTAGAAAGCATGACTAGGGAAGAGTAGAGTGATTGACCCTAGACACTTGAGAGATTAGAAGTGCATATACATTTCCTGTGAGGGTTCAATGCTTGATTCTATATTCCCTGCTTTCATGAGCTATCTTCTTACAAGTCTACTTATCTTTTATTGTGTAATTTGAATTAGTGGAATTTGGTTTATATTTATTCTTGGAGAATTTATTTACTTTTAAACCAAGTAGGTAGAAACATTTTGCATGTAGTTGCATTCATATACATAGGTTGCATTTCATAACATTTCACCTTTCCTCTTCATCTTTATAGCTTCTTTTGAGCTTAGCATGAGAACATGCTAATGTTTAAGTGTGGGGAGGTTGATAAACCACTATTTTATGGTTCATCTTGTGCTCAATTGAGTGGTTTTTATCTACTCTTTACCCACTTATTCATACTATTTGCATGGTTTTATATTTCCTTCCTGATTATGTGCTTTGATTGAAAACATGCTTCTTTGGACTTATATTTGCTTATTATTAATCCTCTCTTATCACCATTAGATGCCTTGATATGTGTGTTAAGTGATTTCAGAGATTACAGGGCAAGAATGGCTTGGAGGATGGAAAGGAAGCATGCAAAAGTGGAAGGAATACAAGAAGTTGGAGAAACTGCTAAGCTGTCTAGCCTGACCTCTTCGCACTCAAACGGCTATAACTTTAGCTACAGAGATCCAAATGACGCGGTTCCAGTTGCGTTGGAAAGCTAACGTTCGGGGCTTCGATTTGATATTTAATTTGCCATAGTTGCTCTGACGCCAGGTGACACGAACGCGTGGGTCACGCGGATGCGTGACCGGGCCAACACCCAATCCGCGCGGTCGCGTGGACGACGCGGCCGCGTCACTTTTCCGCGACCTGTACGGACCAGAAAGCGCTGGAAGTGATTTCTGGGCTGTTTCTGACCCAATTTTTGGCCCAGAGAACACAGATTAGAGGCTATAAAGTGGGAGAATGCATCCATTCATAATGAGGCACTCATAATTCACTTCTCATGATTTAGATTAGTTTTGAGAGGGGTTCTCTCCTCTCTCTCTTAGGATTTAAGATTTCTCTTAGTTTTAGGAGTAACTCTCAATCTCAGGTTCTTTATTTTATTATTTTATTTTAGTTTGTTAATGTTGGTTTACGAACCCCATGTTAGAATTTATTTCTTAATTAATGTTATTTGAGGTATTCCAATTCATGATTGCTTTCTTTTGTTTACATGATTACTGCTTTCCATCTGAAGACGTTTTTTTTATTCTGTAAATTTACTATTTTCTTCCTTTTGGCTTTGGTTAAGTAATTGGTAACGCTTGAGCTGTCAATAAAGTAGTGATTGAAATTGGGAGTTGCTCCAATAACTCTAGTCTTTCTATCGGAATTGACTAGGACTTGAGGATTAAGCTAATTAATCCACTTGATCTACCTTCATAGTTAGAGGTTAACAAAGTGAGATTAAAATCCAAATTTCATCACTGTTGACAAGGATAGGACCTCCAGTTCTTATACCTTGCCAAGAGATTTTATTATTATTATTTTATGTTACTTGCATTCAACATATTGCTCCCTTAATTTCTGAAAACCCTACCACTACTTTCTCAAACCCCCAAATTTACAAACTCATAACCAACAATAAGAACATACCTCCCTGCAATTCCTTGAGAAGACGACCCGAGGTTTAATACTCGATTATCAATTAAAAAGGGGTTTGTTACTTGTGACAACCAAAACTTTGTACGAAGGGATTTATGTCGGTTGAGAGACTATATCTACAACGCGACTGTTTTTTATGACATTCTTTACTGGCAAAAATCCTAACGTCATGCCTCTCTCTGTAATGGAGAAGCTAGGGATCTTTGAGGTACAAGCTGCAAGAATCTCACTAGAGATGGCAGACAATTCAAGAAAACAAGCTTATGGACTTGTAGAGGATGTTCTGGTAAAGATTGAAGACCATTACATCCCTGCTGATTTCATAGTCCTAGAGACTGGGAAGTGCATGGATGAATCCATTATCCTTGGCAGACCCTTCCTAGCCACAGCAAAGGCTGTGATTGATGTTAACAGAGGAGAGGAAGCATGAAGAGTGGTGGACGAAATTGTGATTCTTTATTTATTCTTTTCACTTCAACAATCCAAGGTAATGGCTCCAAAGATTTGGTGCTCAGAACCTGGTCCAAAATCAACTTCACAGTTTGTTTCACAACTCCGTTCAACTAACCAACAAGTGTACTGGGTCGTCCAAGTAATAAACCTTACGTGAGTAAGGGTCGATCCCACAGAGATTGTTGGTATGAAGCAAGCTATGGTCACATTGTAAATCTCAATTAGGCAGATTAAATTTGCTTATGGTTTCGAAAATTAATAATAATAAGAAAATAGATGATATAATAAAAGGGATAGAACACTTATGCAGATTCATTGGTGGGAATTTCAGATAAGCATATGGAGATACTGTAAGGCTCAAGGACGCCTGCTCTCCTACTGCTTCAACTCAATCCTTCTTACTCCTTTCCATGGCAAGCTGTATGTAGGGCATCACCGTTGTCAGTGGCTACATCCCATCATCTCAGTGAAAATGGTCCTCTGCGGCTGTCACTCGCATGGCTAATCATCTGTCGGTTCTCAATCAGGTTGGAATAGAATCCATTGATTCTTTTGCGCTTGTCATCACGCCCAGCCTTCAGGAGTTTGAAGCTCGTCACAGTCATTCAATCCTAGAATCCTACTCGGAATACCATAGACAAGGTTTAGACTTTCCGGATCCTCATGAATGCCGCCATCTATCTAACTTATACCACGAAGATTCTGTTGGGGAATCTAAGAGATACACATTCAAGCTCTGTTGCATGTAGAACGGAAGTGGTTGTCAATCACGTGCGTTCATAAGTGAGAATGATAATGAGGGTTATCTAATCATCACATTCATCATGTTCTTGGGTGCGAATGAATATCTTGGAATAAGAATAAGAGAGAATTGAATAAAAGAAAATAGAATTGCATTAATACTTTGAGGTACAGCAGAGCTCCACACCCTTAATCTATGGTGTGCAGAAACTCCACCGTTGAAAATACATAAGTAAAAGGTTCAGGCATGGCCGAATGGCCAGCCCCCATGGTCTAAGAACTATGCGTTCAAAGATGTTCTTCAGATCTAAAATGATCAAAAAGATCTCAAATACATCAGTTAAATGTTCTATTTATAATAAACTAGCTCCTAGGGTTTACATGAGTAAGTAATTGATGCATAAATTCACTTCCGGGGCCCACTTGGTGTATGTTTGGGCTGAGCTTGATCAATCCACGAGCTGAGGCTTTTCTTGGAGTTGAACTCTAAGTTATGACGTGTTTTGGGCGTTCAACTCTGGATCATGACGTTTTTCTGGCGTTTAACTCCAGACAGCAGCATGTACTTGGCGTTCAACGCCAAGTTACGTCGTCAAATTCCGAATAAAGTATGGACTATTATATATTTCTGGAAAGCTCTGGATGTCTACTTTCCAACGCCGTTGAGAGCGCGCCATTTGGAGTTCTGTAGCTCCAAAAAATCCATTTCGAGTGCAGGGAGGTCAGATTCCAACAGCATCAGCAGTCCTTTTGTCAGCCTTTTTCAGAGTTTTGCTCAAATCCCTCAATTTCAGTCAGAATTTACCTGAAATCACAGAAAAACACACAAACTCATAGTAAAGTCCAGAAATGTAAATTTAACATAAAAACTAAGGAAAACATCCCTAAAAAGTAGCTTGAACTTGCTAAAAACTACCTAAAAACAATGCCAAAAAGCGTATAAATTATCCGCTCATCAAAGAGCTTCTCTCAAAACAGAGTCAAGCAGAGCCCCTACAGTCAAACTCTAAGTTTGGTGCTGGGAGGCCACAACCAACTTCTAAGTTTGGTGTTGAACCCCCACATTCAAACTCTAAGTTTGGTGTTGGGAGGTTCCAACATTGCTCTGAGTATCTGTGAGGCTCCATGAGAGCCCACTGTTAAGCTACTGACATTAAAGAAGCGCTTGTTGGGAGGCAACCCAATGTTATACTTATCTAATTTCCTTTGTTATTTTATGTTTTCTGTAGGTTGATGATCATGGGAAGTCACAAAATCAATTGAAAAAGCAAAAAAAAAAAAATAGAATGAAAAACAGAAAGAAAAATAGCACACCCTGGAGGAAAACCTTGTTGGCGTTTAAACGCCAGTAAGGGCAGCAAATGGGCGTTTAACGCCCAATCTGGCACCATTCTGGGCGTTTAACGCCAGAAAGAGGCACCAGACTGGCGTTAAACGCCAGGAAAGGGCAAGAAGCTGGCATTAAACGCCAGAAATGGGCACTAGCCCGGCGTTTAACACCAGAATTGGCATAAAGAGCATTTTTGCTCGCCACTTAGTGCATGGATGAATTTTCCTTGACACCTCAGGATCTGTGGACACCACAGGATCCCCACCTACCCCACCACTCTCTCTCTTCTTCACCCATTCACCAATCACCTCAACACCTCTTTCCCAAAAAAAAAAAACCCCTCACCTATCAAATCCTACCATTCTCTTGACTACTCACATCCATCCTTCATAAAACCCCACCTACCCTACCATTCAAATTCAAAGCACTTTCCCCCCCAAACCCACCCATAATGGCCGAACCATACACCCCCTCTCCATTCCTATATAAACCCATCTTCACTCCTTCATTTTCACACAAACTAAACACTACCCCCTCCATCTCCTCTATTTCTTCTTTTTCTACTCTCTTCTTTCTTCTTTTGCTCGAGGACGAGCAAACTTTCTAAGTTTAGTGTGGTAAAAGCTTTGCTTTTTGTTTTTCCATAACCATTTATGGCATCTAAGGCTGGAGAATCCTCTAGAAAGAGGAAAGGGAAGGCAAAAGCCTCCTCCTCCGAGTCATGGGAGATGGAGAGATTCATCTCAAGGGTGCATCAAGACCACTTCTATGAAGTTGTGGCCATGAAGAAGGTGATCCCCGAGGTCCCTTTCAAACTCAAAAAGAGTGAATATCCAGAAATCCGACATGAGATCCGAAGAAGAGGATGGAAAGTTCTTACCAACCCCATTCAACAAGTCGGAATCTTAATGGTTCAAGAGTTCTATGCCAATGCATGGATCACCAAGAACCATGATCAAAGTGTGAACCCGGACCCAAAGAATTGGCTTACAATGGTTCGGGGGAAATGCTTAGATTTTAGTCTGGAAAATGTAAGGTTGGCATTCAACTTGCCCATGATGCAAGGAGATGAACACCCTTACACTAGAAGGGTCAACTTTGATCAAAGGTTGGACCAAGTCCTCATAGACATTTGTGAAGAGGGCACTCAATGGAAGAGAGATTCAAGAGGGAAGCCGGTTCAACTGAGAAGGCATGACCTCAAGCCCGTGGCTAGGGGATGGTTGGAGTTTATCCAACGCTCAATCATTCCCACTAGCAACCGGTCCGAAGTTACTATAGACCGGGCCATCATGATTCATAGCATCATGATTGGAGAAGAAGTAGAAGTTCACGAGGTTATAGCCCAAGAACTTTATAAGGTGGCGGACAAGTCCTCTACCTTGGCAAAGTTAGCCTTCCCTCATCTCATTTGTCACCTCTGTTATTCAGTTGGAATTGACATAGAGGAAGACATCCTCATTGATGAGGACAAGCCCATCACTAAGAAAAGGATGGAGCAAACAAAAGATCCCACTCATCATGAAATCCCTGAGATGCCTCAAGGGATGCAGTTTCCTCCACAAAACTACTGGGAGCAAATCAACACCTCCCTAGGAGAATTGAGTTCCAACATGGGACAACTAAGGGTGGAGCACCAAGAACATTCCATCCTCCTCCATGAAATTAGAGAAGATCAAAGAATCATGAGAGAGGAGCAACAAAGGCAAGGAAGAGACATTGAGGAGCTCAAGCACTCCATAAGATCTTCATGAGGAAGAACAAGCCGCCATCACTAAGGTGGACCCGTTCTTTAATCTCCTTGTTCTTTATTTTTCTGCTTTTTGAATTTTCATGCTTATGTTTATCTATGTTTGCGTCTTATGATCATTAGTGTCTTAGTGTCTATGCCTTAAAGTTATGAATGTCCTATGAATCCATCACTTTTCTTGAATGAAAAATGTTCTTAATTGAAAAAGAGAAGAATTGCATGAATTTTAAATTTTATAACAGATTAATTATTTTTATGTGGTAGCAATACTTTGACTTCTAAATGTATGCTTGAACAGTGCATATGTCTTTTGAATTTGTTGTTCATGAATGTTGGCTCTTGAAGGAATGATGAAAAAGGAGACATGTTACTGAGGATCTGAAAAATCACAAAAAATGATTCTTGAAGCAAGAAAAAGTAGTGAATACAAAAAAAACGAAAAAAAAAGAGAGAAAAAAAATAATAAAGTTGTGATCCAAGGCAAAAAGAGTGTGCTTAAGAACCCTGGACACCTCTAATTGGGGACTCTAGCAAAGCTGAATCACAATCTAAAAAGGTTCACCCAATTATGTGTCTGTGGCATGTATGTATCCGGTGGTAATACTGGAAGACAGAGTGCTTTGGGCAACGGCCAAGACTCATAAAGTAGCTGTGTTCAAGAATCATCAAACTTAACTAAGAGAATCAATAACATTATCTGGATTCTGAGTTCCTATAGAAGCCAATCATTCTGAATTTCAAAGGATAGAGTGAGATACCAAAACTGTTCAGAGGCAAAAAGCTAAAAGCCCTGCTCATCTAATTAATACTGATCTTCATAGATGTTTTTGGAATTCATTGCATATTCTCTTCTTTTTATCTTATTTGATTTTCAGTTGCTTGGGGACAAGCAACAATTTAAGTTTGGTGTTGTGATGAGCGGATAATTTATACGCTTTTTGGCATTGTTTTCAGTATGTTTTTAGTATGTTTTAGTTAGTTTTTATTATATTTTTATTAGTTTTTAGTTAAAATTCACTTTTCTGGACTTTACTATGAGTTTGTGTGTTTTTCTGTGATTTCAGGTATTTTCTGGCTGAAATTGAGGGACCTGAGCAAAAATCTGATTCAGAGGCTGAAAAGGACTGCAGATGCTGTTGGATTCTGATCTCCCTGCACTCGAAGTGGATTTTCTGGAGCTACAGAAGCCCAATTGGCGCGCTCTCAAGTGCGTTGGAAAGTAGACATACTGGGCTTTCCAGCAATGTATAATAGTCTATACTTTGCCCGAGATTTGATGGCCCAAACCTGCGTTCCAAATCAGCTCAAAACTGCCCGGCGTTAAACGCCGGAACAGGCACAAGAATGGGAGTTAAACGCCCAAACTGGCACAAAAGCTGGCGTTTAACTCCAAGAAAAGTCTCTACACATGAAAGCTTCAATGCTCAGCCCAAGCACACACCAAGTGGGCCCGGAAGTGGATTTTTATGTCATTTACTCATCTTTGTAAACCCTAAGCTACTAGTTCTCTACAAATAGGACCTTTTACTATTGTATTTTCATCTTGGTAGCTATCTTTGAGTAGTTTTATGATATCTTAGATCATGGGGCTGGCCTCACGGCCATGCCTAGACCTTGTTCTTATGTATTTTTAACGGTGGAGTTTCTACACACCATAGATTAAGGTGTGGAGCTCTGCTGTACCTCGAGTATTAATGCAATTACTATTGTTCTTCTATTCAATTCAGCTTGTTCTTGTTCTAAGATATCACTTGTTCCTCAACTTGATGAATGTGATGATCCGTGACACTCATCATCATTCTCACCTATGAACGTGTGCCTGACAACCACCTCCGTTCTACCTTAGATTGAGTGGATATCTTTTGGATCCCTTAATCGGAATCTTCGTGGTATAACCTAGAATTGATGGCGGCATTCAAGAGAATCCGGAAGGTCTAAACCTTGTCTGTGGTATTCTGAATAGGATTCAAGGATTGAATGACTGTGACGAGCTTCAAACTCCTGAAGGCTGGGCGTTAGTGACAGACGCAAAAGAATCAATGGATTCTATTCCAACCTGATTGAGAACCGACAGATGATTAGCCGTGCTGTGACAGAGTACGTTGAACATTTTCACTGAGAGGACGGGACTGTAGCCATTGACAACGGTGATGCCCAACATACAGCTTGCCATGGAAATGAGTAAGAAGGATTGGATGAAGACAGTAGGAAAGCAGAGAGACGGAAGGGACAAAGCATCTCCATACGCTTATCTGAAATTCTCACCAATGAATTACATAAGTATCTCTATCCTCATTTTATGTTTTATTCATAAATCATCCATAACCATTTGAATTCGCCTGACTGAGATTTACAAGATGACCATAGCTTGCTTCATACCAACAATCTTCGTGGGATCGACCCTTACTCGCGTAAGGTTTATTACTTAGACGACCCAGTGCACTTACTGGTTAGTTGTGCGAAGTTGTGATAAAGAGTTGAGATTGCAATTGAGCGTACCATGTTGATGGCGCCATTGATGATCACAATTCCGTGCACCAGCTATCAATCACAGTCAATCCCCGTCAACGGCACCAAAAACTTGGTGTGAGATTTTGAATACCCACAAACTAACCAGCAAGTGCACCGGGTCGTATCAAATAATACCTCAGGTGAGTGAGGGTCGATCCCACGAGAATTGATGGACTAAGAAATAATGGTTGAATGATTGGTTTAGTTCGACAGGCAGAAAAGTTGGTTTGGTGATTTGAAATCGCATTAAACAGTAATTCAAGAGTAAAGAAAGCAATAAGAGAACTGGTGAGAAATCAATAAGAGAAAGCAGTTAAGGTATCAGAGATGTTTACTTTTCCGGATTACGTTTTCTTACCAACTATTTTAATCATGCAAGATTCTTTTCATGGCAAACTATAATTGACTAAACCCTAATGTCTTAGTGATTTAGTCTCGTCTAATCTTCATCAACCGCCAATATCTTGGTCACTTTATTCCGATTAGAGGGTTAAGTTCATATCTAGTTTATGGTCACAAAAACCCTAATTATCTAAAGCTAAAAGGATTATATGTCACGTATCTCGATTAGTTCAAGTAACTAGCAATTTAGGAGAATTTTACTTTCAAGCTGTTGTTCATGTGAGAGACCTCTTCCAAGGATCACAAGAACGCATATAGAATAAGGGTCATACTTTCATTCCACCTAGATTCATAAAATTAAGAATGAAAGTAATCCTTGAAACTGAATCAGTACATTAATTAAAATAAAAAAGCAATAGTCTTAATCTATAGAAATAAACAGAGCTCCTAACCTTAACTAAAGAGGTTTAGTGGCTCATGACTTACAAAAAGAACAAGGGTTCTGAAAAGTGAAATGTTCGGAAGTGAGAAGCTTCCCCTGAAGGGTGAATCTTTTACCTTTTATACTAACCTAATTTGATTTGAAACTAAAATAAAATATTAAATCCTAAAGTTAAAAGATATTGTTTGTAAATAAAAATTACAAAAATAAAAGATAGGATAACTAATAAAAGCTAAATCCACTTAAAGATGCTTCCTTGATGGGCTTCAAATTCGGATTGCCTGGCGCTAAACGCCCAATGCCCAAAGAGGCAAAAATGTTCCTGGGCTTGCTGTGTTGCTGGCGTTAAATGCCAGTTGGGCGGTTAGCGCCCAAGGGGGACAGCTCCAAATTTTTATCTTTTTGCACAAAACTCTGTCCAATTGCTCCGAATTTTATCTAAAATAAATAAAAATACTAAAACACTCAAAGTAGCATCCAAAGTGAATTTTAACACAAAAATATAATAAAGATTAACAAATTCTAACTTAAAATGACTAGAAAACAAGGGAAAAATAGGGTCAAAATGCTCACGCATCAACATCGTAACCACATAATTAAAAATTTTGTCCCCAAAAATCCATCCAGTTACCTAAAAATAGGTGCATGCAGTCTTTTCTCATTTCTGATTCAAGTTCCTAGGTGTGTTCCTCAATTCCAGCTCGACTCCAAGCAACCTTTACTAATGAAACTTCTTTTTCGCGTAGTCGCTTAACACTGTATCGTCAATTCTAATAGGAGTTACTTAAAGCGTCAGATCCTCTCTCAATGGGCATAGTTATTGAGCACTTAAATGAGCTAAGGGATGAAATTAGGTAGTGGGCTGAGGTGGATTGGAAGAGCCGTAGGGCCATGGCAATCCTGTTCCCATGACCATGTGAACTAGAACCACCAAGAGGCTTTCCTTCCAAGTTAACCAACTTAAATAATTTCGTTGTAACTTACGTTTTATTTACAGTTTAGGGTAGATGTCCCCTATGTGCTATTTGTTTTGAACACCTTGGGCTTTTTATACCCCTTTCTGTCAAAGCCAGGGTCAGTAATCACTTTGAAGTGGTATCGAATCGTCCTTGAATAAGACTCCACTTTGTTGTTGAGGCTACCTGACCATGCTTTTTTAAACACTATGTACTAACATTGAACCTAAGTATTTTGTGTTACATGCAAGGAAATACTATGTACTAACGTTGAACCTAATGTTAACGTACATGTACAATTTAGTAGTGCTTCCCTTTTATTCTATAAGTGTGGCAACTAATTCTGATGTCAAACGTGTAACCCCAAATACATCTCCTTCTGAATTTAAACAAGTAATTCACGCATGCAAGGAGACTTTATAGCCCTAGATGCTATGTTTATACTAACATGGGGGAATGGAATTATTTGGTTTCAGTAATATTAATGGTAACACAAAGTTACTCCACCTCCTAACACAAAGAAAGGGGTCACAAATTTCTAGGCTAAACCCCTACAATTGACACACACACCAATTGTTGCATAACAGTTTCACCTCGTCTAAGAAGACCCTCGGTGTGTTTTATCTAAGCTATACCTTCCCTAAACCCCTAACAATGTCATACTTTTGAAACTAAACTACCAAGCACGAAACAGAACAAATATAAAGAATATGTAAACCTTACTTTCAACTGAATCTCTAACCACACATGAGAAAAACACAAACCAAAGACTTCCGCACAAGCAACGCTAACTCCATTTCTCAACGGCTTGTCCTAGCCTAGTATGCACGCCATTTGGGGTATATTGGACAATAAAAGTGTTATACAACATATCGTTACGTAATTTATATTGTTGGAAAAAGTATTGGATTTACAAATATCGTTACATCATTACAGAACATCATGAAATAATTGAACGGCATCATACAGGCCACAACGTCCAACATTGCATCACTATTTAACTCATTTTTCATCTACATCAAGTTTTTCAATATTTTACAACAACTCATACTATTCTACAGTAACTCGTCTTAGACCCTAAACCCACACACATCAGACATACACAACACAAGTTGACCCTCCACCACAAGTTAACATAGTACTTGCATTACCCATACAGTTACCGTTACCATTCAACTGAATTAAAAGGGTCTTTATAGATCATAACTTACGAATATCTCCAGTCGATGTCATTACCACATCTGGATTACCTAAAAACCTAAATAATTATCCCTAACGATGAATTATATCTGCGAAGATTAGTTCAAGCAACTCCCTCTACATAAAAGTAGTCATCACCTTCCTCTCCTCCTACCATGCCTTTGTAAGCCGCCGCTGCCTCACAACTATCGATGTTCTCCCCCAGTTGTGATTCATGACATTTTCGGACATTGTGTCCAGCCTTTCCACAGAGTCGACACCTCTGAACACGGCAGAACTCATCCCTAGTCGTGACAATTCTTCGTCCGTATCTTTTATACGTTGCTTGCAACAGGTCTCGAACAGAAGTCCTACTGACTTCCTCAGCAATGCCTAGCCTTTGGCGATGTTTCCCGTAGGGATAGGTGCTCTTTGGCCAATCTTGTTTCACGTAGAAGTAGTTTTCAAAGAACCGGCAGGACAAGTTCACCAATTCCCTGTAATCCTCCAACATTGTCGCATGCATGCTCATGTATGCTGCGTCTAGAATCTCCCCAACACATATTTTGTCGCTGGTCACACTCGGCTGTTTTGCCCTCTTTATCCACCGATCAAGGATGAGACTTCTGGGGATAGTAGTCATGCTCAAATACACCAGCACCCCAATCATGTGTACATAAGGCATCCCGAACGACTCCATGCGCTGACAAGAATAGCTGAATTCTTCATTTTCCTCAGCCCATGCCACAGTTCATGATCTTTGCTTGCAATGCATCGCAACCTCGAACAAACCACAAGCGCTCATCCTCTTGGTGGACATAACTTTGACATTGCTAGCTAGCATTAGCACCTCCCAAAATAATTCGAAAACCTCTTTTGTATAAACCGTCGCTGCGAACTGCTCACTGGCTTAGAGTTTTGCTTTTAATACGGGATCACCATATGCAGACTTATAATCTGCCATCAATTCTCTTCTTCTCATGAACTCAAAATAGTGTTGGAAGTGCTCCACAAAGTCTCATAGATTATACCCGTTATGTATAAATTCCCCTATCTGCATATTCAACGGCTCACATCTCAATGTTATCTTCAATCCTGCAAAGAATTTTCCTGGATGTGCACATTAGACCATGAATGCTTCCTTACATACATGTCAGCTATCCACGGATGGTTTTCTAACCAAACTCTGCCACGCTATCCGTCCACATTCTCTCAAATTTGTCAACCTCTAGATCGCCCATCAAGGATAAACAAAATTTTCAAAGAAACCCAGGCCGTCCAACCTTAGCAGTGGCATTCCTTAACAAATGCCAGCTACACAACCTATGATGTGCACGACGAAAAACTGTACTAACTGCACTCTTCATTGCAAGATCCCCATCTCTCATGACGGATTTCGGCTGTTTTTCTTTCATTGCCTCAAGAAATAACCGCAACAACCACAAATAGCTTTCTTCACTCTCGTTGCTCAAAATTGCGCAACCAAACACCACCGTCCTCATATGATGGTCCACACTTGAGAATATTACCAACGGATATTTGTATTTGTTTTGACTGTACGTTGCGTCAAATCTCAAGACATCCTTGAACACACTGTAATCATAACGACTTGTACCATCGCACCAGAAGAGATTTTAAAGCCTCTTGTCACCATCCAACGAGTACTTCCAAAATATCCCACAATTATTACTCCTTAAACCTGACAAGAACTTCAACCTGGCATTAGCATTTGTTGTGCCTGCCCGCCTTTGCTTCTCTATTGCGTTATAGATATCCTTTATCTCGAACCCAACAGTCTCAAATCCCCTAGACTGATTGACAAAAGTGCGGAATATCGTCGGCACTCGCAAGCTAGCTTTCCTCATTGAATTGATTTGGTGCAAATTACCTTCCTTGACTGATCTGTGTGATCGCATCAGACCCATAAACCTCGCATCTAACATGGTATGATTGTGGTCATCAAAAAATTGTTCAACATACCATCGCCCTCTAGTATCATCAATGTACACCTTTATTCGAGCTTCACACCTGCACCGTGTGATAGGTCGAGGATCCATCTACCTCTCTCCCCGATCCCCGCTGTATGTGTTTCCCCTCTCGCTCTCTTTTCCTTGAGCACATGAATATCTGCAAAATGATTTTGCCCTCCGACCTCGTACTTTGTTCTACGACCCACCTTCAATCTCCTCATCAAGAATCCTTTTTTGCGATCGTATTCGTTGTAGTAGTCATAAGCTGTCTGCAAATTTTTGAACTCTGTCATCAGGATGTTCTTCGCTGCTAGGATTAAAAATTCAATTGCGTCAAATGACCCACTCCCATCAATAATTATCACTGATTCTTCTACTTCTATGTCCGCATCTGCTTCTGACAAATCCACCGCTTCTTTTTACTCCCTAGGAACGGTATCGCCGCTCATCCCATCCTCCACAACCTAAAACACACAACATGGACCATGGGTGACACCAAACAATGGGCCACATCATCATAAACCGCACAATTAAAAATTATAAACTTCAAAACTGAACAACACACACACCTACGACGCATGGACTCGGTTAAAATTAGATGAAACCTTATAGCTTTGTTTCGCAAACTCATTCTCCTGAGACAGTTCACATATCCCATTAAGTAAAACTTGGCATTATCAATTATAAATACCAACACACAGCTATATCACACACCTCAGAAAATAATCTCGTACGGATCTAGGTATAGTTCATTCATATGTAACAACCAATAGCAATTTCAACACACATTTTAATAATTTCCAATTCCAATTCATCTGTGTATCTCTCTAAATGGCAACTTCCAACATAAAAAACTTATAACTATTGTCAACAGCATAAGAAAAACTATACACATCGTACCGTCTGGACAAGGATTAGAAATGGATCCAAACATACTCTTCCATTATTTCATCACTACATTTATCATATAAAGGTTTCACAGCTGAACAAATTTCATTACTGGGAACAAAATTTTTTGCTAAATTTTTCTTTTTCCATTTTAATTTTAATCTCCACAACTTAAAAACAACAACTACCCACATTAAATGCATAACAAAATCAAATATTTAAATTATGATTAGTCGTACCTACATCAGACACCACAAATATTGCAACATCAAATTTGTCGTCAATTTGGAGACACAATGAAGGCACAATCCCCCAATTGAAACCAATTTCGGGAGCATGCCTCCACCAACCTCCGGCGACATTATCGAACCATAAATAACTCAACATAATCGACACAACGTACCTGCATCGCTGGTTGTCCGGTGTGGTTCATTGCTTCCCTTTTGGTGAACCTCGCCATTCAATCACTCGATCTCCTCTACTGTGAAGCGTAGTCTCTTTTTAAGTGGTCCAAATGAAGCTTCCCAATAACCCTAATCCAGTTTAACTCTACCTATTAATAGACTTTGGTGCTTTTTTGTCATAACAAATTCTCACCTCATAAGTAATTTTCTCTATTTTTTTGAAAATTTCTCCCAATTGTTACTTTTTTTTATTTGTGAACCAGTCCATGTATTTTTTATTATTTTCGTTTACAACTTGGTTCTTCAAGATCTTGAAAATACATTTTTCATCGAAAAAAAGCTCCTCGTCTCCACTTACTTTTATTTAAAACTAAGTGTTGTATTTTTCTTTTTTTGGCCATATTACAAGTTCATGATTTTTTATTCAGAAAATATGTTCAAGTTTTTATACTATTAAAAAATGCTATATAAATGTTCTCATGGAAGGCCATTTATAATGTACAGATATAGAGATAAAGATATTCTCATTGATTGAGTGGTATGTTGACACCTAGCATTATGTTAGCTGGGAGAAAGCAGCTTCACATAGGTTGACAGAGCTTGTTGAGGTATGTGTCAGGGCTGGCTTGGGATGGAGCCGGAACTTAGTTGACGTGATTAATCACCAAATCTATAAGTGTAATTTTACTTGTTGGACTCCGTTTTTTGTGGGTGTGCCTTACTAGGCTACTTAATGAATTTATGATACACAAATGTGGGTATGGCAATGGATTTGACTATATCTGTTGTCTAAGTATTAACTGAATTGAAAAATTTGTTATAAGTAAAAGCACATTTAGTCCAAACCCGTAGGAAAGAAAAGGGTGCATAGTAATCTTTTGCTAATATTAAAAAAATGCATTAGATATTGGATTTTTTTTCAAACGTTCGTCCTAAGTATTTAAAATAAAATTAAATGATGCCTTAATTTTGGAATTTTGAAATTCTAGCAGAAAATCTTAAATAGTATCAAAAAATTATTTCAAAAATAATGAGACTTTTGACAAAAAAAATCAGCATTTTATGTTTATTTCTATGAAACTAATTAACTTTTTTGTTAATATTTTTTTATCTTGATTAACGAAACATATACACATCAAACTGCTGATTTTTTTGTTAAGTGTCAATTATAATTAATAGATTTTTTTATTAGGAACCTTGTTGTATTTTGGAGTAATTATTAGAAGTCGTTAGAATTTTTTTCTATTTTTGTTATTTTTTCATATACATTGACGAAATTACTGCATAAAAATAAAAAAATATTAGTGATTTTTAAATTTTTTATTTATAAAAATTGAATGGAGAATATAATATTTTAATCTTTTTGCTGTTGCTTAAAAAAATTCTTATGATATGATAGTATTAGAATTATATTAAATTTTAGGTGTATTCAATTTAAATTAACTATCATAATTTACATAAATTTATTATTATTAGAAGAAGTGCATATTTTATTTTATAATAGCTAATGTATAATAGCTAATGTAAACTCCGCTAAAATTAGTAAATAATTAGTCAATAAATTAAATTTTAATTAGAAAAATTAGAAATGTAAATCTAATATTAAAATAGGATAGAGATTTTCAAAACGAGAATTTTGACACTAATTTCAAAGAATTTGGCCCAAAATTAGACCAAACGAAATAGTTAAACCGGATCCAAACCGGACCCAACACTTAAATGAGTTTCAGCTCATCACTTCCCTTCCATTCCTCATTTTGTTCCAGCAGCAATGGGAGGAGGAAGGTGAAGAACAAAAACCTAACTTCCACTTTCATCCACCATAACTTCTTCATTCGAGCTCCGATCGTTGCACCTTTTGCGGTTACACGTCCAGCGCGTCAAGCTCTAACACTTTCTTTAATAAGTTACTCTAACACTCTAGCCTCTCCTTTCCTCTAATTTTCGAAAAATTACGTAGTGGTGTTGAATTTCTTTACTTTTGATGTATTAGGGTTTAATTAGCTTGAGGAAAATGTTCACTCTTACTTATACAATTAATATTTTCGGGTCGGGTCCGGGCCATAGGTCGGGTCACCCGAACTCGGCCCGACCCGAGCTATGGCCTGGTGGCTCGGTCATCATACACAATTAATATTTTGTGTTATTAGTGATGGATGATGGCTATTCTTATGTAAAATTTAAGTATTGTAAACTTTAATATTTTGTATTATCAGTCATTATAAGACTATAAGTTAATGTTTTATGTTTAAAATGCATAAGACTTTAGACTAATGCATAATATTGTGTTATTTGTATTGATTTAGATATTTGGTATTATTAGACAATATTAGTATTGATTGTGCTTATGCTTTAATTTTACGGAAGGGTTGGTTCTTGTTATATTTTTCTAAGTGAATTTTACCATGTCAAATAATGGTTGGAGTCTTGGAAATTTGGATATTTTCACATGCTAACTTACAAGAAAGTAATGTTAATGGCTCAGTTTTCACCCGATATAATCGTGGCTAGAAAGTGTGTAGGTTTCATCGGGTTTAGGCCCGGGTTCGGGTCTAACAAATAAGCCCGGTATATATTTTGGGTCGGGTCTGAGTCACATCAAACTCGGTTTCACCCGACCCATAAACACCCCTACAACCAATGTTCTGATAATCGGACTGAATCAGTTGATTGAAGTGGTTGGATCAAAAACTTATGACTAACATGGTTCGATCTATATATAAAATTATAAATTTTAAATACTAGAGTTGAACTACAAAACCGGTTAAGAATCGATCAACTGATTCGAACCGATATTTTTTTATTTTCGAAAACATGCTAAAACAACAACATTTTGAAGAGGAAAAACCCTTCTGCAATCACCAGAACGGATTCCAAATTTGAATTCCCTTCTCTCATTCTCTGTCTCTCTTCTTTGGTCAGCCACCACACTCATTCTCGCCATCACTTTGATTTCTCTTTTCCAATTATCGCAAGTTCGTCATTCACTTCTTCTTCCTCAACGTTATTTTTTTGTATTTAACTCTTGTAGTTAGAGCGCTTCCACGACGGATTTGGCCTTCAAAACCTTAGACCCAACTAATAAGATGAGATTATAAAAAAAAATTTAGTTATATTCTTTTGTTTTTCTTCCTTAAAAATCATTATATCTTGTAATCGTTGTTGCTATTTATAAACTGTTACAAGTCGTATCGGTTTAAGTATTGCAACACCTTGTACATATAATTTACTATAATTCATAGCCACTTACATTGAAAACTCTAAATCGTGCCAGTCGTAAGCAAATATAAAATGTTGCATATTTGTATAATTTAAAGAGCTATTTTATTTAATAATATAATTTATCATTATAAATAAATTGATATATGGATAGATTAAAAAAAAAATTCAATTCGATTTGGTGCGTCGATTTAGTAATATTAGAGATATAAAGTAGCTTTGTGTCTTCTCAAAAGAGGATAATAATAATAATAATAATAATAATAATAATAATAATAATAATAATAATAATAATAATAATAATAATAATAATAATGGTCAGTACTTTCGTAAATTTGTAATTCCTTTTTACATTTGACAAAATTTTTACAAGAAATATCGTTAACGGAGATATTTGAAAAAAGAATCTAAATTAAGCAATGCATTAATAATAATCATAATCTTGACAACATTTTTTATTGTTTCGGCTTAAATCAAAGCTACAAATCTTAGTTTTAACAAGACTTTGGAAGATCATAACTACATGTCGGCCTTGTAGGCCCATTAAAGAATCAAATAGACCAACACAGGACTAACAACTATTCCAGTCGAATCTGATCCAACAACTTAAACCCCGTTTGCAATTCGCACACCTGACTTTGGCTAAGCTGAGCCATCTTTGAGCAAGCTACTAAAGACTGACACGCTGCCCCCATCCTGCAAAAGCATGTTCACACGCGTCTATCAAACATTGAAGGATATAGAATATGCATTTGTACACTAGAGCGACCCCTCATGGAAATAACTGACAAGAAGTAAAGAAGTAGGTGAAGTGATAGAAAAGTGCAGAAGAGGATAAGGTAACGCAGACACTGTAGAGGAGAGGAAGCTACACGAAAACGCGAAGCTCCGAAATGGATGGAGATGGGAAAAAGGTAGAAATGTTTCAAGTTGATTCATGCCAAGATGCATATCAATTCGGATTTTTAATTGGCAAAAGATTCTCTAAACTCATAAAGACTAGGCTTGCCACTGACTTCATTCTTCATAATCAGCTTCTACCTTTTGCCAATAATACCCTTCAATCCCAATCACTCCTCCAAACCCTTTTCGATAATAATAAAAAAAAATTTCCAAGATATTGGGATGAGCTCTTGGGTACTGCAGCAGGCAGCGCGGTGCCTCTTCTTCATGTAACTCTGAAATTTTCATGCGGGAGTCAAATGCTGCTACTTTATTAACAGTAATATCAAATATCAAATTTATGGTATCTATTTTGGTTGTGCAGATTTTACTTATCAACTTCAGGAAGGAGATTCTTGCGTTCATTCCAAAAGAAGGAGCAAAGAGTTCCAGTGCAGATACCTTGGATGACTGCTCTGATGTTCTTGTTGTGGGTGAATCTATGGCCATTGCGGCGCACAATGAGGATGCAAATGTTGCGCTTGTTGGCCACACGTCAGCTTAAATGCTTAATGTTTCAGTTATTTATTGCCCTAGCTTCAGCATTCGAATAGAGTTGTTTTCAATTTTCATTGTGGACTTCAATCAAATATGCAGCTATTTAATCAAAAGAATCTTGCCGGATGGAATGTTCTTCGTTGGTTACACTTATGCTGGAGAGCTTCCAAGCTGTGCCTTTGGCTTCAATAGCCATGGACTGGTAAACTAACATTCCTCATTCCAAGTTAATTTATACATATACATTCCTGTACTTAAGAAATTATCCTTTGATAACATCTTAAATGAAGATTCTCGAGAATTCTAGTGCCTTATCAAGAGGTGTAATTCAAGCCAAGAATGTTATTTAAGTAAACTGTTTTGTGATCCTCTTAGGCCTTCACTCTGGATTCTGTACCGCCGGTTGAAGATGAGATCATGGCCGGTGGCATAGGTCGCAACTTCATCTCTCGAGACATTCTTGAATCTACATGCATAGAGGATGCCATCAGTGTTAAGCTTCTGTAGCCTTTCTTATTTTTTCATCTTTATGAGCTCATGATGAGTCTAATGTCTTCCTGTGACGTTGGTTTCTTCAGCGGATCCGGTCATCAGAAATTTCTGTGGGGCATTGCTACAACTTAATTGAAACAAGTACACGCAGAATACTCAATGTAGAAACTGCCTCTAGGAAGCGGGATTCAGTTTTTGAGGTGGGGGAATCACCTTTCTTCCATGCAAACATGTATCTCCACCTACAAATTAATCAGGTAACTGATACACAAAATTATCCAAATCACAAAACACAGACAAATTACGAGTAGTTTGCAATTTCGTATATCAAGATATCATACATAATTCAATCAGTAGAACATTTCTTAATTCAGTGAGTAAATACATTCTTGGGTTTAATTCTAAGGTACATGATGAGAACTCAATCAGCAGGCAGAAAAGGGCAGCTGCCCTGCCCAAAAAGACAAAAGAGGATTTCCTGTCACTATTAGGAGATGCAGATGACAGAAAATACCCCATCTACATGACAGGTAATTTCGGACGGAAATCTGAATCCTTTCTCTTTCAATCTTATTTTTAACTATAAAATTTCCCCTGCGATTATCAGGTCCACTGCTTCACACGCTCTGCACTGCTGTTTTTGATCTGGACGAACACACACTATCAATTATTGAAGGGAATCCTAAAAAAGGAGATGTTTCTTATGTCTTCTCTATCAAACGTTGCCATGGTGATCACCCTAATGCAATTTAACTATGATATAGATTGCAATACATGAAGCTGTTAGTGGAAATTCTGTTATACCGGCTCATAGGAGCCCAGCATATGACCATCAAGACAGCGCATAGCTGCAACCTGATCACAAGCAAATGACAACAAACCTTGTTTCATTATTCAAACATTGAAAACTTTGAACATTTAAATGTTAAATGAATCATTCATTACCTTTCCGTGGATCTCATATTTGATAGGGCCATCTAGTTCAGCTCCTAAAGCCATTAATTTTGTGACTGTAGTATTGATGTCTGTTACAGTAAATGATAGAAGGGAAGAGTAGCCCTTATGGATCTGCACGACTTGGTCACTTGTGGCCAAGTGGTAGAGGCTGTTGAAATGGTTAGAAGGTGACAAATGATCAAACAGAAGGAGGGCATGAGAGAAATAGGAAAGTACTTGGGGTTGGGCGAGTGCAAGAGGGCGAGGAGGAGAAGACCAAATTGAAGTTCGGCCCAGCGGAGAGTGCACATGTTGGTGCTGAACCCCAACCCTTCGGAGTAGAACCGCGCAGCCTTCGGCACGTCCTTATGCGGTTGCAATATCCACCTAAACGACCATCAACCTCTGATGGATTCTGTTCCTCTGTTACAGGTACACTTCAAATTATCACCACTTGACACAATGGGGAAATGGATCTTCTCACCATTTAACATTTTCTCTCGTGTCTTTCTTAGTCCACTTTTTAAGTGTATAGTGTGAAATTACATGACTTAATACTCAAAATGCTCCTCAAATTTGATTCCAACGCAATTTAGCCTTCAAACTTTTAATTGACTCAAATTGTATCCTAAAATTTTGACTCGTACTTCAAGTTGGTCCTTCTGTCGGTTTCTAACACCGAAAAGCTGACCTGACAATTTTAAATGATATCTGACACTGTCTAAACGACGCCGTTAACGGTTGGTGCGAAAAATATTCAGAAACGATGTCGTGTGACATGAGGGAGGGGGTTAAACAAAAGCCCAAACATTAAGCACTTTAAAAATGAAATCCCAATTGACCATTCTTCTTCTTCTTCCTCCTCTCGTATATGTCTAGTAAAAAAAGAACCATTATTGTCGTTGTAACTGAAGTTTGAAAGCTTTTTCATTGGTTTTGCCCCTATAGTGAAAACGAAGTACCTGAGAATCACAATTTTTTCAAAAATAGGTTAGTAACAAAATCGTTGCTCTTAACATATAATGCTCTGTTTTTTACAAAATGTTGGTTGAGGTTTATTTTTCGTTTTTTTGCACTACTTCATCGGTGAATCTTTGGGGGACATTGGTTGATTATGGTTGTTGCCTTGTTGGTGATGGTAGAATTCTTGCATGCTAGGTTTATTTTTCTTTGTATGTTTGTGGTTGTGGTCATTAAATCTTTTAATTCTTTGTCCATTCGAACAGTCATTGATTCTTAATAACCATTTTAAAATGACAATTTTATTCCTTTATATCTCACTTTAATTTTTTGTCTATGAATTTTTGGCTGAAAGTACAAACAATTTATTACTGGAGCAATCATTGTTAAAGCAACGGTATTACTCTTCTATCAATTTAAAATGACAATTTTATTCGTTGATAGTTCTCTAATATAATTACTGTATATGTCTGATGAAATTAGTAGTGAGAGTTTTTATTATTGTAGAAATTTAGTCTTAATAGATCTCATAAGATATCTTTTACGGAACTCCCAAAAAAATTTCACTTTCAAATATCTCATTATGTTTACTTTATAAATTTTTCTCCTTTATTTAGATTTATTTAATTAATAATTACGAAAACAAAATATTTTTTTTGCTGAATTTCAAAAGAGAGTTCATAATTATTATTATTAAAGCATGGCAGTTAAAAGTAGCAAGTATTAGTGCCAGCATTGTTAAGTTATATTTGATGACGCGTGTATTAATATTCAGATATTAGAAATAAATATAAAATTAAGTAATTATTTTGAATAGAGAAGAGTAGGTGAAAGCAAGGTTCAAAAAACCGGACCGGTCATTAAACCGCTCTAGTCACTGGTTTATTGGTTTATTGGTCTAACCGGTTCAATTGATGGTTCAACCGAAAAAACCGTTTTAGAATAGAATAATAAATAAATTATAAATACACATCCTAAAATATAATTATAGTCTGATATAAATCTTAAAATATCTTCGAAATTTAAAACACTACATAAAACATTGTTATTAGCAGATACTTCTTGATTAATATTATCTTCCATAACTGAAATTAATAAAACATATATGAAATTAAAAAGTAAAAATAGCTAAGTCAGAAATTGAACAGTTCACAGAAAGTCAGAAATTGATATTTACAAAACGAAGCAATACAAGATAGCATATTAGAGTATAATATTGATATTTACATCAACAAAGTAGCTGATACTGCAAATGATGTTACAATCTTTTAAATGAAACTCCATTTTTTTTCCACAACTCCATGTATGAAACAAATCCATCAGACATTAATCTGTATTTAAGACGATATGCATTGTATAAACATTAAACAATACTTGCCGAATGCAACCAAAGTTCATAATGGAAGAATCATTTAATCTTCACTGGGAAAAGAGAAGGGGGGGCACAAAAGATATGGAGCAACAAAGAAAAAAGAGCAACAGAAAACAGAATGTCTTTAGTTACATACCAAACCGTGTTTGTATAAAATTGACAAATAGAGAGCAACAGAAAACAGAATGTCTTCAGTTACAGAGCAAGTTCACAGTTCAAATTGACCAACAAAATAGAAATTGTGCAACAAACACAGTTCAAATTGACCAACAAAATAGAAATTGTGCAACAAACAGGAATTGAGCTGCAAAATAGAAGATCAGCCACAGCCAGTTAATTTTCAAATTATTAATTTTTTATGCTAACCAACAAACAGGAATTGAGCAGAGCAACAAAGAAGGAAGAAGATGAGCACTGAGCAGAGGAAGTTTACAGAGCTAAGTTCACAGAAATTGAACAGTTCACAGATGAAGTTCCAGAAATTGAACGGTTCACAAAGCCAATTTCACAGAGCAAGTTCACACTTCACACAGTTCACAGTTCAGATTTTTTATTTCTTATGCTCAGCAGCAAACAGAAATTGAGCCGAGAAAACAAATTGACCAACAAAATAAAACATAATGCTAAGTTCAGTTCACAGAAAATTAAACATAATTCGAAGTTCAGTTCACAGAGGAAGTTCAATTTCATGCATGTTTCTACCGGGGTCGATGGAAGAACATGAGCAGAGGCGAAGAACAAAGAAGATGAGCAGAGGACGAGTCACTCACCTGGGGTCGATGGAGGGCTACTGGTGTTGACTGTTGAGGATCGCCGACCGCGCGATGAGAGGGCTACTGCGTGTTGCTGTTGAGAAGATGAAGCGGATGGAGATGGAGGGCTACTGGGCAGGAACCAGGCGAAGATGGAGATTGGAGGGTTACTGGGGCTGAGGATGGCGACACCAGGGAACGAAACGGCGACAGGGGGCTATTGTTCTTCCTTCTTCGCGGCTAGGGTTCTCCATGAATGAATGGGGTCGGGGGAAGAAAGGGGGGTAGGGTGCTCCTCGAGCGGGTCGGGTCGGACTCTTTTTTTTTTAATTTTAATCATAAAACGGCGTCGTTTAGCGTAACCGGCCGGTCACCGGTTCGATCCAACCGGCCGGTTTTCGACCGGTTCGCCGGTTCTTAAGCGGTTTTTCGCTGCACGGTTTTCAGGAGAGGACCGGACCGTTTGTAGTGCCGGTTCGCGGTTAAACCGATCGAATCGGCCGGTCCGGTCCGGTTTTCAGAACCTTGGGTGAAAGCTTTGATAAGATTAACAAAAAGAAGGAAGGGAGGAATCATATTCATACATGATGAGTTTGACATTAGGCAATATAAATTACATATTTGATATATAATTTATGTTGGTTTGAGAAAGGATTGCTTGGCTCCAGTTGAATTGTCTGTAATCTAAATTACTGTTTTTAATATATTAAAGTTAGTGTGGTTTTTAACTATTGTATCTTTTTGAATCTTATTTGTAGATAGATGAAGATATAACGATTGTGTATTATCATGGAGGTAGTTTTGTCGCCAAACCAAATGACAGTTTAGTTTATGACAATGATTACACTAATGAGTTGACTGGGCTGAATGAAGATTTACTAAATGTATTTTCACTAAGAAATTACTATGCAAACAACAATGAGGGAAGAGTGCACATATACTATGAGCATGGAGTTTTCCAACCCATAGAATTTTCTATTCTAACTTTTGCATGATCTTTTTCAAAATAATTTTGCTTTAGTAGTTTATTTTCAAAATTTTCAATATTTTTTTTGGTTATAAGATATCCATTGTATCTTTATCAAACTTGAAAATTTTTTTTTAAGAAATAGTGAGATGCATTAAGTTTTGAGTATATCATGAGTTATTCTAATTATTTAGACGTGGTTTCCTTGTATTTATTTTCTGAATATATGAATTAACAGTTCATGATTGATATTGAAGTTGAGTGCATTGACTCTTGAAAGAACAGTGAGTTTAGAGAAGTATTATTGACTCTTTGAAAAATAAAAAAATATTGATTCTTGAAGTAAGAAAAAGCAACAGAAAAAGAAAAAGAAAATAAAAATAAAAAAGAAAACAATGCTCTTAGAAAGAAAAAAAAAATCAAAAGAGTAAGGATCCAAGGCTTTGAGCATCAATGGTTAGGAGGGTTAAAAATCAGCCTAAAAAGCTCAAATGAGTTGCTATCCCTAACTATATGCTTGTGGTGTGAATGTGTCAAGTGAAAAAAAAGTTGAGACTAGCAGTTAAAGTCGTGATCCAAAAGCAAAAGAGTACGCTTAAGAACTCTGGGCACCACTGACGGGGAATTTAAGCAAAGCTAAATTCAAATCCAAAGGGTTCCCCCAGTTAAGTGCCTGAGACGTTTATGTATCCGGTGGTAATACGGGAAAACAAAACGCTTAGAGTCACGGCTAGGCTAAAAAAGGTGCAAAGCACTAAAAGAAGCTGTGTTCAAGAATCAAGAAGAGCTAAACTAAAAGAATCAATAATATCATCCGAATTCTAAGTCCTAAGGATGTCAATATTTCCGAACTTCAAAACTATTCAGAAGTAGAGAGCTATTAGCTCCACTCCTCATTTGGAACTGAGCTTCATTGAAAAACTTTAAAACTTATTGTATCTCTCTCTTCTTTTTAGTCCTACTTGTTTTTGGTAGCTTGAGGACAAACAACGGTTTAAGTTTGGTATTCTGATAAGCGGATATTTTATAAGCTTTTTGATGTTATTTTCTTAGTGTTTTTAGTATATTTTGTTAAGTTTTATTATGTTTTAGTAGGTTTTAAGGCAAAATTCACTTTTTGGATGCTACTTTGAGCTTTTGTGTTTTTCCTATAATTTTAGGTGAATTTTGGGTGAATTTGACAAGTTTTGGCAAAATCTGATTCAGAGGCAAAGAACGGAGTGTAGATGCTGTCAAATCCTAATCTCCATGCATTCAAACGAGCATCTAGAGCTACAGAGGTCCAATTGACGCGCTCTCAACGGCGTTGGAAGGCTAACTTTCAGGGATTTCCAGCAATATATAATGGTCCATAGTTTTCTTTGGATTGAACGGCCTAAAACGGGCGTTGAACGCCCAACTTACCCCCTTTCTGGCGTTCAACACCCCAAAGGGAGCAACCTCCCAAGTTGAACGCCCAAACTGGCATTCAACGCCAGCCAGGGAGCAGGAATTAAAGTTGAATGCCCTTAACTCAAGTTAGACGCCGGGCAACAATCCAAACACTCACCAAGTGGATTTTTGCACTTCTTAGCTTATTTTATTTTTCCTTTTTTGTAATTTTTATTTAAAAACAATATCTTTTAGGTTTAGTCTTAGAGTTTTTATAAATAAGAGACTTCCTTCCCCCTAAGGACTATGCCTCCCAGGAGGGGAGAAGCATAGACACATTACTTTCTCTGTTTTTTCTGTACAGTATGAGCAACTAAACCTCCTAAATTAAGGTTATGAGCTCTGCTAATTCCTATGGATTAATACAATTACTTTTCTACTTCAATCTGTGTTTGATTCTATTCTATGATGCATTGTCGTTCTTCATCCTAACGAATCTCGATTCTACATGAGTTCTTACGAGTCCTAACCCGAATAGTATTGAACTACAGCTTAAGGATGCATCACGGGTTCCAATAGAATTATCTGGGCTAATTGGGGTATGTGACATAAAACCTTGTTAGCAGGGGTAATTGAGGTTCCTGTGGCTCTAAGGCTAGAACCATAAGAATATCAGTCTCTGATCCGGAAGATCCGACCTTGTCTATGGCGTTTTGAATAGGATCAACAAAGAGATTGAATTACGCGCGCTTCACCCTCTCCTAGATTGATCTAGTCCGTTCAGATGTTTGGTTTGGACCTGAGGAGATTAATGACCACAACCAATGGCTTAATCACTTACAGCCTTGCCATTGAAGGAATCATTCATCATTGAAGTAGTGAGTATGACGTGTTAATCCAGAAGAAGAAGCATCTCTGAAGCCTTAACTGACTGCTAACTACTGTTTCTACGTTCTATTATTACTGATTGTTTATGCACCTACAACAAACAACAACTACCTTTAACAAAGATCTACAGGATAACCACAGCTTGCTCAATCCAACAATTGTCATGGGATTCGACCCTCACTCACTTGAGGTATTACTTGGACGACCCGGTGCACTTACCAGTTTAGTTGTGAAAAATTCAAATTTCGCGGACCAAATTTTTGGCACCGTTGTCGGGGATTGTTTGTGATTGACAAACTAACGGTTGTTTTGCTCCTTAGATCAGGTACTTTTTACTATTTTTCTTTTGTTTGTGTTTCTTGTTAAAAGTTTTTAAATTTTCTTCGTGTCTTTTTGAAAATTTCTTTTTCAAAAACTTATCTTTAGTCATCTTTTTCTTTTGTTTGAGTCTTATGCCAAGTCTTAATTTTGGTGTCCCTTTGGTTTTCATTTCTTTTCTTAATTTTCAAAAATTGTTCTTGTTTTTCTTCCTTTGTGTTTGAAATTTTTTGTGTTATTTTTTTGTTTGATCTTCAAATCTTTAAGTTTGGTTTCTTTTAGTGTTAGTCTTCTAAAATTTTCGAAAATTATGTTATTTGATTTCAAAAATTTTTAAGTTTGGTGTCTATTCCGAGGGTTACCTGAAATGGTAGGTCGATCTCGGACGAGATCTTCTGTATTGGTCGGCGCTGTTGAGTCCGACTTGATGATGGTGGCCGGAGCTGCCGTGTCCGACTTGTTGGACTTGGTGGTGGTGCTGATCCTTCATCACCGGAGGGTGGTGGTACCTGCAAGGGACTCCGATACTTAAGTTAGCAAGGGTATTAAGCAGGTTTTTAGTAGAATCAGAGTATGAGTTATACCTGGGTGCTCCAGTGTATTTATAATGGTGTGGAGTGACCTTTCTGGAGATAAGATAGTTATCTTATCTTATCTTTGAGTGGGGTCATCTTATCTTTGAGGAAAACCACCTTATCTTTCTTTAGGCCTTGCCGCCTTTAGATTTGGGCTGTGTCCCTTCGCTTGGGCCTGCTTGGGCCTCTTATGGCGATTTGGCCGAGCTCTTTGAGAAGAGGTCGGTAATAGGCCAACCTTCCAAGAGGTTGGTCGTGGGCCAACCTTCTAAGAGGTCAGTCATGGGCCAACCTTCTAAGAGGTCTGCCAACCCGGTCCTTTATAGCTCGAACCAATGTATGAACAGTGTCTTTTAGTGTTTTTCTTTTAGATTTTCGAAAATTAGTGTGATTTGATTTCAAAATTTTTACTTTTAAAAGTTTTTAAAATCCATTATTTTAAATTTTTTAAATTTTAAAATAAAATCTTGAATCTTTATCTTATCTTTATTTGAATTCAAATTTTAAGTTTGGTGTTTCTTGTTAGTGAATTTTAAATTTTCAAATCATAGCTTATTGACGAACGAATTTTTGACGGTTTAGAATTTTACAAATAAAGTCTCGTTGAAAGTATAGCTTCTAAACCAACAGAGAATCCTTTCGCACAAAAGTTTTGTTTGTCACTTAAGCAAACCCAATAAAATTGATAACCGAAGTATTTAAACCTCGGGTCATCTTCTCAAGGAATTGCAGGGAAGTATGATTTATTATTGGTTATGGAAAAAGATATATTTTATTTTGGGTTTTTGGAAATAAGGAACAAGTAATTTAAATGAAAAGAAAAATAAATTAATTATAAAATCTCTTGGCAAGGTATAAGAATTGGAAATCCTATCCTAGTTATCCTTATCAGGTGTGATGATAATTGGATTTTGCTCCCACTTGCTCAACTTCTAACTATAAAGGTATGTTAAGTAAATAAATCAATTTGAATCCTGAATTCCTAGTCTTTCCCTTGGAAAGGCTAGAGTTAGTGGAATCCAAATTAATTAGCAAGAAATTCCAATTTTCAGTCAACACCTCAAATTTGATAACTCAAGCGTCACCAATTACTTAACCAAAGCCAAAAAGGAAATTTTTTTTTAAATTAAATTGAAAACATCATAAATAGAATAAAGCAATCATAAATCTGAAATACCTCAAACTACGTTTAAACATAAATTCAAATCTAATATGGAAAGGTTCATAAGCCAAATTGAAAAGATAAATATCAATTAAAGTAATAAAATAAAAGTAGAAAATAAATTAAAGGAAGATTGAACCTGTGATGAAGAAGAAATAATCCTAAATCCTAAAACTAAGAGAAATCCTAATTCCTAAAACCTAAGAGAGAGGAGAGAACCTCTCTCTCTAAAAACTACATCTAAATTATGAAAAGTGAATTATGAGTCGTATGAATTGTTCTTTTATGAATGGATGCATTTTCCCACTTTATAGCTTCTAATATGTATTTTCTGGGCTGAGAACTGGGTCAAAAACAGCCTAGAATTCGCTGGTTATGAAATCAAACACGCTGATTTTCGTCACTGCGATGCGTCCGCATAGAGCACGCATTCGCGTCATCTAGATGTATGGCTACTATAGTAAATTATATATCATTTCGAAGCCCCAGACGTTAGCTTTCCAACGCAACTAAAACCGCATCATTTAGACTTCTGTAGCTCAAGTTATGGTCGTTTTAGTGCGAGAGGGTCAGGCTGACAGCTTTGCAGTTCCTTCAATTTCTTGTATTCCTTCCACTTTTGCATGCTTCCTTTCCATTCTCCAAGCCATTCCTGCCCTGTAATCTTTGAAATCACTTAACACACATATCAAGGTATCAAATGGTAATAAGAGAGGATTAATAATTAGCAAATATAAGGCCAAAGAAGTATGTTTTCAATCAAAGCACATAATTAGGAAGGAAAATGTAAAACATGCAATTAGTATGAATAAGTGTGCAAAGACTTGATAAAAACCACTCAATTGAGCACAAGATAGACCATACAATAGTGGTTTATCAACCTCCCTACACTTAAACATTAGCATGTCCTCATGCTAAGCTCAAGAGAAGCTATAAGAAAGTGAAGAGGAATGGTAGAATATATGAAATGCAACCTATGAATGCAATTAAATGCAAAATGCTTTTTTTCTACTTGGTTAAAAGTAAACAAATCCTTCAAGAACAAATATGAACTGGATTTCACTAATTCAAATCACAAAATAAAGTACAAGTAAAGTTGCAAAAGAAAATAGCTTATGAAAGCCGGGAACAAAGAATCGAGCATCGAACCTCACTGGAAGTGTATGCAGTCTAATTGCTCAGGTGTTTAAGGTTCAATCTCTCAATTCTCTACTAACCTTGCTTTCTAAGGCTTGCTCTTCTTCTACCAATCAACAAAAGTTTAATACACAGATACACATATCAAGAGGTCTTTTAAGGGTTGTAATGGGGTTAGGATCAAGGTAGGATTGTATTTGGTCAAGTGGACTAAAATCTAAATCCTTAATTAACCTAAACTTCCCACCCAATTTAGGACAATCCATGTAATTACAATACAAAATCTAACTTTCCCATTAACTATGTTTTTCTACATATTCATGCATCCGAATTTTGAGTACAGTACATATGCATTGCTATCATTTTACTTTGGGGCATTTTGTCCCCTTTTTATTATTATTATTTTTCTTTTCTTTTTCTCTTATTTTTTTATATTTTTCTTTTCTTAATCTATTTTTTTTCTTTCCTTTTTCAATGCATATGATTAAGGTATTGAATGCATGAACATATTCTCAACATTCTTTCACATTTTCAGAAAAATTCTAACATACTCAATTCTCAAACCAAATGTTTTCAAACCCAATTTTCCCACACTTAGATCATAAGTACTCTCACTAGTCTAAGCTAACCAAGGATTCAAATTAAGGACATTATTGTTTTCCGCTTAGAGTTAGTGTTGAGCTAAAGTAAAGAACAAAGGGGTATAATAGGCTCAACATTGGTTTGCAAATGATAGTGAAAGGGTAAGGCTATATGGGTTTGTAAGCTCAGTGAAATAAGGCCTCAATCATATAAGTGTATGTATACATTAAACAATGAAAATATAGAATCAAGCAAGACAAAGATCACAATTTTAGAGAGAATAACACACACCAAAAAAAATAAAATATTGGTTGATAAGATGCAACCAATCAATTAGGCTCAAAATCTCACTGGTTTTGTGTGTTCGAGCTCTAAACCACGTTCCAAAATAATATTTCTTCAAACAAGTTTTTCAAAAAGTTTAATTCAAATTAGTGAAATTCTATAAAAAGTTTCTTGAAAAAGAAAATATTACTTCAACCAAGTGGTAAAATATGCACAAAATCAAACAAACATGCAAATACAACAACTAATTTAACAAAGAAAATTTAAACATTGGTGTTGAGACAGGTGATAAACCACTATTTTATGGTTTATATTATGTTTAATTGTGTGGTTTTATCGTGATCCTTACCCACTTATTCATTAAAATAACATGCATTTAGATTTCCTTCCTGAATTCATTACATGTTTGAAAACTGCTTCCTAAAGACTTTAATTATGTACTTTTAATTCTCCTTTATCCCATTCGATGCCGTGATCTGTGTGTTGAGTGTTTCAGACTTTACAGGGCATGAATGAGTTAGAGATTGGAAAGGAAGCTAGCGAAAAATGGAAGGAACACAAGAATTTGAGGAGATAACTAGCGAGAAGTGACGCGGTCGCATGGCTCACGCGACCGCGCGAAGAAGAGCAAATCGCAGTGATGCGGCCGCATGGATCACGTGGCCGCACGGATTGGAAAAGCTCAAGCGACGCGGTAGCGTGGACGACGCGAACGCGTGGCATGGAAAAGCGCGAGTGACGCGTCCGCATGAGTGACGCGATCGCATGACATGTGCGATCTGCATAATCTGCAGAATTTGTTGGGGGTAATGTTGGACCCTATTTCGACCCAGTTTTCAGCCCGGAACAGCAGACTAGAACCAGAGAATATGCAGAAACAAACACAACATTCATTCTACACAGTTTTGAGTTTTTAGATCTAGTTTTACTCCTCCTCTAGGTTTTTCCTTCTCTGAACAATTGATACTTTTAGGATTTTATTTTTCTACTATTTTTGGCATTGGGATATTGAGAAGAGTCATTGCCTCATCAAGACTTCGTCACTCTAGTTCGTTTTCTTAACTTGGTTTTATTCTTCCATGTTCTTTGCTTTGTTCAATTTTATCATTTAAATATTTTTATGATTATTTAATACGAGAATTATTCCTTTCATTTTAATCCATTTTACATTCTAATAATCATGTCTTCTTTTAATTCCTTTTCATATGTTATGAATTTGTTATTTACAATGAGCGAGTAGTTCCCCTCACTTGATGAGGAGTTGATTGAAAGGAACTCTTGAGTTGGAAGGATTGAAAGAGAATTTGTAATTGGGATAATTATTGGATTGCTCTCTAGTCACTAATACCAACACATTTTTATTAATTGAATTACAACTTGTGAACAGACATAGCATTCCAATTTGTTTGACTTTCCCTTACTTAGTAAGGGATAATTAAACAAACCAATCTTTAATTATCAATTACTTTGAGAGAATTCCAGCAACATTAGAGATTCTAACTGATCAACTCCCAGTCAAGGCTTTTTACTTACATTATTCAATTCTATTAACTTTAAATTTCCTGTTACAAAATTCACTTCTTTGAAAACCTCTGGTTAATAAAATTGCACACTTTCTGCAACTCGTTGGGAGACGACCTGGGATTCATACTCCCAGTAATTTTTAATTTAAATTTTCTGTGACACATTTTAAATTGATAGGCAGATTTTGGTGAGTTAAGAACTATACTTACAACGCAACCATTTTAATAATTTTTAATTCATCAATTTCCGCTCACATCAATTTTTGGCGCCGTTGCCGGGGAGTTGCAATAGTGTGTTAATTTATTGATTGGTATTTATTTTTATTACAATTTTTTTTCTTTTCATTTTATCACTATGAACTGCACGTTTCTTTCGTTAAATGACGCGTTCGCTTCCTGATCCAAGCTTGCCAGCATTTGACCCTGAAATTGAAAGAACTCTTTCACATATAAGGCGAGCTAGGCGTACGCGACTCCTCTTTGAGGACGAATCAGAACCGTCATTTAAGGAAGAAACAACCCCCCTTTCTACTGATCCAGTTCATTTACGTGCAGGTGACATGGCAGCACCCAGAAGAGTTACCATCCAGGAGGAAGGAGCCCCTGATTTTACGCTCCAACCATTCCAGGGGCACTACCCAGCAGTAGTTGTAGATTTTGAAATAAAATCTTCACTACTCAACTTGATGCCCAAATTTCATGGCTTACCTGCTCAGGAGCCTATCAAGCATCTTAGGGATTTCCACACCGCTTGCTCTACTGTTAAGCGTGATGGAGCTGATGAAATCTCTATTCTATTAAAAGCCTTCCCGTTTTCTCTAGAGGAAAAGGCAAGAGAGTGGTACTACACTCAGCCCAGAGAAACTATTTCCAACTGGGATACACTTAGGAGAGAATTTCTGGATAAATTCTTTCCAGCTGAAGTTGTTGACAAGCTAAGGAAGGACATGTCTATGATCGTCCAAGATGAATCTGAAACCCTCTATGAATACTTAGAACGCTTCAATACACTTCGAAATGCATGTCCCCATCATATGATTGACAAGGTCATCTTACTCGGTTACTTTACACAAGGTCTGAAACCTCAGGATAGAACCACACTGGAAGGTGCTTGCAATGGTTCTATGAAAAAGAACAAGACTACAGATGAAGCATGGGAATTGATCAGAGACTTAGCTGACTCTACTAGGAATTATAGACAAAGACAAAGTCGATCAAGAGCTGTTGCGGAGGTATCCATTAATACAGAGACTACCGCTATAACCCAGAGTCTATGTGAAATTACTAACTTGCTGAAGCAGATGCAACTGAATCAACAACAATCTCAGCAAGTTCAGCCTTCTCCACCACAGCACAGCCAGCAGTTAGTCCCACAAAGAGTGTGCGGCATCTGTGCAGATTATAGTCACTATACCGATGAGTGTCCGCAGCTCCAACAATAAGACAATACTGTAGAAGCCACTCACAATTTTTATGACCGCCCCAATCAAGGGTACAGTCAAGGTGGCAACTATAATCAAGGATGGCAGGATAATTCCAACCAAGGCTGGAGAGATAATTCCAACTAAGGCTGGAGAGACAATTCTAACAGATGAGGCAGAGATAACAATGGAAACCAGAGGTGGAACAACAATCACAACAGGCAGCAGAATCAACCTTACAGAGCACCTCATTTAAGACAACCTCAAGCCCCTCAGCAAACCTCTCAGGCCACCAGCATCTCTTCATCTCCTAATGCTAACTTACTACAAACCATTGTTCAGAGACATCAAGCTATGGAGGATCATCTTAAAACAACCCTGGATACTTTCACTTCTACTGTCACTTCTACTTTACAAACTCTTGTCTCACAGATGGGATCAATGCAAATTTCCAATAACCAGTCCTCAAGCTCTGGTGGACTCCCCTTTCAACCACTCCCCAACCCGAAGGGTGGTATTAATGCCGTCACCCTAAGGTCTGGAACCACACTGCAGGAGAGAAGTCAGGAGGAACCACGCCCCACAGAACACGCCTCAGCTGAAGAGGTTGTGGAATTAGAAGATGTTGAAGAGGAAGAGGACATATAGGACATAGCTGAGAGAGAAGAGGCTCAACCACAGGAGAAAGCACCGAAAGGCGCAGACACTGCAGAAAACACCACTCCTATTCCATTTCCACAACTTTCAAGGAAGCCCAAGAAACAGTTGGAACCTGACCCCAAAATGGTAGAAATCTTCAAAAAGGTTGAGGTAACTGTTCCCTTTTTTGACGTCATTCAACAAGTACCTAAATATGCAAAGTTTCTAAAAGATTTATGTATACATAAGGACAAAATTAATGAATTAGAAACTATTCCTTTAGGAAGTTCCATATCTGCTTTAATGGGAAGTTTACCTGAAAAATGTAGTGACCCAGGCCCTTGTATAGTTAGTTGTACTATTGGTGGTGTAGTAATTTATGATTGCATGTGTGATTTGGGAGCATGTGTTAGTATTATGCCTTTATCTGTATATGATGTTTTAAGGCTCCCTCCCTTGAAAAGGTTGGCAGCTCATTTTGTGTTGGCAGATAAAAGCATTATTACAGTAGCTGGAGTTGCTGAAGATGTTTTAGTAAACATTAAAGGGCTCACATTTCCCACTGATTTCTATATCTTGGAGATGCTCAATAATGACTCAGATAAGCCATCATCAATCTTACTTGGCAGACCATTCCTGAAGACATCAAGATTCTGATTAGATGCCTTTTTCCGGAACATATTCCTTTGAAATAGATGGCCGAATAGCAATCTTCAATTTGAATGGAGTCACAAACAACCCTCCAGAAGATCATTCCATCTTCCAATGTGATGTCATAGATGAAACTGTAGCTGAAATTCACCAGGAAGAACTGGAAGAGAAGTACACAGAACAAAGTCCAAGTGTGGGGACTCTATTAGCTAACAATAAGGACACTTCTGGATTTTCACAAGCTCCAGACAATCCAGAGCCTACCCATGACCAGAAGACTGAGTTGAAACCTCTCCCTCCACATCTCAAATACGCTTATCTTGAAGAAGGGCAGAAGTTTCCAGTTATTATTGCACAGGATCTCACTCCTGAACAGAAAGAGCAGCTACTTAATGTGCTGAGGAAGCACAAGAAAGCAATTGGATAGAGTTTGGCAGACATCATAGGCATCGACCCTCAGGTATGTGAGCACAGAATATTTTTAGAGGAAGGAGCAAGACCTATCCGCCAACCCCAGAGAAGACTGAATCCCACCATCTTGGAAGTCGTCAAAAAGGAAGTGACCAGACTATTGGAAGCAGGTATCATATATCCCATTTCAGACAGTGAATGGGTAAGCCCAGTACAAGTGGTGCCCAAGAAGTCTGGAGTCACTACAGTGAAGAATGAGCATGGAGAGCTCATAGCAACTAGAGTTCAGAATGCTTGGAGAGTCTGCATTGATTACAGGTGTCTCAACCAAGCTACCCGTAAGGATCACTACCCACTTCCATTCATTGATCAAATGCTGGATCGCTGGTGGACGAAATTGTGATTCCTTCTTTTCTAATTCGAAACAATCCCCGGTAATGGCTCCAAAAACTTGGTGCACAAAACCATGGGGTAAAATCATGTACACAAAAACTATTGTGTCTCTTGTTCATTCACAATCCCGTTCAACTAAGTTTTTGGAGCCATTACCGGGGATTGTTTCGAATTAGAAAAGAAGGAATCACAATTTCGTCCACCAAGTTTTTGGCGCCGTTGAGAGCGCGCCAATTGGAGTTCTGTAGCTCCAGAAAATCCATTTCGAGTGCAGGGAGGTCAGATTCCAACAGCATCAGCAGTCCTTTTGTCAGCCTTTTTCAGAGTTTTGCTCAAGTCCCTCAATTTCAGCCAGAAATTACCTGAAATCACAGAAAAACACACAAACTCATAGTAAAGTCTAGAAATGTGAATTTAACATAAAAACTAATGAAAACATCCCTAAAAGTAGCTTGAACTTACTAAAAACTACCTAAAAACAATGCCAAAAAGCGTATAAATTATCCGCTCATCACAACACCAAACTTAAATTGTTGCTTGTCCCCAAGCAACTGAAGATCAAATAGGATAAAAAGAAGAGAATATACTATAAATTCCAGAATATCAATGAATATTAATTATAATTAAATGAGCGGGACTTTTAGCTTTTTGCTTCTGAACAGTTTTGGCATCTCACTTTTTCCTTTGAAGTTCAGAATGATTGGCTTCTCTAGGAACTTAGAATTTCGGATAGTGTTATTGACTTTCCTAGTTAAGCATGTTGATTCTTGAACACAGCTACTTATGAGTCTTGGCTGTGGCCCTAAGCACTTTGTTTTCCAGTATTACCACCGGATACATAAATGCCACAGACACATAACTGGGTGAACCTTTTCAGATTGTGACTCAGCTTTGCTAGAGTCCCCAGTTAGTGGTGTCCAGAGCTCTTAAGCACACTCTTTTGTCTTGGATCACGACTTTAACCACTTAGTCTCAAGCTTTTTACTTGGACCTTCATGACACAAGCACATGGTTAGGGACAGCTTGATTTAGCCGCTTAGGCCTGGATTTTATTTCCTTGGGCCCTCCTATCCATTGATGCTCAAAGCCTTGGATCCTTTTCACCCTTGCCTTTTGGTTTTAAGGGCTATTGGCTTTTTCTACTGCTCCTTCTTTTTCTATATACACTTTTTTTTTTTCGAATGCTTCTTTTTTTCACTGCTTTTTCTTGCTTCAAGAATCAATTTCATGATTTTTCAGATCCTCAATAACATTTCTCTTTGTTCATCATTCTTTCAAGAGACAACAATTTTAACATTCATAAACAACAAGATCAAAAGACATATGCACTGTTCAAGCATTCATTCAGAAAACAAAAAGTATTGTCACCACATCAATATAATTAAATTAATTTCAAGAGCTATTTTCGAAATTTATGTACTTCTTGTTCTTTTGAATTAAAACATTTTTCTTTTAAGAGAGGTGAAGGATTAATGGATTTTATTCATAGCTTTAAGACATAGTTGCTACCTACTAATGATCATGTAATAGATAAACATATAAAAAAAAAACGAAAAATAGAAAAAAAAATTTTTAGAACAAGGAATGAGTCCACCTGAATGAGGGTGGCGCTTTCTTGAAGGTCCAATGGTGCTCTTTGAGCTCCTCTATGTCTCTTCCTTGCTTCTGTTGAATGACTCCTAGTAATTTTGGTGTTCCTCCCCTTAGTTGTTTCCAATATTTGTGTGGAGGATAACTTATTCCCTGAGGTATCTCAGGAATCTCTTGATTTGCAGCCACATGTTCTACCACTGAGCTATGACGGCTTATATTAGTCTTTCTTTTGAGGTTTCTCTGGCTTTAGGTGCCATTAATGGTATTGGAAAAGCAAAAAGCTATGCTTTTACCACACCAAACTTAAAATATTGCTTGCCATTTTTTTTTAGCAAGCCTTTTTCCTTGTTCCTGCTCATATAGGGAAGAAGAGAACAAGAAAAGAAAGAGGAATCCTCTATGTCACAGTAAAGAGGTTCCTTATTGTTAGTAGAAGAAGAAAGGAATAAAAGTGGAGAATCCAATCACAATGGTGAGGATAGAGGCAGTGATTGGAGATGAAGAGAGGTGAAGAGAGATGTTAGTAAATAATTAATTAAATAAAATAAGAAAAGAGAGGGAGAATTTTCGAAAAATAATTTTTAAAAAAGGGGTTAGTAAATTTTTTTTTTAAAACTAAAATTTAGAACAATTAATTAATTAAAAAGAATTTTTGAAAAAGAGGGAGGTATTTTCGAAAATTAGAGAGGGAAAAGTAGTTAGGTGGTTTTGAAAAAGATAAGAAACAAACAAAAAATTAATTAGTTAGTTGAAAAAGATATTAAAATCAAATTTGAAAAGATAAGAGGATAAGAAGTTAGAAAAGATATTTTAAAATCAAATTTTTGAAAAAGATAAAATTTTGAAAAATATATGATATAAAAGATATGATTTAAAAAGATATGGTTTTGAAAAGATAAGATTGAAATTAGTTTTGAAAAAGATTTGAATTTTAAAATCACAATTAATGACTTGACTCACAAGAAATCACAAGATATGATTCTAGAACTTAAAATTTGAATCTTTCTTAACAAGAAAGTAACAAACTTGAAATTTTTGAATCAAAACATTAATTTTTGATGCAATTTTCGAAAATATGATGTAAAGATAAGAAAAAGATTTTGAAAATATTTTGAAAAAGATTTTTGAAATTTTCGAAAATGATGAAAAAATGGAAAAGATATGATTTTTGAAAAAGATTTTAAAAAGATAAGATTTAAAAAGATAAGATATTTTTTTTTTGATGAGAGAGAATAACACTAAAAATACTCAATGCATGAAAATTTTGAATCAAAACACATGATGCATGCAAGAACACTATGAATGTCAAGATGAACACCAAGAACACTTTGAAGATCATGATGAACATCAAGAACATATTTTTGAAAAATTTTCAAGAAAAGAAAACATGCAAGACACCAAACTTAGAAATTTTTCATGTTTAGACTCTATGAATGCAAGAATGCATATGAAAAACAACATACAACACAAAACAAGAAAATATGAAGATCAAACAAGAAAGTTCATCAAGAACAACTTGAAGATCATGATGAACACTATGAATGCATGAATTTTTTCAAAAAATTTTATGCAAGAAAAAGATGAACATGCAATTGACACCAAACTTATGACTTGACACAAGACTCAAACAAGAAACACAAAATATTTTTGATTTTTATGATTTTTCTAATTTTTTTTTTGTATTTTATTTGATTTTTTCGAAAAATATATAGGAAAAATAAAATAAGAAATTCAAAATTTTTAATATGAATTCCAGGAATCTTCGCAATGTTAATTTAAAGCTCCAGTCCAGGAATTAGACATGGCTTAATAGCCAGCCAAGCTTTTGTGAAAGCTCCGGTCCAAAACACTAGACATGGCCAATGGCCAGCCAAGCTTTAGCATACAGCTAATAATCAAATTAACTTGCCTCTATGAAGATGGTTTTGAAGCCTCAGTCCAAAAGAATTTAGACATGGCTTTACAGCCAGCCAGGCTTCAACATGTTTCATGAAGCTCCAGAATGCATAAAAAAATTTTTTTTTTGAGTAATTTTCGAAAATAGGGAGAAGATTTTGAAAAGATTTTCGAAATTTTTTTTTTAAAATAAAATAAAAATTACCTAATCTGAGCAACAAGATGAACCGTCAGTTGTCCATACTCGAACAATCCCCGGCAACGGCGCCAAAAACTTGGTGGACGAAATTGTGATTCCTTCTTTTCTAATTCGAAACAATCCCCGGTAATGGCTCCAAAAACTTGGTGCACAAAACCATGGGGTAAAATCATGTACACAAAAACTATTGTGTCTCTTGTTCATTCACAATCCCGTTCAACTAAGTTTTTGGAGCCATTACCGGGGATTGTTTCGAATTAGAAAAGAAGGAATCACAATTTCGTCCACCAAGTTTTTGGCGCCGTTGAGAGCGCGCCAATTGGAGTTCTGTAGCTCCAGAAAATCCATTTCGAGTGCAGGGAGGTCAGATTCCAACAGCATCAGCAGTCCTTTTGTCAGCCTTTTTCAGAGTTTTGCTCAAGTCCCTCAATTTCAGCCAGAAATTACCTGAAATCACAGAAAAACACACAAACTCATAGTAAAGTCCAGAAATGTGAATTTAACATAAAAACTAATGAAAACATCCCTAAAAGTAGCTTGAACTTACTAAAAACTACCTAAAAACAATGCCAAAAAGCGTATAAATTATCCGCTCATCAATCGCCTGTCAGGTAAATCACATTATTGTTTTTTAGATGGTTACACAGGTTATTTCCAAATTCATATAGCCCCTAAGGATCAGAAAAAGACCACTTTTACATGTCCCTTCGGAACGTATGCTTATAAGAGAATGCCCTTTGGCTTGTGCAATGCACCAGCTACCTTCCAAAGGTGCATGATGAGTCTTTTCTCTGACCTTATTGAGGATTGTATGGAAGTTTTTATGGACGATTTTAGCGTTTATGGTGATTCTTTTAGCCTTTGCTTAGATGGATTATCTAGAGTATTAGATAGATGTGTTAATACAAACCTTGTATTAAATTTTGAAAAATGTCACTTTATGGTAAAACAATGGATTGTATTAGGACATGTGGTATCTAATAATGGCATTTTTGTAGACCCAGCAAAGGTGAATGTTATTTCTAGTTTACCTTACCCCTCTTCTGTGAGGGAAGTCCGTTCGTTCCTTGGCCATGCAGGTTTTTACAGGAGATTTATTTAGGACTTTAGTAAGGTAGCACTGATGACAAGTCATCATATACCCATTTTTCAAGCTAATTTCACTTGTTTTGTTAGTCTTTATGCACTTTCTTGCTTCTTAAGTAAGTGATTTGGAGTGAAAATGCACAACTTCTTTAAATCAAGCAACCACCATGAAATTAATGTTAATCCATGAGGTTTAAGCTAATTTTAATTGAATTTTAATTGATTTACAAGCCTCTTGAATTTAGTGATACTTTGAGTGGTTGTTTTGGTTTATTGTAGGTGAAGAAAAGAAAAGAAAAGGAAAAGCGTGGGCTAAGGAAGCGTGGCCCAAGGAAAAGAAAGTGTGGTCAAAGGAATGAGAAGTGTGCCGCATTGATGAGCGGATAATTTGTATGCTTTTTGGCATTGTTTTTAGTATGTTTTTAGTGTGATCTAGTTAGTTTTTAGTATATTTTTATTAGTTTTTAATTAAAATTCACTTTTCTGGACTTTACTATGAGTTTGTGTGTTTTTCTGTAATTTCAGGTATTTTCTGGCTGAAATTGAGGGATCTGAGCAAAAATCTGATCCAGAGACTCAAAAGGACTGCAGATGCTGTTGGATTCTGACCTCCCTGTACTCGAAGTGGATTTTCTGGAGCTACAAAAGCCCAATTGGCGCGCTCTCAACGGCGTTGGAAAGTAGACATCCTGGGCTTTCCAGCAATATATGATAGTCCATACTTTGCCCAAGATTTGATGGCCCAAACTGGCGTTCAAAGTCACCTCAAGAAATTCTAGCGTTAAACGCCGGAACTGGCACCAAAATGGGAGTTAAACGCCCAAACTGGCACCAAAGCTGGCGTTTAACTCCAAGAGGAGTCTCTACACGAAAATGCTTCATTGCTCAGCCCAAGCACACACCAAGTGGGCCCGGAAGTGGATTTTTATGTCATTTACTCATCTCTGTACACCCTAGGCTACTAGTTTTCTATAAGTAGGACCTCTTACTATTGTATTTTCATCTTTGGATCTTTGGATTATTTTTAGATCCTTTGATCATCTTTGGACATCTAGTTCTTAGATCACTGGGAGGCTGGCCTCACGGCCATGCCTAGACCTTGTTCTTATGTATTTTCAACGGTGGAGTTTCTACACACCATAGATTAAGGTGTGGAGCTCCGCTGTACCTCGAGTATTAATGCAATTACTATTGTTCTTCTATTCAATTCCGCTTGTTCTTTGTCCAAGATATCACTTGTTCTTCAACTTGATGAATGTGATTATCCGTGACACTCATCATCATTCTCACCTATGAACAAGGTGACTGACAACCACTTTTGTTCTACAAGCAACCAAGGCTCTAGTGAATATCTCTTGGATTCTTTAACCGAAATCTTCGTGGTATAGGCGAGAACTGATGGCGGCATTCAAGAGAATCCGGAAGGTCTAACCTTGTCTGTGGTATTCTGAGTAGGATTCAATGATTGAATGACTGTGACGTGCTTCAAACTCCTAGCAGGCGGGGCGTTAGTGACAGACGCAAAAGGATCGATGGATTCTATTCCGGCCTGACCGAGAACCGACAGCTGAATTCCGCTATGCTGTGACAGAATGGGAGGTAGCCATTGACAACGGTGAAACCCTACATGAGCTTGCCATGGAAAGGAGTAAGAAGGATTGGATGAAGACTGTAGGAAAGCAGAGAGACGGAAGGGAAGGCATCTTCATACGCTTATCTGAAGCTCTCACCAATGATATGCATAAGTACCTCTATCTTTATCTTTAAGCTTTATTCGTTTATCACTATACCCATTTGAGTCTGCCTGACTGAGATTTACAAGGTGACCATAGCTTGCTTCATAGCAACAATCTCCGTGGGATCGACCCTTACTCGCGTAAGGTTTATTACTTGGACGACCCAGTGCACTTGCTGGTTAGTTGTGCGAAGTTGTGTTTATGCCATGGTATTGAGCACCAAGTCTTTGGAGCCATTACCGGGGATTATTTGAATATGGACAAAGTAGTGATCACAATTTCGTGCACCAAGTTTTTGGCGCCGTTGCCGGGGATTGTTTGTGTATGGACAACTGACGGTTCATCTTGTTGCTTAGATTAGGTATTTTTTTTTTCAGAGTTCTTAAAAATGAATTCTAGTGTTTCATGATGATCTGTTGAAATCTGGCTGGCTGAAAAGCCATGTCTAGTCTTATTGGACCGAGGTTTCAACTGATCATCACAATAGCTTGTTGATCTCTATCAATCTTGCTATTGGAGCAATGATCTGCTAAGGCTTGGCTGGCCATTGGCCATGTCTAGTGTTTTGGACCGAAGCTTTCTTTGAAAGCTTGGCTGGCTGTGAAGCCATGTCTAGTTCCTGGACCGGAGTCTTAGACTAGCATTGCAATGATTCCTGGAAATTCAATTTGAGAATTCTGAAACCTTTATTTTTCTTTTTATATAATTTTCGAAAAAAAAAAATTCACAAAATCATAAAAAAACCAAAAATATTTGATGTTTCTTGCTTGAGTCTAGTGTCTCATCTTAAGTTTGGTGTCAATTACACACATTCATTCATGTTTCTTAAGGATCTTCAAGTAATTCTTGATGATTTCTTACTCTGATCTTTGAATTCTTTTGACTTGAGTGTTTATGTGTCTCATATAGTGTCAGTAGTATACAAACTGCTAAGTTTGGTGTCTTGCATGCATTGTTATTTGATTCTTACTGCATTTTGACTATTAAAAATCCAAAAATATTTTTATTTGTGTCTTTTCAAGTCAATAATACAAAGAATTGAAGATTCAGAACATACTGCAGAGGAATTATACAGAAAAAGCTGGGCGTTCAAAACGCCCAGTGAAGAAGGACAGACTGGCGTTTAAACGCCAGCCAGGGTACCTGGTTGGGCGTTTAACGCCCAAAAAGGGTGCATTTTGGGCGTTAAACGCCAGAATGGATACCATTCTGGGCGTTTAACGCCAGGATGGCTAAAGGGGGAAGATTTTGTTTTCAAAATCAATTTTTTTCAAGTTTTCAAAGTTTTTTAAAATCAAATCTTTTTCAAATCATATCTTTTCAATCAAATGTTTTCAAAATCAATTACTTTCCTTTTTCAAAGATACTTACTAACAATTAATGATTTGATTGAACATTTCAAGTATATTGCCTTTTCTGTTGAGAAAGGTTTAATGTTTGAATCATATCTTTTCTTGTTAGGCAAGTCATTAATTTTTAAAATCATATCTTTTAAAATTGTTTTCAAATCAAATCTTTTTAAAATATTTTTCAAATCATATCTTCTCAATCACATTTTTTAAAACCAATCATATTTTTAAAAATCACATCTTTTCAAAATTAGTTTTCAATCAAATCTTTTTAATTTCTAATTTCAAAATCTTTTTCAAAAATCACTTGATTTCTTTTCCACTTTGAATTTTCGAAAATTATCAATCAATTTTTCAAAATGTTTTTGACATCTTTCTAACTAATTTTCGAAAATTCTCTTCCCTTCTTCTAACATCCTTCTATTTATGGAGTATCACTCCTTCTTAATGCACAATTCGAACTCTATCTAATCAAGTTCGAATTCTTCTACCTCCTTCTTCTATTTTTCTTTTCCTCTGATACCTCAAGGAATCTCTATACTGTGACATAGAGGATTCCACATTTTCTTGTTCTCTTCTCTTTCATATGAGCAGGAGCAGAGACAAAGGCATTCTTGTTGAAGCTGACCCTGAACCTGAAAGGACCTTGAAGCGAAAGCTAAGAGAAGCTAAGGCACAACTCTCTGTAGAGGACCTAACCAAATTCTTCAAAGAAGAAGAACCCATGGCAGCCGAAAACAACAACAATGCCAACAATGCAAGGAAGGTGCTGGGTGACTTTACTGCACCTACTCCCAATTTCTATGGGAGAAGCATCTCTATCCCTGCCATTGGAGCAAACAACCTTGAGCTTAAGCCTCAATTAGTTTCTCTAATGCAACAGAATTGCAAGTTCCATGGACTTCCAATGGAAGATCCTCATCAGTTTTTAGCTGAGTTCTTGCAAATCTGTGACACAGTCAAGACTAATGGGGTTGACCTTGAGGTCTACAGACTGATGCTATTCCCTTTTGCTGTAAGAGACAGAGCTAGAATATGGTTGGACTCACAACCTAAAGATAGCCTGGACTCTTGGAAAAAGCTAGTCAATGCCTTCTTGGCAAAGTTCTTTCCACCTCAAAAATGGAGTAAGCTTAGAGTGGAAGTCCAAACCTTCAGACAGAAGGATGGAGAATCCCTCTATGAAGCTTGGGAAAGATACAAACAATTAATCAGAAAATGTCCCTCAGACATGCTTTCTGAATGGAGCATCATAGGTATTTTCTATGATGGTCTCTCTGAACTATCCAAGATGTCTTTGGATAGCTCTGCTGGAGGATCTCTTCATCTGAAGAAGACGCCTACAGAAGCTCAAGAGCTCATTGAAATGGTTGCAAATAACCAATTCATGTACACTTCTGAAAGGAATCCTGTGAACAATGGGACTAGTCAGAAGAAAGGAGTTCTTGAGATTGATACTCTGAATGCCATACTGGCTCAGAATAAGATATTGACTCAACAAGTCAATTTGATTTCTCAAAGTCTGTCTGGAATGCAAAATGCACTTGGCAGTACTAAGGATGCTTCATCTGAGGAAGAAGCTTATGATCCTGAGAACCCTTCAATGGAAGAGGTGAATTACCTAGGAGAACCCTATGGAAACACCTATAATTATTCATGGAGAAATCACCCAAATTTCTCATGGAAGAATCAAGAGAGACCTCAACAAGGTTTCAATAACAATAATGGTGAAAGAAACAGGTTTAGCAATAGCAAGCCTTTTCCATCATCTTCTCAGCAACAGACAGAGAACTCTAAGCAGAACCCCTCTGACTTAGCAACCATGGTCTCTGATCTAATCAAAACCACTCAAAGTTTCATGACTGAAACAAGGTCCTCCATTAGAAATTTGGAGGCACAAGTGGGACAGCTGAGCAAGAAAATTACTGAACTCCCTCCAAGTACTCTTCCAAGCAATACAGAAGAAAATCCAAAAGGAGAGTGCAAGGCCATCAACATGGCCGAATCTGGAGAGGAAAGAGAGGAAGAGGATGCCACTGAGGAAGACCTCAGTGGGCGTGCACCAACCTCCTCTGAGTTCCCCAATGAGGAACCATGGGAATCTGAGGCTCAAAATGAGACCATAGAGATTCCATTGGACTTACTTCTGCCTTTCATGAGCTCTAATGAGTATTCTTCCTCTGAAGAGGATGAGTATGTCACTGAAGAGCAAGTTGCTAAATACCTTGGAGCAATCATGAAGCTAAATGACAAGTTATTTGGAAATGAGACTTGGGAGGATAAAACCCCTTTGCTCACCAAAGAACTGGATGACTTGTCTAGGCAGAAATTACCTCAAAAGAGACAAGATCCTGGGAAGTTTTCCATACCTTGTACCATAGGCACCATGACCTTCAAGAAGGCTCTGTGTGACTTAGGGTCAAGTGTGAACCTCATGCCTCTCTCTGTAATGGAGAAGCTAGGGATCTTTGAGGTACAAGCTGCAAGAATCTCATTAGAGATGGCAGACAACTCAAGAAAACAAGCTCATGGACTTGTAGAGAATGTTTTGGTAAAAGTTGAAGACCATTACATCCCTACTGATTTCATAGTCCTAGAGACTGGGAAGTGCATGGATGAATCCATCATCCTTGGCAGACCCTTCCTAGCCACAGCAAAGGCTGTGATTGATGTTGATGGAGGAGAACTGATCATTCAAGTGAATGAAGAGTCCTTTGTGTTTAAGGCTCAAGGATACCCCTCTGTCACCATGGAGAAGAAGCATGAAGAGATTCTCTCAAATCAGAGTCAAGCAGAGCCCCCACAGTCAAACTCTAAGTTTGGTGTTGGGAGGCCACAACCAAACTCTAAGTTTGCTGTTGAACCCCCACATTCAAACTCTAAGTTTGGTGTTGGGAGGTTCCAACATTGCTCTGAGTATCTGTGAGGCTCCATGAGAGCCCTCTGTCAAGCTACTGACATTAAAGAAGCGCTTGTTGGGAGGCAACCCAATGATTATATTTTATATATTTTCTTTTGTTATTTTATGTTTTTTGTAGGTTGATGATCATAAAAAGTCACAAAATCCATTGAAAAAGCAAAAACAGAATGAAAAACAGGAAGAAAAACAGCACACCCTGGAGGAAGAATTCACTGGCGTTTAAACGCCAGTGAGGCTAGCAGTTGGGCGTTTAACGCCCAGTCTGGCACCATTCTGGGCGTTTAACGCCAGAAAGGGGCACCAGACTGGCGTTAAACGCCAGAAAAGGGCAAGAACCTGGCGTTAAACGCCAGGAATGGGCACCAGCCCGGTGTTTAACGCCAGAAATGGCTCAAAACGTGATTTTGAGCAACATTTGGTGCAGGGATGACTTTTCCTTGACACCACAGGATCTGTGCACCCCACAGGATCCCCACCTACCCCACCACCACTCTCTCTCTTCTTCCCCCATTCACCAATCACCTCATTACCTCTTCCCCAAAACCCCTTCACCTATCAAATCCCATCTTTCTCTTCACCACTCACATCCATCCTTCATCAAACCCCACCAACCTCACCCTTCAAATTCAAACCACTTCCCCTCCCAAACCCACCCATAATGGCCGAACCCCATCTCCCCTCTCTCCTATAAATACCCTTCTTCAATCCTTCATTTTCACACAACCTAAACACCACTTCTCCCCCTCCTTGGCCGAATACATAAGCCACTCCCTTCTTCCTCATTTCTTCTTCTTCTACTCTCTTCCTTCTTCTTTTGCTCGAGGACGAGCAAACATTTTAAGTTTGGTGTGGTAAAAGCGTTGCTTTTTCGTTTTTCCATAACCATTTATGGCATCCAAGGCCGGAGAAACCTCTAGAAACAGGAAAGGGAAGGCAAAAGCTTCCACCTCCGAGTCATGGGAGATGGATAGATTCATCTCAAGGGTGCATCAAGACCACTTCTATGAAGTTGTGGCCTTAAAGAAGGTGATCCCCGAGGTCCCCTTTTCACTCAAAAAGGGTGAATATCCGGAGATCCGCCATGAGATCCGAAGAAGAGAGTGGGAAGTGCTTACCAACCCCATTCAACAAGTCAGAATTTTGATGGTTCAAGAGTTCTATGCCAATGCATGGATCACCAAGAACCATGATCAAAGTGTGAACCCGGATCCAAAGAATTATCTTACAATGGTTCGGGGGAAATACTTGGATTTTAGTCCGGAAAATGTAAGGTTAGCATTCAACTTGCCCATGATGCAAGGAGATGAACATCCTTACACTAGAAGGGTCAACTTTGATCAAAGGTTGGACCAAGTCCTCACAGTCATATGTGAAGAGGGCGCACAATGGAAGAGAGATTCAAGAGGCAAGCCGATTCAATTGAGAAGGCATGACCTCAAGCCCATGGCTAGAGGATGGTTGGAGTTTATCCAACGCTCAATCATTCCCACTAGCAACCGGTCCGAAGTTACTCTAGACCGGGCCATCATGATTCATAGCATCATGATTGGAGAAGAAGTGGAAGTTCATGAGGTTATAGCCCAAGAACTCTATAAAGTGGCGGACAAGTCTTCCACCTTGGCAAGGCTAGCCTTTCCTCATCTCATTTGTCACCTCTGTTATTGATGAGCGGATAATTTATACACTTTTTGGCATTGTTTTTAGTATGTTTTTAGTATGATCTAGTTAGTTTTTAGTATATTTTTATTAGTTTTTAGTTAAAATTCACTTTTCTGGACTTTACTATGAGTTTGTGTGTTTTTCTGTGATTTCAGGTATTTTCTGGCTGAAATTGAAGGTTCTGAGCAAAAATCTGATTCAGAGACTGAAAAGGACTGCAGATGCTGTTGGATTTTGACCTCCCTGCACTCGAAGTGGATTTTCTGGAGCTACAGAAGCCCAATTGGCGCCCTCTCAACGGCGTTGGAAAGTAGACATCCTGGGCTTTCCAGCAATATATGATAGTCTATACTTTGCCCAAGATTTGATGGCCCAAACCGGCGTTCAAAGTCACCTCAAGAAATTCCAGCGTTAAACGCCGGAACTGGCACCTAAATGGGAGTTAAACGCCCAAACTGGCATAAAAGCTGGCGTTTAACTCCAAGACAAGTCTCTACACGAAAATGCTTCATTGCTCAGCCCAAGCACACACCAAGTGGGCCCGGAAGTGGATTTTTATGTCATTTACTCATCTTTGTACACCTTAGGCTACTAGTTTTCTATAAGTAGGACCTTTTACTATTGTATTTGACATCTTGGTAGCTATCTTCTAATTTCATGCTATCTTAGATCACTTTGGGAGGCTGGCCTCACGGCCATGCCTAGACCTTGTTCTTATGTATTTTCAACGGTGGAGTTTCTACACACCATAGATTAAGGTGTGGAGCTCTGCTGTACCTCGAGTATTAATGCAATTACTATTGTTCTTCTATTCAATTCCGCTTGTTCTTTGTCCAAGATATCACTTGTTCTTCAACTTGATGAAGGTGATGATTGTCACGGATCATCACCATTCTCACTTATGAACAAAGTGACTGACAACCACTCTTGTTCTACAAGCATCCGAGGCTTAGTGAATATCTCTTGGATTTCTGATTGCACGATGCATGGTTGATCGCCTGACAACCGAGTGCTCGCCTGACAAACGAGCCAGCCATTCCGTGAGATCAGAGTCTTCGTGGTATAGGCAAGAACTGATGGCGGCATTCAAGAGAATCCGGAAGGTCTAACCTTGTCTGTGGTATTCTGAGTAGGATTCAATGATTGAATGACTGTGACGTGCTTCAAACTCCGAAAGGCGGGGCGTTAGTGACAGACGCAAAAGAATCACTGGATTCTATTCCGGCCGGACCGAGAACCGACAGATGATTACCCTATGCTGTGACAGAGCATCAGGGACGTATTTTCACTGAGAGGATGGGAGGTAGCCACTGACAACGGTGAAACCCTACACAAGCTTGCCATGGAAAGGAGTAAGAAGGATTGGATGAAGACAGTAGGAAAGCAGAGAGACGGAAGGGAAGGCATCTTCATACGCTTGTCTGAAGCTCTTACACCAATGATATACATAAGTATCTCTATCTTTATCTTTATGCTTTATTCGTTTATCACTATACCCATTTGAGTCTGCCTGACTGAGATTTACAAGGTGACCATAGCTTGCTTCATACCACCAATCTCCGTGGGATCGACCCTTACTCGCGTAAGGTTTATTACTTGGACGACCCAGTGCACTTGCTGGTTAGTTGTGCGAAGTTGTGTTTATGCCATGGTATTGAGCACCAAGTCTTTGGAGCCATTACTAGGGATTGTTTATGTTTTGAAAAGTATTGATCACAATTTCGTGCACCAAGTTTTTGGCGCCGTTGCCGGGGATTGTTCTTGTGTATGGACAACTGACGGTTCATCTTGTTGCTTAGATTAGGCATTTATTTTTTTCGAAATTCTTGAAGATGAATTCTAGAGTTTCATGATGATTTGCTGAAATCTGGCTGGCTGTAAAGCCATGTCTAATTTCATTGGACCGAAGTTTCAACTTATCATCACAAGAGCTTGTTGATCTTGCTTTTGGAGCAGTGATCTGCTAAGGCTTGGCTGGCCTTTGGCCATGTCTAGTGTTTTGGACCGAAGCTTTCTTTGAAAGCTTGGCTGGTTGTGAAGCCATGTCTAATTCCTGGACCGGAGTCTTAGACTAGCATTGCACTGATTCCTGGAATTCTCATTAAGAATTTTGATATCTTTTTCCACTTAATTTTCGAAAATAAAAAAAAAAATTCACAAAATCATAAAAACCAAAAATATTTGATGTTTCTTGCTTAAGTCTAGTGTCTTATCTTAAGTTTGGTGTCAATTGCATACATTCATTCATGTGTCTTAAGGATCTTCAAGTAATTCTTGATGATTTCTTACTCTGATCTTTGAATTCTTTTGACTTGAGTGTTTATGTGTCTCATGTAGTGTCAGTAGTATACAAACTGCTAAGTTTGGTGTCTTGCATGCATTGTTATTTGATTCTTGTTGCATTTTGATTATTAAAAATCCAAAAATATTTTTAATTTGTGTCTTTTCAAGTCAATAATACAAAGAATTGAAGATTCAGAACATACTGCAGAGGAATTATACAGAAAAAGCTGGGCGTTCAAAACGCCCAGTGAAGAAGGACAGACTGGCGTTTAAACGCCAGCCAGGGTACCTGGTTGGGCGTTTAACGCCCAAAAAGGGTGCATTTTGGGCGTTAAACGCCAGAATGGATACCATTCTGGGCGTTTAACGCCAGGATGGTGCTAGGGGGAAGATTTTTTTTTTTTTTTTCAAATCAAATTTTTTTTCAAGTTTTCAAAGTTTTTCAAAACCAAATCTTTTTCAAATCAAATCTTATCAATCAAATGTTTTCAAAATCAATTTCTTTCCTTTTTCAAAGATACTTACTAACAATTAATGATTTGATTGAACATCTCAAATTTGTTACCTTTTCTGTTGAGAAAGGTTTAATGTTTGAATCATATCTTTTCTTGTTAGGCAAGTCATTAATTTTTAAAATCAAATCTTTTCAAAATTGTTTTCAAATCAAATCTTTTTAAAATGTTTTTCAAATCATATCTTCTCAATCACATTTTTTAAAACCAATCATATCTTCCTAATCACATCTTTTTCAAAATAAGTTTTCAATCAAATCTTTTTAAACTTCTAATTTCAAATCCTTTTTCAAAAATCACTTGATTTCTTTTCCACTTTTGTTTTCGAAAATCAATTAGTGTTTTTCAAAAATGTTTTCAAAATATTTTAATTAATTTTCGAAAAATTACTTCCCTCCTTCCCACATCCTTCTATTTATGGAGTACCACTCCTTCTCAATGCACAATTCGAACCTTATCTAATTAAAGTTCGAATTCTTCTTCTCCTTCTCCTTTCTATTTCTCTTTTCCTCTGACACCTCAAGGAATCTCTATACTGTGACATAGAGGATTCCACATTTTCTTGTTCTCTTCTCTTTCATATGAGCAGGAACAAAGACAAAGGCATTATTGTTGAAGCTGACCCTGAACCTGAAAGGACCTTGAAGCGAAAGCTAAGAGAAGCTAAGGCACAACTCTCTGTAGAGAACCTAACCGAATTCTTCAAAGAAGAAGAAGACATGGCAGCCGAAAATAACAACAATGCCAACAATGCAAGGAAGGTGCTGGGTGACTTTACTGCACCTACTCCCGACTTCTATGGAAGAAGCATCTCTATCCCTGCCATTGGAGCAAACAACTTTGAGCTTAAACCTCAATTAGTTTCTCTAATGCAACAGAATTGCAAGTTCCATGGACTTCCAATGGAAGATCCTCATCAGTTCTTAGCTGAATTCTTGCAAATCTGTGACACAGTCAAGACTAATGGGGTAGACCCTGAGGTCTATAGACTGATGCTATTCCCTTTTGCTGTAAGAGACAGAGCTAGAATATGGTTGGACTCTCAACCTAAAGAAAGCCTGGACTCTTGGGAAAAGCTAGTCAATGCCTTCTTGGCAAAGTTCTTTCCACCACAAAGATGGAGTAAGCTTAGAGTGGAAGTCCAAACCTTCAGACAGAAGGATGGAGAATCCCTCTATGAAGTTTGGGAAAGATACAAACAATTGATCAGAAAATGACCCTCTGACTTAGCAACCATGGTCTCTGATCTAATCAAAACCACTCAAAGTTTCATGACTGAAACAAGGTCCTCCATTAGAAATTTGGAGGCACAAGTGGGACAGCTGAGCAAGAAAGTTACTGAACTCCCTCCAAGTACTCTTCCAAGCAACACAGAAGAAAATCCAAAAGGAGAGTGCAAGGCCATCAACATGGCCGAATTTGGAGAGGAAGGAGAGGAAGTGAACGCCACTGAGGAAGACCTCAATGGGCGTGCACTAGCCTCCAATGAGTTCCCTAATGAGGAACCATGGGAATCTGAGGCTCAAAATGAAACCATAGAGATTCCATTGGACTTACTTCTGCCTTTCATGAGCTCTGGTGAGTATTCTTCCTCTGAAGAGGATAAGTATGTCACTGAAGAGCAAGTTGCTAAATACCTTGGAGCAATCATGAAGCTAAATGACAAGTTATTTGGAAATGAGACTTGGAAGGATGAACCTCCTTTGCTCGCCAAAGAACTGGATGACTTGTCTAGGCAGAAATTACCTCAAAAGAGACAAGATCCTGGGAAGTTTTCCATACCTTGCACCATAGGCACCATGACCTTCAAGAAGGCTCTGTGTGACTTAGGGTCAAGTGTAAACCTCATGCCTCTCTCAGTAATGGAGAAGCTAAGGATCTTTGAGGTACAAGCTGCAAGAATCTCACTAGAGATGGCAGACAACTCAAGAAAACAAGCTCATGGACTTGTAGAGAATGTTTTGGTTAAGATTGAAGACCATTACATCCCTACTGATTTCATAGTCCTAGAGACTGGGAAGTGCATGGATGAATCCATCATCCTTGGCAGACCCTTCCTAGCCACAGCAAAGGCTGTGATTGATGTTGATGGAGGTGAACTGATCATTCAAGTGAATGAAAAATCCTATGTGTTTAAGGCTCAAGGATATCCCTCTGTCACCATGGAGAAGAAGCATGAAGAGCTTCTCTCAAATCAGAGACAAACAGAGCCCCCACAGTCAAACTCTAAGTTTGGTGTTGGGAGGCCACAACCAAACTCTAAGTTTGGTGTTGAACCCCCACATTCAAACTCTAAGTTTGGTGTTGGGAGGTTCCAACATTGCTCTGAGTATCTGTGAGGCTCCATGAGAGCCCTCTGTCAAGCTACTGACATTAAAGAAGCGCTTGTTGGGAGGCAACCCAATATTATATTTTACATATTTTCTTTTGTTATTTTATTTTATTTTGTAGGTTGATGATCATAAGAAGTCACAAAATTAATTGAAAAAGCAAAAACAGAATGAAAAACAGGAAGAAAAAACAGCACACCCTGGAGAAAGATGCTGCTGGCGTTCAAACACCAGTAAACCTAGCAGTTGGGCGTTTAACGCCCAGTCTGGCACCATTCTGGGCGTTTAACGCCAGAAAGGGGCACCAGACTGGCGTTAAACGCCAGAAAAGGGCAAGAACCTGGCGTTAAATGCTAGGAATGGGCACCAGCCCGGCGTTTAACGCCAGAAATGGCTCAAAACGTGATTTTGAGCAACATTTGGTGCAGGGATGACTTTTCCTTGACACCACAGGATCTGTGGACCCCACAGGACCCCCACCAACCCCACCACCACCCTCTCTCTTCTTCCCCATTCACCAATCACCTCAACACCTCTTCCCCAAAAACCCTTCACCTATCAAATCCCATCTTTCTCTTCACCACTCACATCCATCCTTCATAAAACCCCACCAACCTCACCCTTCAAATTCAAATCACTTTCCCTCCCAAACCCACCCATAATGGCCGAACACCATCTCCCCTCTCTCCTATAAATACCCTTCTTCACTCCTTCATTTTCACACAACCTAAACAACACTTCTCCCCCTCTTTGGCCGAATACACCACCATCTCCCTCTCCCTCATTTCTTCTTCTTCTACTCTCTTCTTTCTTCTTTTGCTCGAGGACGAGCAAACATTTTAAGTTTGGTGTGGTAAAAGCGTTGCTTTTTCGTTTTCCATAACCATTTATGGCATCCAAGGCCGGAGAAACCTCTAGAAAGAGGAAAGGGAAGGCAAAAGCTTCCACCTCCGAGTCATGGGAGATGGATAGATTCTTCTCAAGGGTGTATCAAGACCACTTCTATGAAGTTGTGGCCTTGAAGAAGGTGATCCCCGAGGTCCCCTTTTCACTCAAAAAGGGTGAATATCCGGAGATCCGCCATGAGATCCGAAGAAGAGGTTGGGAAGTGCTTACCAACCCCATTCAACAAGTCGGAATCTTGATGGTTCAAGAGTTCTATGCCAATGCATGGATCACCAAGAACCATGATCAAAGTGTGAACCCGGATCCAAAGAATTATCTCACAATGGTTCGGGGGAAATACTTGGATTTTAGTCCGGAAAGTGTGAGGGTGGCGTTCAACTTGCCTATGATGCAAGGAGATGAACATCCTTACACAAGAAGGGTCAACTTTGATCAAAGGTTGGACCAAGTCCTCACAATCATATGTGAAGAGGGCGCACAATGGAAGAGAGATTCAAGAGACAAGCCGGTTCAATTGAGAAGGCATGACCTCAAACCCGTGGCTAGAGGATGGTTGGAGTTTATCCAACACTCAATCATTCCCACTAGCAACCGGTCCGAAGTTACTCTAGACCGGGCCATCATGATCCATAGCATCATGATTGGAGAAGAAGTGGAAGTTCATGAGGTTATAGCCCAAGAACTCTACAAGGTGGCGGACAAGTCCTCTACCTTGGCAAGGTTAGCCTTTCCTCACCTCATTTGTCACCTCTGTTATTCAGTTGGAGTTGACATAGAGGGAGACATCACCATTGATGAGGATAAGCCCATTACCAAGAAAAGGATGGAGCACACAAGAGACCCCTCTCATCATGAGATCCCTGAGATGCCTCAAGGGATGCACTTTCATCCACAAAACTATTGGGAGCAACTAAACACCTCCCTAGGAGAATTGAGTTCCAACATGGGACAACTAAGGGTGGAGCACCAAGAACACTCCATTCTCCTCCATGAAATAAGAGAAGATCAAAGAATCATGAGAGAGGAGCAACAAAGGCAAGGAAGAGACATTGAGGAGCTTAAGCACTCCATAGGACCTTCAAGAGGAAGGAAGAGCCGCCATCACTAAGGTGGACCCGTTCCTTGATTTCCTTGTTCTTTATTCTTCTGTTTTTCGAATTTTAGTGCTTATGTTTATCCATGTTTGTGTCTTATGATCATTAGTGTCTTAGTGTTTATGCCTTAAAGTTATGAATGTCCTATGAATCCATCACCTTTCTTAAATAAAAACGTGCTTAATTGAAAAGGAAAAGAATTGCATGAATTTGAATTTTATAACAGTTTAATTATTTTGATGTGGTGGCAACACTTTTGTTCTCTGAATGTATGCTTGAACAGTGCATATGTCTTTTGAATTTGTGGTTCATGAATGTTGGCTCTTGAAAGAATGATGAAAAAGGAGACATGTTACTGAGGATCTGAAAAATCATAAAAATGATTCTTGAAGCAAGAAAAAGCAGTGAATACAAAAAAAAAAGAGCAAACGAAAAAAAAAGGGGAGAAAAACGAAAAAAAAAATTTTGAAAAAGAAAGAAATAAAGTTGTGATCCAAGGCAATAAGAGTGTGCTTAAGAACCCTGGACACCTCTAATTGGGGACTTTAGCAAAGCTAAGTCACAATCTGAAAAGGTTCACCCAATTATGTGTCTGTGGCATGTATGTATCCGGTGGTAATACTGGAAGACAGAGTGCTTTGGGCCACAGCCAAGACTCAATAAAGTAGCTGTGTTCAAGAATCATCATACTTAACTAGGAGAATCAATAACACTATCTGGATTCTGAGTTCCTAAAGAAGCCAATCATTCTGAGTTCCAAAGGATAAAGTGAGATGCCAAAACTATTCAGAGGCAAAAAGCTAAAAGCCCCGCTCATCTAATTAATACTGATCTTCATAGATGTTTTTGGAGTTCATTGCATATTCTCTTCTTTTTATCTTATTTGATCTTCAGTTGCTTGGGGACAAGCAACAATTTAAGTTTGGTGTTGTGATGAGCGGATAATTTGTACACTTTTTGGCATTGTTTTTAGTATGTTTTTAGTATGATCTAGTTAGTTTTTAGTATATTTTTATTAGTTTTTAGTTAAAATTCACTTTTCTGGACTTTACTATGAGTTTGTGTGTTTTTCTGTGATTTCAGGTATTTTCTGGCTGAAATTGAAGGTTCTGAGCAAAAATCTGATTCAGAGACTGAAAAGGACTGCAGATGCTGTTGGATTCTGACCTCCCTGCACTCGAAGTGAATTTTCTGGAGCTACAGAAGCCTAATTGGCGCGCTCTCAACGGCGTTGGAAAGTAGACATCCTGGGCTTTCCAGCAATATATGATAGTCCATACTTTGCCCAAGATTTGATGGCCCAAACCGGCGTTCAAAGTCACCTCAAGAAATTCCATCGTTAAACGCCGGAACTGGCACCTAAATGGGAGTTAAACGCCCAAACTGGCATAAAAGCTGGCGTTTAACTCCAAGACAAGTCTCTACACGAAAATGCTTCATTGCTCAGCCCAAGCACACACCAAGTGGGCCCGGAAGTGGATTTTTATGTCATTTACTCATCTTTGTACACCTTAGGCTACTAGTTTTCTATAAGTAGGACCTTTTACTATTGTATTTGACATCTTGGTAGCTATCTTCTAATTTCATGCTATCTTAGATCACTTTGGGAGGCTGGCCTCACGGCCATGCCTAGACCTTGTTCTTATGTATTTTCAACGGTGGAGTTTCTACACACCATAGATTAAGGTGTGGAGCTCTGCTGTACCTCGAGTATTAATGCAATTACTATTGTTCTTCTATTCAATTCCGCTTGTTCTTTGTCCAAGATATCACTTGTTCTTCAACTTGATGAAGGTGATGATTGTCACGGATCATCACCATTCTCACTTATGAACAAAGTGACTGACAACCACTCTTGTTCTACAAGCATCCGAGGCTTAGTGAATATCTCTTGGATTTCTGATTGCACGATGCATGGTTGATCGCCTGACAATCGAGTGCTCGCCTGACAAACGAGCCAGCCATTCCGTGAGATCAGAGTCTTCGTGGTATAGGCAAGAACTGATGGCGGCATTCAAGAGAATCCGGAAGGTCTAACCTTGTCTGTGGTATTCTGAGTAGGATTCAATGATTGAATGACTGTGACGTGCTTCAAACTCCGAAAGGCGGGGCGTTAGTGACAGACGCAAAAGAATCACTGGATTCTATTCCGGCCGGACCGAGAACCGACAGATGATTACCCTATGCTGTGACAGAGCATCAGGGACGTATTTTCACTGAGAGGATGGGAGGTAGCCACTGACAACGGTGAAACCCTACACAAGCTTGCCATGGAAAGGAGTAAGAAGGATTGGATGAAGACAGTAGGAAAGCAGAGAGACGGAAGGGAAGGCATCTTCATACGCTTGTCTGAAGCTCTTACACCAATGATATACATAAGTATCTCTAACTTTATCTTTATGCTTTATTTGTTTATCACTATACCCATTTGAGTCTGCCTGACTGAGATTTACAAGGTGACCATAGCTTGCTTCATACCACCAATCTCCGTGGGATCGACCCTTACTCGCGTAAGGTTTATTACTTGGACGACCCAGTGCACTTGCTGGTTAGTTGTGCGAAGTTGTGTTTATGCCATGGTATTGAGCACCAAGTCTTTGGAGCCATTACTAGGGATTGTTTATGTTTTGAAAAGTATTGATCACAATTTCGTGCACCAGTTATTCAGTTGGAGTTGACATAGAAGGAGATATCCCCATTGATGAGGACAAGCCCATTACTAAAAAAAGGATGGAGCAAACAAGAGACCCCTCTCATCATGAGATCCCTGAGACACCTCAAGGGATGCACTTTCCTCCACAAAACTATTGGGAGCAAATCAACACCTCCCTAGGAGAATTGAGTTCCAACATGGGACAACTAAGGGTGGAGCACCAAGAACACTCCATTCTCCTCCATGAAATTAGAGAAGATCAAAGAATCATGAGAGAGGAGCAACAAAGACAAGGAAGAGACATTGAGGAGCTCAAGCACTCCATAAGACCTTCAAGAGGAAGAACAAGCCGCCATCACTAAGGTGGACCCGTTCTTTAATCTCCTTGTTCTTTATTTTCTTGTTTTTCGAAAACTTATGCCTTATGGTTATCTATGTTTGTGTCTTATGATCATTAGTGTCTTAGTGTCTATGCCTTAAAGTTATGAATGTCCTATGAATCCATCACCTTTCTTAAACAAATGTTCTTAATTGAAAAAGAAAAGAATTGCATGAATTTTGAATTTTATAACAGTTTAATTACTTTGATGTGGTGGCAACACTTTTGTCTTCTGAATGTATGCTTGAACAGTGCATATGTCTTTTGAATTTGTGGTTCATGAATGTTGGCTCTTGAAAGAATGATGAAAAAGGAGACATGTTACTGAGGATCTGAAAAATCATAAAAATGATTCTTGAAGCAAGAAAAAGCAGTGAATACAAAAAAAAAAAAGGGGGCAAGCGAAAAAAAAAAAACCGAAAAAGAAAGAAAAAGAAAGAAAAAGAAAGAAATAAAGTTGTGATCTAAGGCAATAAGAGTGTGCTTAAGAACCCTGGACAGCTCTAGTTGGGGACTCTAGCAAAGCTAAGTCACAATCTGAAAAGGTTCACCCAATTATGTGTCTGTGGCATGTATGTATCCGGTGGTAATACTGGAAGACAGAGTGCTTTGGGCCACAGCCAAGACTCAATAAGTAGCTGTGTTCAAGAATCATCATACTTAACTAGGAGAATCAATAACACTATCTGGATTCTGAGTTCCTAAAGAAGCCAATCATTCTGAATTCCAAAGGATAAAGTGAGATGCCAAAACTATTCAGAGGCAAAAAGCTAAAAGCCCCGCTCATCTAATTAATACTGATCTTCATAGATGTTTTTGGAGTTCATTGCATATTCTCTTCTTTTTATCCTATTTGATCTTCAGTTGCTTGGGGACAAGCAACAATTTAAGTTTGGTGTTGTGATGAGCGGATAATTTGTATGCTTTTTGGCATTGTTTTTAGTATGTTTTTAGTGTGATCTAGTTAGTTTTTAGTATATTTTTATTAGTTTTTAATTAAAATTTACTTTTCTGGACTTTACTATGAGTTTGTGTGTTTTTCTGTAATTTCAGGTATTTTCTGGCTGAAATTGAGGGATCTGAGCAAAAATCTGATCCAGAGACTCAAAAGGACTGCAGATGCTGTTGGATTCTGACCTCCCTGCACTCGAAGTGGATTTTCTGGAGCTACAGAAGCCCAATTGGCGCGCTCTCAACGGCGTTGGAAAGTAGACATCCTGGGCTTTCCAGCAATATATGATAGTCCATACTTTGCTCAAGATTTGATGGCCCAAACCGGCGTTCAAAGTCACCTCAAGAAATTCCAGCGTTAAACGCCGGAACTGGCACCAAAATGGGAGTTAAACGCCCAAACTGGCACCAAAGCTGGCGTTTAACTCCAAGAGGAGTCTCTACACGAAAATGCTTCATTGCTCAGCCCAAGCACACACCAAGTGGGCCCGGAAGTGGATTTTTATGTCATTTACTCATCTCTGTACACCCTAGGCTACTAGTTTTCTATAAGTAGGACCTCTTACTATTGTATTTTCATCTTTGGATCTTTGGATTATTTTTAGATCCTTTGATCATCTTTGGACATCTAGTTCTTAGATCACTGGGAGGCTGGCCTCACGGCCATGCCTAGACCTTGTTCTTATGTATTTTCAACGGTGGAGTTTCTACACACCATAGATTAAGGTGGAGCTCCGCTGTACCTCGAGTATTAATGCAATTACTATTGTTCTTCTATTCAATTCCGCTTGTTCTTTGTCCAAGATATCACTTGTTCTTCAACTTGATGAATGTGATTATCCGTGACACTCATCATCATTCTCACCTATGAACAAGGTGACTGACAACCACTTTTGTTCTACAAGCAACCAAGGCTCTAGTGAATATCTCTTGGATTCTTTAACCGGAATCTTCGTGGTATAGGCGAGAACTGATGGCGGCATTCAAGAGAATCCGGAAGGTCTAACCTTGTCTGTGGTATTCTGAGTAGGATTCAATGATTGAATGACTGTGACGTGCTTCAAACTCCTAGCAGGCGGGGCGTTAGTGACAGACGCAAAAGGATCGATGGATTCTATTCCGGCCTGACCGAGAACCGACAGCTGAATTCTGCTATGCTGTGACAGAGCATATGCAATCGTTTTCACTGAGAGGATGGGAGGTAGCCATTGACAACGGTGAAACCCTACATGAGCTTGCCATGGAAAGGAGTAAGAAGGATTGGATGAAGACTGTAGGAAAGCAGAGAGACGGAAGGGAAGGCATCTTCATACGCTTATCTGAAGCTCTCACCAATGATATGCATAAGTACCTCTATCTTTATCTTTAAGCTTTATTCGTTTATCACTATACCCATTTGAGTCTGCCTGACTGAGATTTACAAGGTGACCATAGCTTGCTTCATAGCAACAATCTCCGTGGGATCGACCCTTACTCGCGTAAGGTTTATTACTTGGACGACCCAGTGCACTTGCTGGTTAGTTGTGCGAAGTTGTGTTTATGCCATGGTATTGAGCACCAAGTCTTTGGAGCCATTACCGGGGATTATTTGAATATGGACAAAGTAGTGATCACAATTTCGTGCACCACGCATGCAATGGGGGAGGCAAGCATTGCCCTCCACAAGGGCACACTGCCCTCTAGGAGGGCAACATAAGGGAACCAAGCAAGGAAGGCAACTCTGCCCTGCCCACTACAAGGGCAGAGCACAAAATTGTGCCTTGGAACCAAGAAGAAGAGAACCTTGCCCTGCCCTCCACAAGGGCAGTATCGGGCTCACCAAGGAAGAAAATCAAAGGGAAAATGTCACCCATGCATGCCACAAGAATCGAACACGGAATAAGGAAGAAGCAAGGAACTAAGGTTGAGTGCCGTGCCAAGAAACCAAGGAAATTAATTGAGCGTATGTTCCAGCCGTGTTTCGAACACGGGACTTCAAAGTAGAAACACTGCCCTGCCCTCCGCGAGGGCAGGGCAGCATTTTGTTGGTGCATGGATCTGGCGCACCAAGGCTCAAATCTGGCGCACCAAGGCTCAATCCTGGCAGCACCAATTTTTCCTGCCCTGCCCTCCGCGAGGGCAGGGCAGCATTTTGCGCATCACAGCTCGATCTTGGCGCATCACAGCTCGATCCTGGCATGCACCAGGCCGCACCAAAGCCGCACCAACATGCACCAAATCCTGCCCTGCCCTCCACAAGGGCAGGGCAGCCTCCTGGGAGCAACTTTTCATGGGCCGAAAATTCAAATTAAAACCCCATCTTAATTCATTTCTTCACCAATTCAAAAGCCCATCCTAATCCAAAAATCCAAGAATAGAAAGTGTATAAATAGGAATTAGTTTGATGTAATTAGGAACTTTTACTTTGGACTTTTACCTTTACTTTGAACCTTTTACTTTGCCTTGAATTTTGCACTTTCTTGGAGCTTTTGTAACTTTCCTTGAGAGACTACACCAAGATTTCAGAGAATTGGGGAGGAGAATTGATCTCTCTTCTTCCTCATTCTTGCTTGGGTCTTTTTAATTTCCTTGTTTTGATTCTTGGGTGTTAAGAATTGAGGAAATTATGTCTCAATCTCCACTCAAGAACTCTTTAGTTACTTTTCTGCATAATTGAATCAATTTACATTCTCTTTACTGCTTCTTCTTCAATTCCTTGTCAATTGCTTTGTGAACTTGGATCTGGGAAGGCAAATAGAGATCTAGGCTCTGCTACCTAGTCTCTTGAGACCTGAGACCCCATTTTACTTTTGGTTCTTCTGTGAACCCTGCTGCACGTTAATTTCATTTTCTGTTTGAATCTCTGTTTGATCCAATTCATCTTCTACTTAATTAATTGTTGCAATTTAATTTCTCTTTGTTTAGATTCTGCAATCCCAGTCCTCAAACCCTTTTTATATTCAAGCAATTTACATTTCTTGCACTTTAAGTTACTGCTATTTACATTTCTTGCACTTTAAGTTTCAGTCATTTACTTTCTTGCTCTTTAAGATTCTGCAAGTTTACTTTCTTGCTCTTTAATTTACTGCAATTTGCCCTCCCCTTTTACAATTACTGTCATTTACTTCCTGTTAAACACAAATCACTCAACCAAAACTTGATTCGCTTGACTAAATCAACCACTAAACTAAAATTGCTCAATCCTTCAATCCCTGTGGGATCGACCTCACTCATGTGAGTTATTATTACTTGATGCGACCCGGTACACTTGCCGGTGAGTTTTGTGTTGGATCGTTTTCCACACATCAAGTTTTTGGCGCCGTTGCCGGGGATTGAAATCGATTGACAATGATTAAGTGAAGTGGAGGTCTAGATTAAGCACTTTTTCTTTTCTGTTACTCTAATTCCTACTAACACACTAACTGTTTGAATTTTTGCTTAAACTAACTAAAACCTCATTCTAGCAATAGATTGAAGTTTTATTGATTTTCTGGATCTGTGTGTTTATTGTTGTGTGTTTGTATGTCAGGTACAGGAAGATCTACCCCTGTCCTCTCTGAAATTGACCAAAGAACTCTTCGAAGAATAAGAAGAGCTGAAAGAGGAAAGAACGTTATTGGAGAGGAAGAATCTGAGGAGGAATTCCAAGAAATGGAAGGGGATACCTCAAATCCCAATCAACCAGAAGGAGGAGCCAATAATAATCAACATCAAAGAAGAGTCTTGGCTTCATACACATTTGCCAATGCTAGACACTGTGGAAGCAGCATTCTCCCTCCTAATGTCAATGCAAACAATTTTGAATTAAAGCCACAACTCATCACTTTGGTTCAAAACAACTGTTCTTTTGGAGGAGGACCATTGGAGGACCCAAACCAACACTTATCCACCTTCTTGAGGATTTGTGACACTGTTAAAACCAATGGTGTGCCTCCTGACAGTTACAAGTTGTTGCTCTTTCCATTCTCTCTCAGAGACAAAGCCACTCAATGGCTAGAAACGTTCCCAAAGGAAAGCATCAACACTTGGGATGACTTGGTGAGCAAGTTCCTTGCCAAATTTTATCCCCCTCAGAGAATCCTAAGGTTGAAGACTGAGGTTCAAACGTTCACTCAATTGGAGGCTGAGAACTTATATGAAGCATGGGAAAGATATAAGGCTCTATTGAGGAAATGTCCACCAGAGATGTTCACTGAGTGGGACAAGTTGCAGAACTTCTATGAAGGACTCACTCTAAAGGCTCAAGAAGCACTTGATCACTCAGCTGGAGGCTCATTACAACTCATGAAAACCACAGAGGAAGCTCAAAACCTCATTGATATGGTGGCCAACAACCAATATTTCTTTGCTCATCAAAGACAACGCCAACCACCACAGAGAAGAGGAGTAATGGAGTTAGAAGGAGTGGACTCAATTCTAGCTCAGAACAAGATAATGCAGCAGCAGATCCAACAACAGTTTGAACAAATGGCCAAAAGAATTGATGGCTTGCAAGTTGCATCAGTGAGTGCCACAAGCCAACCACCAACCACTTGGGTGCAAAGTGAAGAAACTCAAGAGGAGCAACAGCAAGAGCAAGTCCAATACATGCACAACCAAAATCCTGGAACAAATGAAGTCTATGGGGATACTTACAATCTATCTTGGAAGAACCATCCCAACCTCAGATGGGGAGACAACCATAATCAAAACCAACAATCATGGCAAAGAAACTCAAATCAGAACAATTAGAAAAACACAAACCACAACTCCCAGCCAAACACTAATCAAAACTCATACAGAAAACCACAAAACAACTACCCCAATTCTAACCATCACCTACCCAATAACCACCCAACTAACCAAAACACTTATCATCATCCATCAACACCCCAAAATCAACCCATCTCACAAGACTCACAGAGGATCACTAATCTAGAGTTGCTCATGGAAAAACTGATGAAGAACCAAGAATTGACAACAAAAAACCAAGAAGCTTCCATGAAGAACTTGGAAAGGCAAATTGGGCAAATCTCCAAGCAGATTTCTGTTGAGAAACCATCAAGCTCACTACCTAGTGACACCATTCCCAACCCAAAGGAAGAATGCAAGGTCGTGCAACTAAGAAGTGGAAAAGTGTTAGTGGATGGCAACCAAAGAGCAACCAAGCATAATGACACTGAGCCAACAAAGAATGATGAAGCCATCAACAAAGACATGAGAAGCAAGAATGCTCCAGAAAAACTCACAGAGGAAGACAACAAACCACAGAATTTGAAGAAAGGAAAGCAAATCTTGGAAGAACCAATTCCAAAACATCAAGTGGAGAAGAGCTCAACACCACCACTGCCTTATCCACAGAGATTTCACAAGGAAACAAAGGATCAGCATTTCCACAAATTTCTTGAGACTTTCAAGAAGCTGGAAATTAACATACCTTTAGCTGAGGCTTTTGAGCAAATGCCTCTGTATGCCAAGTTCTTGAAAGAGCTCATCAACAAGAAAAGAAGTTGGAATGAGAAGGAGACTGTAATGCTTAGTGAAGAATGTAGTGCACTCATCAAAAAGGGACTCCCTCCCAAGCTTGATGATCCTGGAGGTTTCTTCCTGCCATGCACTATTGGAAGCCTATTCATCAACAAGGGGATGTGTGATTTAGGAGCAAGCATAAATCTAATCCCATATTCTCTAGTGAAAAAGCTTGGCATAGAGGAGGTGAAACCAACACAGATGTCCTTGGAATTGGTGGACCAATCAGTCGTATATCCTAAAGGGCTGATTGAGAACCTTTTAGTTAAGGTTGGCAAGTTCATCTATCCGGCAGATTTTGTGATCCTGGATTCTTCAGAAAATGAAAGTGACTCCATAATACTTGGCCGACCATTTCTGGCCACTGCTAGAGCCATTGTGGATATAGAGCAGGGAGAGTTAACCCTCAGGATGCATGAGGAGAGCATCATCCTGAAAGTCTTTCCAGAATTACAAAGGGATGAAGAAACAAGCAAAACAAGTGGTGATCTCCTTCCAAAGCAAACAACTGACAAGGCAGTAGAACAGGAAAACAAGCAGATGCAAGAAGAAAAAGGAATTCAAAAGGAAGCAGGGGTGATAAACAAAAAGGAAGGTATCACAACTCAAGTCACTGTCAAAGGAAGCATATCAACAAGGAAGAAAAAGAAGAAAAGCAAGAAAAAGGCCTACAAGGGGTGGAAGAATAAGAAAATCCCAACTGAAGGATTTGCCAAAGGTGATGAGGTGCAACTAGTATATCAACAGCTGGGAACACAAGATTATTACACTATCAACCAAGTACTCTCTCTTGAGCCTATTGAAATTGAGCATCAAGGCACACAGAGAAAGCTTACAGTGAGAGGTGACAAGTTGAGACATCACCAACATCAACCACCCTAAAGGGAGTTCAATGTCAAACTAGTGACAATAAAAGAGCGCTTGTTGGGAGGCAACCCAACCTGAGGTAATTTTCTTTTTCATAGCTTTTTCAATAAAAATGTTGAATAATTGGTATGCATTGCAAGGAGCTAAGTTTGGTGTTGCACACCAAAACAATTTGAGGGAGAATGAAAATTTCTAAGTTTGGTGTTCCACCAAAAATATCATTTAAAAGCACACTCTCACCTCTTGCATGATTCTAGCTCCAAGTAATCAAACACATTATTCAACTGTTGAATTGTTTTCTGGCTTTAATTTCATTAACCTTTAGCAAGGATACATGGTTTCAAATATGGTTGACTTGTTGCATCTGAGGTAGTGGCAAACAATTAAGTTTGGTGTCCCTACACCAAAAATCAATCCTAGAACCACACTCAGTTTATGCATACTAACCATACAATTAAGGGCTTGAGAAGCAAGCAACTTTGAGGATTATGCAGGACATGAGTCAACAATTGAAGACATTATGCATTTTAACTCAAAGAGAACACAACAGAAGGAAAAATCAAAGGGCTGCAACTTCAAAGGTTGTATCTAAAACTTAATCCTTGCTGCTGTGAAATGTTTTGAATCTGGAAACCATTGTATGTCTTGCTAAAGTGTTTATCTAGCTGCAAGTGAAATTGTTTGTTAAAAATGCTAAATCTGCATAATGCTTGTTATCCATCACTTAGCTTTAAATTTTGTCTTGTTTCCCATATGCTTAAATAAAAGAGCTTTGGTTTGAATTGAAAAGTGAAATATCCAATGTTGCATAAAGTATAAATGGAAGTTGGTGGTGGTATATGTGTTTGATTAAATGCATAACTCATGAAATAATTGTTGCATAATATCATTTTCATTCAAGTGTGAGTTAGCTTGCTGTTGTAAAGACTCTTATCAATAATGAAAAAGCTCTTGGTAACGAAAACAGAAAGAAAAGGAAGAAAGAAAAAGCCAAAATGGCAAGAAAAACAAAGAATAAAGGTTGGACACCAATAGCTTGGACCCTAGGACATATGCCTGTGGTGTTCTTGTACTAAGATCTGCTTGGATGAGTAAATTCTAAGGGGTATTTTAAAACCCGGTCACTTAGATCAACTGATTTGGGATGGCCAATTGAAAGTCCACAATAAAGAGCAACTTAGATACAAAACATTTAGTTATCCAAAGAGATGCTGGGCATCAATGATCCTAGGAAGAATTAGTGAGCCAAGTGTCTGTGGTGGAGAGATGTTGAGTAAAAAAAAGAAACAAATAAAGCCAAAGGCTAATACTGCAACATCTGACACCAAACCTCTAAAAGAATAATAAGCTTGTTAAGCATTGTAAGCCAAGAAAAGTTAGCAAGGGAGTAATTAAAAAGTGAGTCTTCTAACAGCAAGTTTAGCAAGCCTTTGAGGAAAGATGTGTATTATGTAGCAGCAACAATAAGTGAGTTGTCATTGTCTGCATAAAGACCCCATAAATCAAGTTCTGCTATATGCCTAATAAGGATTTGTTCTTTTCTTATTCATGTCATTTACTCTTATTTTTTTGATGCTTGCTTGGGGACAAGCAAGATTTAAGTTTGGTGTTGTGATGACAAGTCATCATATACCCATTTTTCAAGCTAATTTCACTTGTTTTGTTAGTCTTTATGCACTTTCTTGCTTCTTAAGTAAGTGATTTGGAGTGAAAATGCACAACTTCTTTAAATCAAGCAACCACCATGAAATTAATGTTAATCCATGAGGTTTAAGCTAATTTTAATTGAATTTTAATTGATTTATAAGCCTCTTGAATTTAGTGATACTTTGAGTGGTTGTTTTGGTTTATTGTAGGTGAAGAAAAGAAAAGAAAAGGAAAAGCGTGGGCTAAGGAAGCGTGGCCCAAGGAAAAGAAAGTGTGGTCAAAGGAATGAGAAGTGTGCCGCATGCAATGGGGGAGGCAAGCATTGCCCTCCACAAAGGCACACTGCCCTCTAGGAGGGCAACATAAGGGAACCAAGCAAGGAAGGCAACTCTGCCCTGCCCACTACAAGGGCAGAGCACAAAATTGTGCCTTGGAACCAAGAAGAAGAGAACCTTGCCTTGCCCTCCACAAGGGCAGTATCGGGCTCACCAAGGAAGAAAATCAAAGGGAAAATGTCACCCATGCATGCCACAAGAATCGAACACGGAACAAGGAAGAAGCAAGGAACTAAGGTTGAGTGTCGTGCCAAGAAACCAAGGAAATTAATTGAGCGTATGTTCCAGCCGTGTTTCGAACACGGGACTTCAAAGTAGAAACACTGCTTTGCCCTCCGCGAGGGCAGGGCAGCATTTTGTTGGTGCATGGATCTGGTGCACCAAGGCTCAAATCTGGCGCACCAAGGCTCAATCCTGGCAGCACCAATTTTTCCTGCCCTGCCCTCCGCGAGGGCAGGGCAGCATTTTGCGCATCACAGCTCGATCCTGGCGCATCACAGCTCGATCCTGGCATGCACCAGGCCGCACCAAAGCCACACCAACATGCACCAAATCCTGCCCTGCCCTCCACAAGGGCAGGGCAGCCTCCTGGGAGCAACTTTTCATGGGCCGAAAATTCAAATTAAAACCCCATCTTAATTCATTTCTTCACCAATTCAAAAGCCCATCCAAATCCAAAAATCCAAGAATAGAAAGTGTATAAATAGGAGTTAGTTTGATGTAATTAGGAACTTTTACTTTGGACTTTTACCTTTACTTTGAACCTTTTACTTTGCCTTGAATTTTGCACTTTCTTGGAGCTTTTGTAACTTTCCTTGAGAGACTACACCAAGATTTCAGAGAATTGGGGAGGAGAATTGATCTCTCTTCTTCCTCATTCTTGCTTGGGTCTTTTTAATTTCCTTGTTTTGATTCTTGGGTGTTAAGAATTGAAGAAATTCTGTCTCAATCTCCACTCAAGAACTCTTTAGTTACTTTTCTGCATAATTGAATCAATTTACATTCTCTTTACTGCTTCTTCTTTAATTCCTTGTCAATTGCTTTGTGAACTTGGATCTGGGAAGGCAAATAGAGATCTAGGCTCTGCTACCTAGTCTCTTGAGACCTGAGACCCCATTTTACTTTTGGTTCTTCTGTGAACCCTGCTGCACGTTAATTTCATTTTCTGTTTGAATCTTTGTTTGATCCAATTCATCTTCTACTTAATTAATTGTTGCAATTTAATTTCTCTTTGTTTAGATTCTGCAATCCCAGTCCTCAAACCCCTTTTATATTCAAGCAATTTACATTTCTTGCACTTTAAGTTACTGCTATTTACATTTCTTGCACTTTAAGTTTCAGTCATTTACTTTCTTGCTCTTTAAGATTCTGCAAGTTTACTTTCTTGCTCTTTAATTTACTGCAATTTGCCCTTCCCCTTTTACAATTACTGTCATTTACTTCCTGTTAAACACAAATCACTCAACCAAAACTTGATTCGCTTGACTAAATCAACCACTAAACTAAAATTGCTCAATCCTTCAATCCCTGTGGGATCGACCTCACTCATGTGAGTTATTATTACTTGATGCGACCCGGTACACTTGCCGGTGAGTTTTGTGTTGGATCGTTTTCCACACATCAAGCACTTCCCTTATCCAGATTACTGCAGAAGGATATTGAGTTCGAGTTCAGTGATGATTGCAAACAAGCATTTGATAAGCTGAAGACTGCTCTGACTCAAGCTCCAATTGTGAGAGGACCAGACTGGAGCCAGCCGTATGAAATCATGTGCGATGCTTCCAACCATGCAGTAGGAGCAGCCTGGCTCAGCGTGAAGGTAATGATCCTTTTGTTATTGCTTATGCGTCTAAAACTTTAGACGCTGCCCAGTCCAATTATACTACTACTGAGAAAGAGCTTCTTGCTATTGTTTTTGCTCTGGATAAATTCCGAGCTTATCGACTTGGTACTAGAGTAGTAGTGTATTCGGACCATGCAGCTTTGAAGTATCTATTAGCCAAAAAGGAGTCCAAACCAAGGCTCATACGTTGGATACTGCTTTTACAAGAATTTGATTTAGAAATAAAGGATAGGAGTGGCAATCAGAATCTAGTGGCAGACCACTTGAGTCGCCTTGAGCACATTAAGGATGATTCTACTCCTATAGATGATAATTTTCCATTTGATAACCTGCAAACAGTATCTGAGGTAGCACCTTGGTACGCACCTGTAGCTAATTATCTAGTTTGCCGCACATTTCCTCCACATTTTTCTAAGCATCAAAGGGACAAGCTGAAAAGCGAGTCTAAATATTATATATGGGATGACCCATATTTGTGGAGATATGGTGCTGATCAGGTAATAGACGTTGTGTACACCAATCAGAATTCCAGTCCATTTTGGAGGCCTGTCACTCATCTGAGAGTGGAGAACATTTTGGCCCTCAAAGAACAGCTAGAAAGATCTTAGACTGTGGATTCTGGTGGCCTACTCTTTTTAGAGACGCTGCTGAGTTTTGTAAATCTTGTCTTCCATGCCAAAAATTTGGTAATATATCCAGAAGGGATGAGATGCCTCAACAATTTATGCTTTTTTGTGAAATTTTTGATGTTTGGGGCATTGACTTTATGGGTCCGTTCCCAAATTCTAATGGTCAATTTTATATATTGTTAGCTGTGGATTATGTTTCCAAGTGGGTGGAAGCAATTTCCACCCGCACTGATGATGCTAACACTGTAGTTTCCTTTGTGAGAAACCATATTATTTGCCGCTTTGGATCACCACGAGCAATCGTGAACGATCAAGGCGCCCATTTCTGTAACAGGAAACTAGCAGGATTGATGAAGAAGCATGGGATAATTCATAAGGTTGCAACAGCATACCATCCTCAGACCAATGGGCAAGCCGAGGTGTCAAACAGAGAGATAAAGCGTATCTTGCAGAAGATAGTCAAACCTCATAGAAAAGACTGGAGCACCAGGCTGCAAGATGCACTATGGGCATACCGGAAAGCATACAAAACACCCATTGGAATGAGCTCTTTTCGCTTAGTTTATTGATGAGCGGATAATTTATACGCTTTTTGGCATTGTTTTTAGTATGTTTTTAGTATATTTTAGTTAGTTTTTATTATATTTTTATTAGTTTTTAGTTAAAATTCACTTTTCTGGACTTTACTATGAGTTTGTGTGTTTTTCTGTGATTTCAGGTATTTTCTGGCTGAAATTGAGGGTCCTGAGCAAAAATCTGATTCATAGGCTGAAAAGGACTGCAGATGATGTTGGATTCTGACCTCCCTGCACTCGAAGTGGATTTTCTGGAGCTACAAAAGCCCAATTGACGCGATCTCAAAGGCGTTGGAAAGTAGACATCCTGGGCTTTCCAGAAATGTATAATAGTCCATACTTTGCCCGAGATTTGATGGCCCAAATCGGCGTTGTAAATCAGCTTCAAAATTCCCAGCGTTTAACGCTGGAACTGGCATAAAAATTGGAGTTAAACGCCCAAACTGGCATAAAAGCTGGCGTTTAACTCCAGAAAAAGTCTCTACACATGAAAGCTTCAATGCTCAGGCCAAGCACACACTAAGTGGACCCAGAAGTGGATTTTTACGTCATTTACTCATTTCTATATACCCTAGGTTACTAGTTCACTATTAATAGGATCTTTTGACATTGTATCTGTACCTCATGACACTTTACACGTTTCTCATTGTATCTTCTACGGCATGAGTCTCTAAACCCCATGGTTGGGGGTGAGGAGCTCTGCTGTGTCTTGATGGATTAATGCAATTACTACTGTTTTTCATTCAATCATGCTTGCTTCCATTCTAAGATATCACTTGCTCCCAAACCTGATGAATGTGATGATCTGTGACACTCATCATCATTCTCACCTATGAACGTGTGCCTGACAACCACCTCCGTTCTACCTTAGATTGAGTAGATATCTCTTGGGTTCCTTAATCAGAATCTTCGTGGTATAAGCTAGAATTGATGGCGGCATTCAAGAGAATCCGGAAGGTCTAAACCTTGTCTGTGGTATTCTGAGTAGGATTCAAGGATTGAATGACTGTGACGAGCTTTAAACTCCTGAGGGCTGGGCGTTAGTGACAGACGCAAAAGAATCACTGGATTCTATTCCAACCCGATTGAGAACCGACAGATGATTAGCCGTGCTGTGACAGAGCGCGTTGAACATTTTCACTGAGAGGATGGGAGGTAGCCATTGACAACGGTGAAACCCTACATACAGCTTGCCATGGAAGGAGCCTTGCGTGTTTGAAAAAGAAGACAGTAGGAAAGTAGAGGTTCAGAAGACAGAGCATCTCCAAAACCTCAACCTGTTCCTCATTACTGTAAAACAAGTACTTATTTCATGTTCTTTTGCTTTTTACAATCAACCCTGATAATTATTGATATCCTGACTAAGAGTTACAAGATAACCATAGCTTGCTTCAAGCCGACAATCTCCGTGGGATCGACCCTTACTCACGTAAGGTATTACTTGGACGACCCAGTGCACTTGCTGGTTAGTTGTGCGGGATTGCAAAAGTGTGATTGCAATTTCGTGCACCAAGTTTTTGGCGCCGTTGCCGGGGATTGTTTCGAGTTTGGACAACTGACGGTCTATCTTGTTGCTTAGCTTAGGACTATTTTGTTTTTGTCGGTTTAGAGTCTTTTATTTGAGTTTAGTTTCATATTTTAAGTTTGGTGTCAATTGCATGCTTTTGTTTTTCTTTTAATTTTCGACTTTGCATGTCCTTAGTCCCTTTTTGATCTTTAAAAATTCTAAGTTTGGTGTCTTCCTTGTGTTTTCCTTTAGATTTTCGAAAATTAGTGTTTGATTTTCTAAAAATTTTAAGTTTGGTGTCATTTTGTTGTTTTTCTCTTTCCTCATTTCAAAAAAAAAAATCAAATCTTTTTCAAAATAATTTTCAATCATATCTTTTTAATTGCCAATTCCAAAATCTTTTTAATTAGTTGATTGATTTAGTTTTCAATTTGCTTTGATTTTATTTTTCTTTTAGTTTTTGAAATTTTATTTTAATTTCCTTTTGTTTTATTTTATTATTTTCGGTCATTTAAAAAAAAATAATCTACTTGCAATCCATATCATTTCCCTTTCTCCATCATGGACCTAAGTGGAATTGAGCAGTCCAGAAGGACTTTGGGGTCATATGCTAACCCCATTACAGCTGCATATGGGAGTAGCATCTGTATACCTCCCATCAAAGCAAGCAGCTTTGAGCTAAACCCTCAACTCATTATCATGGTGCAGCAAAATTGCCAGTATTCCGGTCTTCCACAGGAAGAACCTACTGAGTTTCTGGCACAATTCTTACAACTTGCTGACATAGTACGTGATAAAGAGGTGGATCAGGATGTCTACAGATTATTACTGTTTCCATTTGCTGTAAAAGATCAAGCTAAGAGATGGTTGAATAACCAACCTACAGCAAGCATAAAGACATGGAAACAGTTATCAGACAAATTCCTGAATCAATTTTACCCTCCAAAAAGGATGACACAGCTAAGGCTGGACATCCAAGGCTTTAAACAAGAGGATAATGAATCCCTTTATAATGCCTGGGAGAGGTATAGAGGTATGCTAAGAAAATGCCCCTCTGAAATGTTTTCAGAGTGGGTACAGTTAGACATCTTCTACTATGGGCTTACAGAAAAAGCTCAGATGTCTCTAGACCACTCAGCAGGTGGATCTATACATATGAGGAAGACGATTGAGAAGGCTCAAGAGCTTATAGATACTGTTGCTAGAAATCAACATTTGTACTCTAGCAATGAGTTCTCTACAAAAGAAGAAGTTATGGCAGTAGCCACTGATCCTAATCCTCAAGAACAGATGGTTGAGCTTAATCTGCAATTACACCTGATGACAAAATAGTTAGCAGAATTTAAAGAGATGCTCCAAGAAACTAAAATTGCTAACAAGAACATAGAATCACAGTTGAATCAGGCAAAACAGTAGCTATCTAAACAGATAACAGAAGAATGCCAAGCAGTTCAACTGAGGAGTGGGAAGACATTGAATAACACTGCTCAAAGTAGCAAAAAGCCAATAAAGGAACAATTGATAGAGGATAGCCAAACCACTATCCAAAATCCCTCTGAGGACAGTAAGAGCCCAGAGAGGAATACTCTTGGCATTCAAACGCCAGAAAAAGGGGGAAAGCTGGCGTTAAACGCCCATTCCTTGCCCAGTTCTGGCGTTCAAACGCCAGAAAAGGGAGAAAAGTTGGCGTTAAACGCCCATTTTCCACCCAACCCTGGCGTTCAAACGCCAATGGGGAATCAGACACCTGAGAGTGCTGATAGTAACCCCTCTAAAAAGGCTTCTCCAACCACTTCTGTAAGGAATAAACCTGCAGTAACTAAGGTTGAAGAATATAAAGCCAAGATGCCTTATCCTTAGAAACTCTGCCAAGCAGAGCAGGATAAGCAATTTACCCGCTTTGCAGACTACCTAAGGACTCTTGAAATAAAGATTCTATTTGCAGAGGCACTTGAGCAAATACCTTCTTATGCTAAGTTCATGAAAGAGATCTTAAGTCAAAAGAAGGATTGGAGAGAAATTGAAAAAGTATTTCTCACTGAAGAATGCAGCGCAGTCATTCTGAAAAGCTTACCAGAAAAGCTTCAAGATCCAGGAAGCTTTATGATACCATGCACATTAGAAGGTGCTTGCACCAAGATAGCCCTGTGTGATCTTGGAGCAAGCATCAATCTAATACCTGCATCTACTATCAGAAAGCTTGGGTTGACTGAAGAAGTCAAACCAACCCGGATATGCCTCCTACTTGCTGATGGCTCCATTAAATATCCATCAGGCATAATTGAGGACATGATTGTCAAGGTTAGGCCATTTGCCTTTCCAACTGACTTTGTAGTGCTGGAGATGGAGGAGCACAAGAGTGCAACTCTCATTCTAGGAAGACCTTTCCTAGCAACTGGACGAACTCTCATTGATGTACAAAAAGGGGAAGTAACCCTGAGAGTCAATGAGGATGAGTTCAAGTTGAATGCTGTAAAAGCTATGCAGCATCCAGACACACCAAATGACTGTATGGGCGCTGACATTATTGATTCTTTAGTGGAAGAGGTCAATATGACTGAAAGTCTAGAATCAGAGCTTGAGGACATCTTCAAGGATGCTCAGCCTGATCAGGAAGAACCAGAGGAAACAAAAGAATTTTTGAAAATTCCTCAGGAGGAGGATAAGCCTCCCAAACCTGAACTCAAACCACTACCACCATCCTTGAAGTATGCATTTCTGGGAGAAGGTGACACTTTTCCAGTGATTATAAGCTCTGCTTTAAATCCACAGGAAGAGGAAGCACTGATTCAAGTGCTAAGGACACACAAGACAGCTCTTGGGTGGTCCATAAGTGATCTTAAGGGCATTAGCTCAGCAAGATGTATGCACAAGATCCTATTGGAGGATAATGCCAAACAAGTGGTCCAACCACAAAGGCGGCTAAATCCAGCCATGAAGGAGGTGGTGCAGAAAGAGGTCACTAAATTACTAGAGGCTGGGATTATTTATCCTATTTCTGATAGCCCCTGGGTGAGCCCTGTCCAAGTTGTCCCCAAGAAGGGAGGCATGACAGTAGTTCATAATGAAAAAAATGAACTGGTTCCTACAAGAACAGTCACAGGGTGGCGTATGTGTATTGACTATAGAAGGCTCAATACAGCCACCAGTGATAAAGGGATTTCTGGCGTTTAACGCCAGCCAGGGTACCTGGCTGGGCGTTAAACGCTCAAATTGGCCAACAAATGGGCGTTAAACGCCAGAATGGATACCATTCTTGGCATTTAACGCCAGAAAGGCAGGGGGAGGAGATTTTGTTTTCCACTTTAAATTTTTTCAAACTTTCTTGTTTTGATCCATATTTTTCTGCATAAACACATTACAAACTTTCATCATTCACCTTCCAATTTCAAAAATTAAAATCTTCTTCAAATCTATTTCAAATCCTTTCCTAGGATCTTTCAAAAACTCAATTATCTCCTCAAATTTTTTCCATATCTTCTCAAATCTCCCTCAAATTTTCGAAAATCTCTCCTCCTCTCCTATTTAAACACGTTCGGCCACCCTCTTTCCCCACACCATTCGAATTTGCTCTCCTCCTCTCTCCCCTCTTTGCCTTCTTTTGCTTGAGGACAAGCAAACCTCTAAATTTGGTGTGCTTTCCGTGATCACTAGGCCAAGATTTACCAAGATCATGGCTGGTGCACGAAATTGTGATTCATTCTTTTCTAACTCGAAACAATCCCCGGTAATGGCTCCAAAAACTTGGTGCTCAATATCACGGTGTCTAAAATTCAATTCACAACTCCGCACAACTAACCAGCAAGTGCACTGGGTCGTCCAAGTAATACCTTACGTGAGTAAGGGTCGATCCCACGGAGATTGTTGGTATGAAGCAAGCTATGGTCATCTTGTAAATCCCAGTTAAGTGGATTCATAAAGTTAAATATGATTAGATTGGATAAATAAAGATAAATAAAATAAAAAGGGATAGAAATACTTATGCAAATCAATAGTGGGAATTTCAGATAGGCATATGGAGATGCTGTACTCCTCTTGGATCTTTACTTTCTTATTGCATTCATCCAATCCTTCTTACTCCTTTCCATGGCAAGCTGTATGTACGGCATCACCGTTGTCAATGGCTACATCCCATCCTCTCAGTGAAAACGTTCCTATGCTCTGTCACAGCACGGCTAATCATCTGTCGGTTCTCAATCAGGTTGGAATAGAATCCCTTGATTCTTTTGCATTTGTCATCACGCCCAGCCTTCAGGAGTTTGAAGCTCGTCACAGTCATTCAATCCCAGAATCCTACTCGGAATACCATAGACAAGGTTTAGACTTTCCGGATCCTCATGAATGCCGCCATCTATCTAGCTTATACCACGAAGATTCTGTTGGGGAATCTAAGAGATATGCGCCCGGCCTAGAGTAGAACGGAAGTGGTTGTCAGTCACGCGCGTTCATAGGTGAGAATGATGATGAGTGTCACGGATCATCACATTCATCAAAGTTAAGTGTAACGTATATCTTGGAATAAGAATAAAAGAGAATTGAATAGAAAGTAATAGTAATTGTATTGAAACTTGAGGTACAGCAGAGCTCCACACCCTTAATCTATGGTGTGCAGAAACTCCACCGTTGAAAATACATAAGTGAAAGGTTCAGGCATGATCTGAGAACTAATCGTCCCAAGATGTCTAATACACTAGTAAAAAGTCCTATTTACAATAAACTAGCTCCTAGGGTTTACATGAGTAAGTAATTGATGCATAAATCCACTTCCGGGTCCCACTTGGTGTATGCTTGGGCTGAGCTTGATCAATCCACGAGCTGAGGCTTTTATTGGAGTTGAACTCCAAGTTATGACGTGTTTTGGGCGTTCAACTCCGGATCATGACGTGTTTCTGGCGTTTACTCCAGACAGCAGCATGTACTTGGCGTTCAACGCCATGTTACGTCGTCAATTTCCGAATAAAATATGGACTATTATATATTGCTGGAAAGCTCTGGATGTCTACTTTCCAAATCCGTTGAGAGCGCGCCAATTGAAATTCTATAGCTCCAGAAAATCGATTTCGAGTGTAGGGAGGTCAGATTCCAACAGCATCAGCAGTCCTTTTGTCAGCCTTTTTCAGAGTTTTGCTCAAGTCCCTCAATTTCAGCCAGAAATTACCTGAAATCACAGAAAAACACACAAACTCATAGTAAAGTCCAGAAATGTGAATTTAACATAAAAACTAATGAAAACATCCCTAAAAGTAGCTTGAACTTACTAAAAACTACCTAAAAACAATGCCAAAACGCGTATAAATTATCCGCTCATCACAACACCAAACTTAAATTGTTGCTTGTCCCCAAGCAACTGAAAATCAATTAGGATAAAAAGAAGAGAATATACTATAAATTCCAGAATATCAATGAATATTAATTCTAATTAGATGAGCGGGACTTGTAGCTTTTTGCTTCTGAACAGTTTTGGCATCTCACTTTTTCCTTTGAAGTTTAGAATGATTGGCTTCTCTAGGAACTTAGAATTTCGGATGGTGTTATTGATTCTCCTAGTTAAGTATGTTGATTCTTGAACACAGCTTCTTATGAGTCTTGGCCGTGGCCCTAAGCACTTTGTTTTCCAGTATTACCACCGGATACATAAATGCCACAGACACATAACTGGGTGAACCTTTTCAGATTGTGACTCAGCTTTGCTAGAGTCCCCAGTTAGAGGTGTCCAGAGCTCTTAAGCACACTCTTTTGCTTTGGATCACGACTTTAACCACTCAGTCTCAAGCTTTTTCACTTGGACCTTCATGACACAAGCACATGGTTAGGGACAGCTTGATTTAGCCGCTTAGGCCTGGATTTTATTTCCTTGGGCCCTCCTATCCATTGATGCTCAAAGCCTTGGATCCTTTTTACCCTTGCCTTTTGGTTTTAAGGGCTATTGGCTTTTTCTGCTTGCTTTTTCTTTTTCTTTCTATTTTTTTTCGCCAAATTTTTTTTTCGCCATTCACTGCTTTTTCTTGCTTCAAGAATCAATTTCATGATTTTTCAGATCATTAATAACATTTCTCTTTGTTCATCATTCTTTCATGAGCCAATAGTTTTAACATTCATAAACAACAAGATCAAAAATATGCACTGTTCAAGCATTCATTCAGAAAACAAAAAAGTATTGTCACCACATCAATATAATTAAATTAAATTCAAGGATAAATTCGAAATTCATGTACTTCTTGTTCTTTTGAATTAAAATATTTTTCATTTAAGAGAGGTGAAAGATTAATGGATTTATTCATAACTTTAAGACATAGTTACTAACTACTAATGATCATATAATAAAGACACAAACATTAGATAGACATGAAGCATAAAAACCGAAAAAGCAGAGAAAATAAGACCAAGGAATGAGTCCACCTTAGTGAGGGTGGCGCCTTCTTGAAGAACCAATGGTGCTCTTTGAGCTCCTCTATGTCTTTTTCTTGCTTCAACAAGAGTGCCTTTTTCTTTATTCCTGCTCATATGAAAGAGAAGAGAAAAAGAAAAGGAAGAGGAATCTTCTATGTTACAGTATAGAGATTCCTTTATGTTAGTAGAAAAAGAAAGGGGATAAGGAAAGGAGAATGGTTCGGATTTTTAGATGAAGAAAAGTGAAGAGAAGTGTTAGTAAATAATTAATTAAATAAAATAAGAAAAGAGAGGGAGAATTTTCGAAAATAATTTTGAAAAAGGGGTTAGTAATTTTTGAAAATTAAAGATAAGATAAGATTAAAATTAAAATTTAAAACAAAAAGAATTTTTGAAAAAGAGGTGAGATATTTTCGAAAATTGAAGAGGGAAAAGTAGTTAGGTGGGAATCTAAGAGATATGCGCCCGGCCTAGAGTAGAACGGAAGTGGTTGTCAGTCACGCGCATTCATAGGTGAGAATGATGATGAGTGTCACGGATCATCACATTCATCAAAGTTAAGTGTAACGTATATCTTGGAATAAGAATAAAAGAGAATTGAATAGAAAGTAATAGTAATTGTATTGAAACTTGAGGTACAGCAGAGCTCCACACCCTTAATCTATGGTGTGCAGAAACTCCACCGTTGAAAATACATAAGTGAAAGGTTCAGGAATGGCCGAATGGCCAGCCCCCATGATCTGAGAACTAATCATCCCAAGATGTCTAATACACTAGTAAAAAGTCCTATTTACAATAAACTAGCTCCTAGGGTTTACATGAGTAAGTAATTGATGCATAAATCCACTTCCGGGTCCCACTTGGTGTATGCTTGGGCTGAGCTTGATCAATCCACGAGCTGAGGCTTTTATTGGAGTTGAACTCCAAGTTATGACGTGTTTTGGGCGTTCAACTCCGGATCATGACGTGTTTCTGGCGTTTACTCCAGACAGCAGCATGTACTTGGCGTTCAACGCCAAGTTACGTCGTCAATTTCCGAATAAAATATGGACTATTATATATTGCTGGAAAGCTCTGGATGTCTACTTTCCAACGCCGTTGAGAGCGCGCCAATTGGAGTTCTGTAGCTCCAGAAAATATATTTCGAGTGTAGGGAGGTCAGATTCCAACAGCATCAGCAGTCCTTTTGTCAGCCTTTTTCAGAGTTTTGCTCATGTCCCTCAATTTCAGCCAGAAATTACCTGAAATCACAGAAAAATACACAAACTCATAGTAAAGTCCAGAAATGTGAATTTAACATAAAAACTAATGAAAACATCCCTAAAAGTAGCTTGAACTTACTAAAAGCTACCTAAAAACAATGCCAAAAAGCGTATAAATTATCCGCTCATCAATGGCTCCTAGAGGAAAACAAACCAATTCAAAAGGCAAGAAAGAGAATAATCCAAAGGATGTCTGGAGTCAAGAGAAGTTCTTAACCAAAGAACATGCAGACCATTACCACAAAATAATGGGTCTGAGGTCAGTGATCCCGGAAGTCAAATTCAATCTGAAAGAAGATGAATATCCGGAGATCCAAGAGCAAATTCAAAACAGAGGATGGGAAGTTCTAACCAACCCTGAGACAAAGGTTGGAAGGAACATGGTTCAGGAATTCTACTCAAATCTGTGGCTGACAGATAAGCAGAGAATGACTGGAACTGCTTTTCATACCTACAGAACCATGGTCAGAGGGAGAATTATTTACTTCCATCTGGACAAAATAAGAGAGGTCTTCAAATTGCCTCAACTGCAAGATGATCCTGAATCCTTTAATAGGAGGATGGTGAGAGCAGATAAAGGGTTGGATCAAGTTCTAGAGGACATATGCCTCCCTGGAACTAAGTGGATAACCAATTCAAAAGGAGTCCCAAACCAACTCAAGAGGGGAGACCTCAAACCAATTGCAAGAGGCTGGCTAGACTTTATTGGGCGTTCCATATTGCCCACTAGCAACCGTTCTGAGGTCACTATCAAGAGAGCAGTGATGATTCATTGCATTATGCTTGGAAAAGAAGTGGAGGTCCATCATCTGATTGCTTGTGAGATCTACACAATTGCAAATAAGAATTCCACTGAAGCCAAACTGGCTTACCCAAGCTTGATCTCCTTGCTCTGTAAAGAGGCTGGGGTGAAGATGGGAGTAGATGAATTCATACCCATTGAACATCCAATCACCAAGAAGTCAATGGAAGGAAAAATGCAAGACAACTCTATCAAAAAGAGGGCGCAGGAGTTCCTCCCTGAATTTCCTGAAATTGACTACTGGGCCAGCCTAGAAGCATCTATCACCAAGTTGCAAGAAACTATGGAGCAACTTAAGGAAGAACAGCAGAATCAGAACTGCATGCTCTGCAAATTACTGAAGGAACAGGAGAAGCAGGGGCGTGAACTTCAAGAGATGAAACGCCAAAAGCTCTCCACTCAAGTGGAGGGAGCGTCCACTTCTCAAAATCAAGGTTGTTGAGTTCTAACTCTGTGATAACCTCTATCATTAGGAGCCTATTTAAATTTTTTGTTTTCTATTACTATTAGTCTTATCTTATATCTATTTTTGAGTCTTGTTCTTAATTCATGATTAATAAAATTTAAAGTTCATGTCTTAAAGCTATGAATGTCCTATGAATCCATCACTTCTCTTAAATGAAAAATGCTTTAATCACAAAAGAACAAGAAGTACAGGATTTCGAATTCATCTTTGAAACTAGTTGAATTAGTTTGATGTGGTGACAATACTTTTTATTTTCTGAATGAATGCTTGAACAGTGCATATGTCTTTTGAATTTGTTGTTTTAAGAATGTTAAAATTGTTGGCTCTTGAAAGAATGATGGAAAGGGAGAACTGTTATTGAGGATCTGAAAAATCATCAAATTGATTCTTGAAGCAAGAAAAAGCAGTGAATACAAAAAAAAATGAAAAAAAAGAAAGAAAGAAGAAAAGAAAGAGAAAAAGAAAAAGAAAGAAATAAAGTTGTGATCCAAGGCAAAAAGAGTGTGCTTAAGAACCCTGGACACCTCTAATTGGGGACTCTAGCAAAGCTGAGTCACAATCTGAAAAGGTTCACCCAATTATATGTCTGTGGCATGTATGTATCCGGTGGTAATACTGGAAGACAGAGTGCTTTGGGCCACAGCCAAGACTCATAAAGTAGCTTTGTTCAAGAATCATCATACTTAACTAGGAGAATCAATAACACTATCTGAGTTTTGAGTTCCTATGGATGCCAATCATTCTAAACTTCAAAGGATGAAGTGAGATGCCAAAACTGTTCAGAAGCAAAAAGCTAATAGTCCCGCTCATCTAATTGGAGCTAAGTTTCTTTGATATTTTGGAGTCTATAGTATATTCTCTTCTTTTTATTCTATTTTGATTTTCAGTTGCTTAGGGACAAGCAACAATTTATGTTTGGTGTTGTGATGAGCGGATAATTTATACGCTTTTTGGCATTGTTTTTAGTATGTTTTTAGTATATTTTAGTTAGTTTTTATTATATTTTTATTAGTTTTTAGTTAAAATTCACTTTTCTGGACTTTACTATGAGTTTGTGTGTTTTTATGTAATTTCAGGTATTTTCTGGCTGAAATTGAGGGTCCTGAGCAAAAATCTGATTCAGAGGCTGAAAAGGACTACAGATGCTGTTGGATTCTGACCTCCCTGCACTCGAAGTGGATTTTCTGGAGCTACAGAAGCCCAATTGGCGCGCTCTCAACGGCGTTGGAAAATAGACATCCTGGGCTTTCCAGCAATGTATAATAATTCATACTTTGCTCGATATTTGATGGCCCAAACCGGCGTTGCAAATCAGCTTCAGAATTCCCAGCGTTTAACGCTGGAACTGGCATAAAAATTGGAGTTAAACGACCAAACTGGCATAAAAGCTGGCGTTTAACTCCAAAAAAAGTCTCTACACATGAAAGCTTCAATGCTAAGCCCAAGCACACACTAAGTGGACCCAGAAGTGGATTTTTATGTCATTTACTCATTTCTGTATACCCTAGGTTACTAGTTCACTATTAATAGGATCTTTTGACATTGTATCTGTACCTCATGACACTTTACACGTTTCTCATTGTATCTTCTATGGCATGAGTCTCTAAACCCCATGGTTGGGGGTGAGGAGCTCTGCTGTGTCTTGATGGATTAATGCAATTACTACTGTTTTTCATTCAATCATGCTTGCTTCCATTCTAAGATATCACTTGCTCCTAAACCTGATGAATGTGATGATCTGTGACACTCATCATCATTCTCACCTATGAACGTGTGCCTGACAACCACCTCCGTTCTACCTTAGATTGAGTAGATATCTCTTGGGTTCCTGAATCAGAATCTTCGTGGTATAAGCTAGAATTGATGGCGGCATTCAAAAGAATCCAGAAGGTCTAAACCTTGTCTGTGGTATTCTGAGTAGGATTCAAGGATTGAATGACTGTGACGAGCTTCAAACTCCTGAGGGCTGGGCGTTAGTGACAGACGCAAAAGAATCACTGGATTCTATTCCAACCCGATTGAGAACCGACAGATGATTAGCCGTGCTGTGACAGAGCGCGTTGAACATTTTCACTGAGAGGATGGGAGGTAGCCATTGACAACGGTGAAACCCTACATACAGCTTGCCATGGAAGGAGCCTTGCGTGTTTGAAGAAGAAGACAGTAGGAAAGCAGAGGTTCAGAAGACAGAGCATCTCCAAAATCTCAACCTGTTCCTCATTACTGCAAAACAAGTACTTATTTCATGTTCTTTTGCTTTTTACAATCAACCCTGATAATTATTGATATCCTGACTAAGAGTTACAAGATAACCATAGCTTGCTTCAAGCCGACAATCTCCGTGGGATCGACCCTTACTCACGTAAGGTATTACTTGGACGACCCAGTGCACTTGCTGGTTAGTTGTGCGGGATTGCAAAAGTGTGATTGCAATTTCGTGCACCATTTATGGAAAAGCTTGTCATCTCCCAGTTGAGATAGAGCATAGAGCGTTTTGGACAGTCAAGGAGTGCAACATGGGAATTGAGCAAGCTGGAGCTGAAAGGAAGTTGCAACTGCAAGAATTGGAGAGCCTTCGCCTAGAAGCCTATGAGAACCCAAGAATATACAACGAGAAGATGAAGGCTGTACATGATCAAAACATCAAGAAGAAAGAGTTCCAACCTGGAGATTTAGTCCTCCTTTACAAATCTCGACTAAGGCTCATGCCAGGTAAGTTGAGATCAAGATGGGAAGGTCCATATAGAATAGAGAAGGCAGAACCATACGGAGTTTATCACCTAAGCCATCCTTCAAGCTCTGAACTCATTAAAGTTAATGGACAACGCCTGAAGCTATACCATGGCGAGCAGAGGCAGAGAAACAAGGAGTTTGAGATCTTTCTCTTGGAAGATCCCTACATAGCAGAAGACTGAGCTAGTGGAGCGTCCAACTTAAGGACGTTAAAGCAAAGTGCTAGGTGGGAGACAACCCACTATGGTATGATCGTTCTTTTCCTTATTTTTAGTTTTTCCTATTCAATAACTGTTCTCTTTATTAGTATTTTCGTGCATTTTTATTTACATGTTTCATAATATATATATATATATATATATATATATATATATATATATATATATACTTCGCTACGCGACGCGATCGCATCAGCGACGCGTCCGCGTCGCCTGGAGAGCGAAGAAAAATAAAAGTGAACAGAGAGTCACGCTGGAGCGTGGCTGGAGGCGTGCCTTTGGCACAGATCAACCCACGCGACCGCGTCCCTGACGCGTTCGCGTCGCATGGGAATCATGGCCTCCCACACGACCGCGTACCCCACGCGGCCGCGTGCCCTGCATTTTCGATGTAAAAGGGTGCACACCCGAATGTTGTGCGAGAGTGGTGCTGGATTGGGGCTGAACGCACAATCCTACCCACGCGACCGCGTCACATTCCCCTAAAGGCCCACTCACGCGATCGTATGACCCATGCGATCGCGTCACCCTATTTTGGCAAATAAATTAATTTGAACAGAGAGTTGTGCGGCCGCGAGGCTGTACTCGCGCCAGAAGCCTACTATGAGTCACGCGACCACGTGCCTGCCGCGATCGCGCGACCATATTCCAAAGCGCATCCACGCGAACGCGTGCCCCACGCGGCCGCGTCGCTTGCGCCGCACAGCCCCACCAGAACTGCCACATTATCTTATCTTTCTCTCCTCCAAATCCTAATTTTTCTTCCCCCCCTTATTTCTCCCCTCTCCCTTTCCCCCTTCTATCCCACCCTTCACATTCTTTTTCTCTCACCTCCATTAACAAGGTTTTCTTTTCTTCCTCCCTTTTTTATCATTCTTCTTATTTTAGATGTTATTTTCTTTTCTTTTTCTTTTCTTTTTCTTTTCTTTATCGTTATTTTCTTTCTTCTTCTTTTCTTTTTCCATGGTGCTTGCATATTATTTGAGTCATCATTCCTCATTATTTTCTTGTGGTTTATTCTATATTGTTTGGCACTTATATCTTATTCTCACTAAAGGATTGCTTGCATGTTTACTTTAATACTTTCTATGCCTTATTTACCATGCATGCTATGTGTTTGTGAAAAGGCCCGTATGGCATCATGCACTTTTCTACATTATCCTACCATACTATTCCATGCATGTTTTTCACAACATTCCTTTACTGTTTTATTAATCGAATTTAATTGCCAATACAAATTATAACTTTGTCACGAAGTGGTGCTTGATCTATGCTACTCATGCCCTTGCCAGCATGCCAATAATCATCTTGCATCTACTTCCCTTTTTGTGCACCTATCCTATTTCCTTTCTTGATCTTTTCACATGTTGTCTAGACCATGTGTTTAGTTCATTCATTTTTACCGTGCACTGTTTCTTACCCACCTCATCTTTTCCCTTGCTATTTATCTATTTGAACTTAATTTACTTTCTCCTCTCTCTTTCAGGATGGCCACCAAGAAAGGAAAGGAGAAAGCAAATCCTAAACCCCCAGCAAGAAGAGGAACTAAAAGAGCATTAGCGGCAGAGACTCCTTCAACCGCAGTCAAGCCCTCAACAAAGAGAGTTAAGAGGATAATAAAAGTTGATGAAAAGGAGAAAGCCTTTCCAGCAAAGGACACTGTGCGATTTCCCAATCGTTACTGTGAGCAGATGTTCCCTATCCTCGCAGAAAGGAACTATAACAATGAATACCTTCTTATCCTCCCGTCCAATATTGCTTCCTTTGTTGAGCCGCAAATTGAACGAAGAGAATGGGGTTTCCTACGGAGACAGCCGAGACAGGTCAATCTTTCTTGGGTGGTTGAGTTCTACTCTAACTTCTACATGCCAACCCTGCAATCTGTTTATGTCCGGCAGAAACAAGTCCCCATTACAGAAGAGGCTATTCAGCAAGCTCTGAGTCTTCCCCCTATTCCAGAAGGAATGGACGCCTTCCAAGAAGCCACACTTAAGCGCCAGAGGTACCAATTTGACTGGGACTCCGTTCTCGGAGTTATCGCTTTACCTGGCAGCCGTTGGATCTACGGATACCACCGTACCCGCCCTAAGGGAATCTTGGCTTCAGCACTTACTTTGGAGGCTCGGGTATGGGCACAGATCATGTTCCATTACGTCTTTCTGAGCACTCACGAGTCCTCCTTCACTGCAGACATGGCCGTTCTGCTATGGTGCATCCTTACAGACCAACTTCTGAATCTCTCACGCCATATCCGGAATGCTATGGGACACGTACAAATTGCGGGCAATTTACCTTTTCCCGCCTTGGTCTTCAATATTGTCTCAGCAGCCGGAGTCTCCTACAGAGCTGGGGACACCAAGGCCATGCTTCCACGGAATGATCAGTTTGTCCCTAATGGGAAATACCTCAGACTTCCAGCAGCCACTACAAATCTTCCTACTACTCCAGTTGAAGATAATCCTTCTTCGACCCCACAAGCACCTAAAACTGATGAATTGCTCCAGTAGATAATCCAAAGGTTGGATCGGCAAGAACGCAAAGCTTAGTTGAGAGAGCGCCGCAACAACCAAAGATTCAAACACCTCAGGGAGCTAATTAGAGGAGATTGCAAAGACTCAGACACCCTGGACTCCACATCCTTTACCAGCACCGGGAGCCATGACGGTCCCAACTGCGGAGACACTGCCACCAACTCACTATTGTTCTTGACAGATGGCACTGAGGACGGTGCAAAGCCTTAAGTGTGGGGAGGTTGGTCAGTACCTGACTTCCGGAGGTAAATTCTCTTTCCTAGCACCAATAATTAGGATATTTTTAGTTAGATTTTCTTTCTTTTATAGAATAGTATAATTTGCATAGGTTAGGATAGTTGCATGCATGTTCTACTTGATTGAAAAGACAATAAGTTTCTTCTAAGACTTTATCTTTGGAACAAAAATTTCACTAATTTTTCAAAAATTTTTTATGATAAATTTGCTTGAGTTGTATTTGGAACATGATGTTTGAGCTAAAGAACACACAACCTATGAAAGATTTGAACCTTTATGTATGGTTACATTATTTAACCATAATTATTTTATCCTTGTGTGTTTACTTCTCTTGATTGTAATCTATATTTTGTTTTATCTTATATGTCCAATATTTATTATATTTGCATGCTTGTACATGATTGAGGCCATTATTTGTTTAAACTCATTTATCCAAATTAAGCCTACCCTTTTCAATTACCTTTGTTAACCACTTTGAGCCTTTAAATCCCATATGTTCTATATTCTACCACATTAATAACCTTAAGCTGAAAAACAATTGTATATCCCAGATTGAATCTTTGGTTAGCTTAAGATAAAATTGTGTGTGCTAGTTAAGTATGGGAAATTGTGGGAACAAAGGTTGTTAAAGAAATGTGTCATTTAATAGGAATTTGGATACCTACTCATGTGAAACTACAAGAACCGAAAATCCATGTGCATTGATAAGATATATTTATTTTAATCTTTCAAAAAAAAAATACTAATAAATAAATGAATAAATAAGGGGACAAAATTTTCCCAATGTTGAATTCAAAATTCAAAGATCAATGCACATATAATAGAACCAAAATATAAGTTGAAACATGAGTATGGATTGGAAAAGGGAATTCTGGGTAGCTAGGTATGAACTTTAAGATTACATTAAAATATATAGGTTGGGTTGAAGCTTGGGTTAATTAAAGATTCAATTAATCAGCTCACTTAACCAAATGTATATCCATACCCTCACCTTGGCCCCATTACAACCTTGAAAAGACCTCATGGTATTTGCATTGGTATATTAACTGTTGTTGATTGGTTAGGAGAAAAACAAAAGTTAGAAAGCATGATTAGAGAAGGATAGAGTGATTACCCTATACACTAGAGATTTGAGCGTACATACATTATCAGTGAAGGTTCAATGCTTGAATTTTCATGTTCCCTGCTTGAATGAGCTATCTTCTTGCATTTTTATCTGTTTTATTGTAATGATAGAATTAGTGGAATTTGATTTGTAATTGTTTTGGAGAGCTTATTTACTTTTGATCAAGTGGGCAAGAATCGTATAGTTGCATTAATTTATATATATATATATATATATATATATATATATATATATATATATATATAGGATTGCATTGCATTTCATGAGTTTCTACATGTTCATATTTATCTACTTTATCTCCTTCAATTAAGCATGAGGACATGCTAATGTTTAAGTGTGGGGAGGTTGATAAACCACTATTTTATGGTTTATATTATGTTTAATTGTGTGGTTTTATCGTGATCCTTACCCACTTATTCATTAGAATAGCATGCATTTAGATTTCCTTCCTGAATTCATTACATGTTTGAAAACTGCTTCCTAAAGACTTTAATTATGTACTTTTAATTCTCCTTTATCCCATTCGATGCCGTGATCTGTGTGTTGAGTGTTTCAGACTTTATATGGCATGAATGAGTTAGAGATTGGAAAGGAAGCTAGCGAAAAATGGAAGGAACACAAGAATTTGAGGAGATAACCAGCGAGAAGTGACGCGGTCACATGGCTCACGCGATCGCGCGAAGGAGAGCAAATCGCAGTGACGTGGCCGCATGGATCGCGCGGCCGCATGATGATTGGATTTTTGACGGTTTAGAATTTTACAAATGAATTCTCGTTGCAAGTATAGTTTCTAAACCAACAATAATCCTTTCATACAAAAGATTATTTGTCACAAGTAACAAACCCCTAAAATTAATAACCGAAGTATTCAAACCTCGGGTCGTTCTCCCTAGGAATTACAATAAAATGTCTTGTTATTGGTTTGAGTTGTTTTGGGGTTTTGATAAGAGGCATGAAAGTAAATGGCAATGAAAATAAACTAACAACTATACAAGGCTCTTGGCAAGGTATGAAAATTAGAAGTCCTATCCTAGTTATCCTTCTCAATTGTGATGAGAATTGTTCATTGCTACCACTTAGTTAACCCTTACTAAATAAAGGAAAGTCAAGTGGATGAATTGACTTGAGCCACAAGTTCTAGCCAACTCTCAAGGAAAGACTAGCTTTAGTGCACACCAAACCAATTAGCAATCTCTCCAATTATCAATCAACAAAGGAATTAGATAACTCAAGTGTCACTAATTACTCTACCTAGGCCAATAGGAACAAAATCTACACTAAAACTAAAAGAGACATTTCAACAAACACATAAAGTGCAATAGAAGTAAACATTATTAAATGCAAGAATTAAAGGAATCTATAACTACAAAAACAAGAGATCAACAATAGAAGAGCAAAGAAGACACATTTATTATGAATTACCTCTTATTGAATTGGAAGAATGTAGAAGGAACAATACTAGATCTACAACAAAATATAAGAACAACATAAAGGAAATTACAACAAAAGAATAGAAGAAGATGAATGTAGCAACAAAGAATTGAGAGATAGAAGTGGAAGTAAGCAAAGATTAAAACCTAGATCTAAGAACTAAACCTAATCCTAATCCTAATTCTAGAGAGAAGAGAGAGCTTCTCTCTCTAGAAACTACTTCTAAACTAATCCTAATGTGTGGAAATGAACTAATGGTAACTAACATGTGTTTCCCTCTTCATTCCTTGGCTTAAATAGCATCAGAAATGAGTTGGATTGGGCCCACAAGGCTTCTAAAATTGCTGGCCACGTTTTGCTTTAAGTGAACCAGGTGGCAGCAACGGCGCGTGCGCGTACTACGCATGTACGCGTCACCATGCGCCGTTCAACCATAGCAAATCTTATATCGTTTCGAAGCCCCGGATGTTAGCTTTCCAACCCAACTGGAACCGCATAATTTGGACCTCTGTAGCTCAAGTTATGGTCGTTTAAGTGCGAAGAGGTCGGCTTGACAGCTTTCCGGTTCTTTCATTTCTTCATGAGTTCTCCAACTTTTCATGCTTTCTTTCTTCATTCCCTTGATCCAATCTTTGCCTCCTAAACCTTAAATCACTTAACAAACATATCAAGGCATCTACTAGAATCAAGGTGAATTAAATTTAGCTATTTCGAGTCCTAAAAAGCATGTTTTCACTCTTAAGCACAATTAAAGGAGAATATACAAAACCATGCTATTTCATTGCATAAATGTGGGTACAAGGTTATAAAATCTCCTAAATCAAGCATAAGATAAGCCCTACAAATGGGGTTTATCAACCTCCCCACGCTTAAACCAAGCATGTCCTCATGCTTAAGCCAAGAGAGAAACAAAGGGTATCAACATTTATTCAATGTAAATAAACTATATGCAACCTAAACTATATGCAACTATCTAAATGGATACAACTAAATGCAAAATGGTTTTACTTACTTGGTTAAAAATAAATCAATCCTCCAAGTCATACATGCACAAGTAGGGCCAAGATCATATAACGATTCATGAACCCTACCAATTCGAATATCAAAATGAAGTTCAAGTAGACTTGCGAGAAGAATGCTCATGAAAGCTGGGAATCAAGAAATTGAGCATCGAACCCTCACTGGAAGTGTTTGCACTCTAGTCGCTCGGTGTTTGGGGTTGATTCTCTCAATTCTCCCCTAATCATGCTTTCCAAGATTTGTTTTTCTTCTAACAATCAACAATTATTCAATGCATGCATACATGTATCATGAGGTCTTTTCTTTAGGTTGTAATGGGGCTAGGGTCAAGGTAGGATCATATATGGCTAGTGGACTTAGGATTTGAATCTTTGATTAACTTAAACTTTTCCACCTAACCTATATAATGACCTATACAATTAAGTACTAATCTAACTACCCATTCCTCACTTTTTCACATACTCATGCATTTTCTTTTCATTTCACAACACTTATGCATTGATTCTTATTGAGCTTCACTTTGGGGCATTTTGTCCCCTTTATTGCTCTTCTTTTTTCTTTCTTTTTCTATATACATTTTTTTTCTTTTTCTTTTCTTTTTTTCTTTTTTCACTTTTATTTCTTTTTCTTTTCATTTTTCTTTTTTCTTTCAAACTATACACAAGAACATCAATGCATAAGGTCTATACATTTAATCAATACATGAGTATGTACCAATTCCCCAATATAAAAATACAAAACACAAATACCCTTTTATCCCAACCAATGTCCCAAAGTTTTCCCACTCTTGGATGACATTCACATTCACTAGCCTAAGCCAATCAAAGATCCAAATAAAGGACATTCATTGTTTTCCGCTTTAAGGCTTGTAATGTGCTAAAATAAGAACAAGTGGGTCAAGCGTAGGCTCAAAATCGGCTAACAAAGGAGAGTAAAAGGTAAGGCTATCTGGATAAGTGAGCTAATGAAATGATGGCCTCAATCATATAAATGCATGAATACAAGGAATAATGGGACATATAGATTCAAACAAATCAAAGATTACAATCATAGAAAGAGAACAATTACACGCAAGAAGGAAAATAAGTAGTTATAAGATGTAACCAAACCATTAGGCTCAAATCTCACAAGCTTGTGTTCTTAGCTCAAAAACCATGTTTCAAAATACATTCTTTCAAGCAAGTTCAACAAAAAATTTGTTTTAATTGGTAGGGTGCCCTAAAATAGTTTCTCGGAAGAGAATTCATCACTTTAACCAAGTAGTCCTAATAAGAAAGAAGTAGTAAAAATATGTATAAATTCTAACTAAAATGCAACCTATCATGCAAATGTAATTGGTGTTGAAGAAGAAAATTGTTACCCATGGAGATCGGTCGACGACCTCCCCACACTTGAAGATTGCACCGTCCTCGGTGCATGCAAAGAAGAGCAAGGTGGATGGGTTGCGATAATTGATGAGCTCCTTCAAAAGGTTGTGCGGATGACTTGTTTGTTGCCCCATTTAAAAATGTTTCCTTTTTTCTTTCAGGTGACTAACCTAAAAGGAAAGAAAAGGAAAGAAAATTAAGCCTATAACAAAGATATCAAGGCAATTAGAACATAGACGGGGGCTAATGCCAAATAAGAGTATGATTCTCTACTACATGGTAGCTACAACATGTGAGTGAGAAATCAATATAAGCAAAAGGCATATCAACTGATACTTGATGCAAGAGTAAAGTTAAAGCATGGAGAGTATATTGAGCATCAAGATCAAATAAGAATTGACACAAACAAGATTAGTGATACGAATGAAAGCATTTGATTCTATCCTAACTCAATGATGAAGCGGTACAAGAAAAAAACAAATGCAAGGAAAAAAACCAAAGGGTAATGAATTAGGAAAGACTAAAGCACTAATCTTGTGTGTTGACAAATATTACAATTAATGTAACAAATCATGAAGCACCAAAACAAATGCAAGAAATTCTCAACAATTGAGTGAGAGAATTCAACACCATTATTAAAATGAGAAATTTAGAAAATAAAATGAGAACAAATTATAGAAACAAAATTAAAATGCAAAGAATAAAAGTATGCAAATGTAATAGACAAAAGAAAATGGAAGAAGAGAAAAATTTTTTTTTTTATATTTTTAATATTTTTTTATTTTTTTAGTATTTTATTTATTTATTTATTTATTTATTTATTATTATATTTTTTATTATTAAATTTTTTTTCTTTTTTTTATTTATATTAAAAGAGAAAAGAAAAAAAATCTTTCAAGAGAGGAAGAAGAAAAAAAATGAGAAAGAAAGAAGAAGAGAAGAGGAAAGAAGGAGAAAGGAGGAAGGAGAAAAGCAGGGTGCAAATCCGCGCGCGCGCACAGCGCGCTCACGGGTGGATGCAGCAGGGACAATCCGCGCGCTCGCGCACAGCGCGCTCACGCGTGGATGAGCTTGTGCTCCCAGCACAATGCTGGCACAACGCGCGCACAACTCTCTGGTTTTTGTACCAGAAGTTGCGGAAGTGCAATATGTGCGCGCGCGCACAGCGTGCTAGCGCGCCGATGGCCGTTTTTTTTTTTGCTAAAAAAACAGAAAAAAAGTGCCCAAGAGCTCTCTATAATGTCCAAAACTCTTCTTTATTCAATCAAATATCAAACAATTCACAAAAAATGCAATTTGATTTTAGGATTTATTCATCTACTACTAATGAATACAACATACTAACAACCAATCTTTACTAAGAAATCAATGTGAAATGAAAATCTACCTACAATGGTAACTCAAATCACTTATTAAACAAAACTAAAAGAGGATGGAAAGAGTTTACCATGGTGGGGTGTCTCCCACCTAGCACTTTTATTTCAAGTCCTTAAGTTGGACATGTTGGGAGACTCTTTGTCATGGTGGCTTGTGCTTGTACTCATCCTCGAATCCCCAAGAATCTTTGCTTCTCAATTGGTTGACAGAATTTCCAACCATCTTCATCAAGCTTGGGCAAAGTTCTACCCAAGATATGAGTCCCCATAGTTGGTCTTCACATAGCGAACCGGGATCCCATATCTTGTTTTCGCACCCGTCTTCGATTCGGTCTTCATACTCTTTCTTTCCGGGTGGTTGACATATAGAATTCTCTTTAACATACCAAGCCTTTCGTCGAGACCCTTGTAAAGTGGCATTCTTCCAATCATCGTTCCTATACCTTGAAGCTTTGACCTTAATGAGCCTAATTCCTAACTTGCAACCACTACACAACTCATTCTTGCTTTTAATTCCACAAAGAGCTCTAAGTTGTCCATCCGTTTCAATCAAACCATATTCAAGCGAGAAAGTGAAGCTTATGGATAGGAATTTTACCCACTTGAATGTTGTGTTGGATGGTGACTCGGGAAGGGAGACCTCCCCACACTTAGACAATGCAAGGTCTACTTCCTTGTGCTCTTCTTTGTGTATTTCCACCTCTTTGCGAGCTTCCTCGATTTCAACCTTTCCCCTTTTATCACAAGGCTTGGTGTTGTCTTCAAGAACTTTGATTTCTTGCCTAATGGGAGGTGATTCAATTTTGGATAGAAATTCATTGATGAATAAATCCATTTCTTGGTCAACCTCTTCATATTCTTCAATTTCGATATACACCATGCCAATGTTTTCCTCTTGGTAGCTCTCTTTCTCATTGCTCACCAAGGATATGGGAAGTTGTGCACACTCTTCTATAATTTCAACTCCATGTCCAATGGGAGAGGATTCCATTGTAGAGAGAAATTCATCCATGATTGAATCCATCTCTTGATAAGCCTCTTCCAAGTCTCCAACGATGATATACCTTGGAGGTTGCGCACCCTCCTCAACATCGATATCAAGCTTTTTGGAAGAGTGCTCCATGATGCTACATTCCCTTGGACTTTCAACATCTCCTAAATCTTCAACCACCTCTTCCTTTTCTCCAATGATCATAGGCTCCTCTAATTGCTCTAACACAAAGTGGCCTCCCTTATTTTCCACCGGGTTTTCCAATCTCTCCTTCATGCTATGATCTTCAATGGATTCTTCACATGTGGCCACGGAAGCTCCTTGAGTGTTCAAACATTTGTAGGCTAAAGTATGCACTACCTTGGTCAAGTTAGTCACAAACTCTAAGGTGTTCCTTTGCATATCCACTTGTCCTTGAAGTAGCAAGGTAAGAGAATCATCTATTGGGGCTTGGGGTGGATAAGAGGATTCATCATTTTGGGGAGAGGATTCATAGTAGGAAGGTGGTTCTTCTTGGTAAGGGTATGGAGATGGTGAGTGTTGAGGTGGTTCATGGTAGTAATCTTGATAGAGTTGTGGTGGTTTTAAAGGTTCTTGCTCATAATGGTCATAAGAATATGGTATGGGTGATTGGTCATATGATGGATAAGGGTCACTTAAAGGTACTTGGTAGAAAGGGGCTTGTGAGTATGGTTGAGCATCATGTTGAGGATAAGATTCATAGGCATATGGTGGTGGTTGATTGTCATAAAAGGAGTCACCATAACCATTGAATTGACATGCATTAGGATGAGAATTATACCTATAAGTGTCCGGAGGTTGATGCCAATAGGAGTGATCAATTCCTTGAGGCTCCTCCCATCTTGGAGTGTTCCATCCTTGGTACATGTTAGCATTGAAGTTCACATTCCCTACAACACAATTAGAGCCAAACTCATAGCCAAAGTGAGAATTCATTATGGAAAAACAAAATAAAACTAACAAAATCTAGTAAACAAGCAAAAGACAAACTATTTACACTATTCACATATGTACAATAACCAATAACATAACACCATTGCAAATCCCCGGCAACGGCACCATTTTGATGATTGGATTTTTGACGGTTTAGAATTTCACAAATGAATTCTCGTTGCAAGTATAGTTTCTAAACCAACAATAATCCTTTCATACAAAAGATTGTTTGTCACAAGTAACAAACCCCTAAAATTAATAACCGAAGTATTCAAACCTCGGGTCGTTCTCCCTAGGAATTACAATAAAGTGTCTTGTTATTGGTTTGAGTTGTTTTGGGGTTTTGATAAGAGGCATGAAAGTAAATGGCAATGAAAATAAACTAACAACTATACAAGGCTCTTGGCAAGGTATGAAAATTAGAAGTCCTATCCTAGTTATCCTTCTCAATTGTGATGAGAATTGTTCATTGCTACCACTTAGTTAACCCTTACTAAATAAAGGAAAGTCAAGTGGATGAATTGACTTGAGCCACAAGTTCTAGCCAACTCTCAAGGAAAGACTAGCTTTAGTGCACACCAAACCAATTAGCAATCTCTCCAATTATCAATCAACAAAGGAATTAGATAACTCAAGTGTCACTAATTACTCTACCTAGGCCAATAGGAACAAAATCTATACTAAAACTAAAAGAGACATTTCAACAAACACATAAAGTGCAATAGAAGTAAACATTATTAAATGCAAGAATTAAAGGAATCTATAACTACAAAAACAAGAGATCAACAATAGAAGAGCAAAGAAGACACATTTATTATGAATTACCTCTTATTGAATTGGAAGAATGTAGAAGGAACAATACTAGATCTACAATAAAATATAAGAACAACATAAAGGAAATTACAACAAAAGAATAGAAGAAGATGAATGTAGCAACAAAGAATTGAGAGATAGAAGTGGAAGAAAGCAAAGATTAAAACCTAGATCTAAGAACTAAACCTAATCCTAATCCTAATTCTAGAGAGAAGAAAGAGCTTCTCTCTCTAGAAACTACTTCTAAACTAATCCTAATGTGTGGAAATGAACTAATGGTAACTAACATGTGTTTTCCTCTTCATTTCTTGGCTTAAATAGCATCAGAAATGAGTTGGATTGGGCCCACAAGGCTTCTAAAATTGCTGGCCACGTTTTGCTTTAAGTGAACCAGGTGGCAGCAACGGCGCGTGCGGGTACTATGCGCGGACGCGTCACCATGCGCGGTTCAACCATAGCAAATCTTATATCGTTTCGAAGCCCCGGATGTTAGCTTTCCAACCCAACTGAAACCGCATCATTTGGACCTTTGTAGCTCAAGTTATGGTCGTTTAAGTGCGAAGAGGTCGGCTTGACAGCTTTTCGGTTCTTTCATTTCTTCATGAGTTCTCCAACTTTTCATGCTTTCTTTCTTCATTCCCTTGATCCAATCTTTGCCTCCTAAACCTTAAATCACTTAACAAACATATCAAGGCATCTACTAGAATCAAGGTGAATTAAATTTAGCTATTTTGAGTCCTAAAAAGCATGTTTTCACTCTTAAGCACAATTAAAGGAGAATATACAAAACCATTCTATTTCATTGCATAAATGTGGGTACAAGGTTATAAAATCTCCTAAATCAAGCATAAGATAAGCCCTACAAATGGGGTTTATCACCGCACAGATTGGAAAAGCTCAAGCGACGCGGTAGCGTGGACGATGCGAACGCGTGGCCTGGAAAAGCGCGAGTGACGCGTTCGCATGAGTGACGCGATCGCGTGACATGTGCGATCTGCATAATCTGCAGAATTCGTTGGGGGCAATGTTGGACCCTATTTTGACCCAGTTTTTGGCACGGAACAGCAGACTAGAATCAGAGAATATGCAGAAACAAAGACAACATTCATTCTGCACAGTTTTGAGTTTTTAGGTCTAGTTTTACTCCTCCTCTAGGTTTTTCCTTCTCTGAAAACAATTGATACTTTTAGGATTTTATTTTTCTACTATTTTTGGCATTGGGATATTGAGAAGAGTCATTGCCTCATCAAGACTTCATCACTCTAGTTCGTTTTCTTAACTTGGTTTTATTCTTCCATGTTCTTTGCTTTGTTCAATTTTATCATTTAAATATTTTTATGATTATTTAATACGAGAATTATTCCTTTCATTTTAATCCATTTTACATTCCAATAATCATGTCTTCTTTTAATTCCTTTTCATATGTTATGAATTTGTTATTTACAATGAGCAAGTAGTTCCCCTCACTTGATGGGGAGTTGATTGAAAGGAACTCTTGAGTTGGAAGGATTGAAAGAGAATTTGTAATTGGGATAATTATTGGATTGCTCTCTAGTCACTAATACCAACTCATTTTTATTAATTGAATTGCAACTTGTGAACAGACATAGCATTCCAATTTGATTGACTTTCCCTTACTTAGTAAGGGATAATTAAATAAACTAATCTTTAATTATCAATTACTCTGAGAGAATTCCAGCAACATTAGAGATTCTAACTGATCAACTCCCAGTCAAGGCTTTTTACTTACATTATTCAATTCTATTAACTTTAAATTTCCTGTTACAAAATTGACTTCTTTGAAAACCTCTGGTTAATAAAATAGCACACTTTCTGCAACTCGTTGGGAGACGACCTGGGATTCATACTCCCAGTAATTTTTAATTTAAATTTTCTGTGACACATTTTAAATTGATAGGCAGATTTTGGTGAGTTAAGAACTATACTTACAACGCAATTATTTTAATAATTTTTAATTCACCAATTTACGCTCACATCAACAGGAAGGTAAAAAACCCACGGAGATTGGTATCGACCTCCCCACACTTAAAGATTGCACCATCCTCGGTGCATGCTGAGATGTGCAAGTGGACGGGCTACTACAACTGATGCTTTTCTCTAATGGATTATGCAGATGGACTTGTTGTTCGCCCCATTGAGAAGCTTTCTGGTGCGCGGAATTGTGATCATCAATGGCGCCATCAACATGGTACGCTCAATTGCAATCTCAACTCTTTATCACAACTTCGCACAACTAACCAGCAAGTGCACTGGGTCGTCCAAGTAATAAACCTTACGCGAGTACGGGTCGATCCCACGGAGATTGTTGGTATGAAGCAAGCTATGGTCATCTTGTAAATCTCAGTTAGGCAGATTTAAATGGTTATGGATGATTTATGAATAAAGCATAAAATAAAGATAGAGATACTTATGTAATTCATTGGTGAGAATTTCAGATAAGCGAATGGAGATGCTTTGTCCCTTCCATCTCTCTGCTTTCCTACTGTCTTCATCCAATCCTTCTTACTCCTTTCCATGGCAAACTGTATGTTGGGCATCACCGTTGTCAGTGGCTACAGTCCCGTCCTCTCAGTGAAAATGTTCAACACGCTCTGTCACAGCACGGCTATTCAGCTGTCGGTTCTCGATCATGTCGGAATAGAATCCAGTGATTCTTTTGCGTCTGTCACTAACGCCCCACAATCGCGAGTTTGAAGCTCGTCACAGTCATTCAATCCTTGAATCCTACTCAGAATACCACAGACAAGGTTTAGACCTTCCGGATTCTCTTGAATGCCGCCATCAATTCTAGCTTATACCACGAAGATTCTGATTAAGGAATCCAAGAGATACACACTTAATCGAAGGTAGAACGGAGGTGGTTGTCAGGCACACGTTCATAGGTGAGAATGATGATGAGTGTCACGGATCATCACATTCATCAAGTTGAGGAACAAGTGATATCTTAGAACAAGAATAAGCTGAATTGAATAGAAGAACAATAGTAATTGCATTAATACTCGAGGTACAGCAGAGCTCCACACCTTAATCTATGGTGTGTAGAAACTCCACCGTTGAAAATACATAAGAACAAAGGTGATCATTGGCTTCGGCCCCAGAGAGGGAACTAGAAGAACCAAGATGAAAATACAATAGCAAAAGGTCCTATTTGTAGAGAACTAGTAGCTTAGGGTTTACAAAGATGAGTAAATGACATAAAAATCCACTTCCGGGCCCACTTGGTGTGTGCTTGGGCTGAGCATTGAAGCTTTCATGTGTAGAGACTTTCCTTGGAGTTAAACGCCAGCTTTTGTGCCAGTTTAGGCGTTTAACTCCCATTCTTGTGCCAGTTCCGGAGTTAAACGCCAGAATTCTTGAGCTGACTTGGAACGCCTGTTTGGGCCATCAAATCTCGGGCAAAGTATGGACTATTAAACATTGCTGGAAAGCCCAGGATGTCTACTTTCCAACGCAATTAAGAGCGCTCCAATTGGGCTTCTGTAGCTCCAGAAAATTCACTTCGAGTGCAGGGAGGTCAGAATCCAACAGCATCTGTAGTCCTTTTCAGCCTCTGAATCAGATTTTTGCTCAGGTCCCTCAATTTCAGCCAGAAAATACCTGAAATCACAAAAAAATACACAAACTCATAGTAAAGTCCAGAAAAGTGAATTTTAAATAAAAACTAATAAAAATATAATAAAAACTAACTAAAACATACTAAAAACATACTAAAAACAATGCCAAAAAGCGTATAAATTATCCGCTCATCACAACACCAAACTTAAATTGTTGCTTGTCCCCAAGCAACTGAAAATCAAATAAGACAAAAAGAAGAGAATATGCAATGAAAATAAAGAACAAGGAAATTAAAGAACGGGTCCACCTTAGTGATGGCGGCTTGTTTTCCCTCTTGAAGATCTTATGGAGTGCTTGAGCTCCTCAATGTCTCTTCCTTGCCTTTGTTGCTCCTCTCTCATGATTCTTTGATCTTCTCTAATTTCATGGAGGAGGATGGAATGTTCTTGGTGCTCCACCCTTAGTTGTCCCATGTTGGAACTCAATTCTCCTAGAGAGGTGTTGATTTGCTCCCAATAGTTTTGTGGAGAAAAGTGCATCCCTTGAGGCATCTCAGGAATTTCATGATGAGTGGGATCTCTTGTTTGCTCCATCCTTTTCTTAGTGATGGGCTTGTCCTCATCAATGAGGATGTCTCCCTCTATGTCAATTCCAACTGAATAACAGAGGTGACAAATGAGATGAGGAAAGGCTAACCTTGCCAAGGTAGAGGACTTGTCCGCCACCTTATAAAGTTCTTGGGCTATAACCTCATGAACTTCTACTTTCTCTCCAATCATGATGCTATGAATCATGATGGCCCGGTTTATAGTAACTTCGGACCGGTTGTTAGTGGGAATGATTGAGTGTTGGATAAACTCCAACCATCCCCTAGCCACGGGCTTGAGGTCATGCCTTCTCAGTTGAATCGGCTTCCCTCTTGAATCTCTCTTCCATTGAGCGCCCTCTTCACAAATGTTTATGAAGACTTGGTCCAACCTTTGATCAAAGTTGACCCTTCTAGTGTAAGGGTGTTCATCTCCTTGCATCATGGGCAAGTTGAATGCCAACCTTACATTTTTCGGACTAAAATCTAAGCATTTCCCCCGAACCATTTTAAGCCAATTCTTTGGGTCCGAGTTCACACTTTGATCATGGTTCTTGGTGATCCATGCATTGGCATAGAACTCTTGAACCATTAAGATCCATGCACCTTTGAGATGAATCTCTCCATCTCCCATAACTCGGATGTGGAAGCTTTTGCCTTCCCTTTCCTCTTTCTAGAGGTTTCTCCGGCCTTAGGTGCCATAAATGGTTATGGAAAAACAAAAAGCAATGCTTTTACCACACCAAACTTAGAAGGTTTGCTCGTCCTCGAGCAAAAGAAGAAAGAAGAGAGTAGAAGAAGAAGAAATAGAGGAGATTGAATGGGCTTTGTGGTTCGGCCAAGGGGGAGAAGTAGTGTGTAGGTTGTGTGAAAATGAAGGAGTGAAGATGGGTTTATATAGGAGTGGAGAGGGGGTGTATGGTTCGACCATGTATGGGTGGGTTTGGGAGGGAAAGTTGTTTGAATTTGAATGGTAAGGTAGGTGGGGTTTTATGAAGGATGGATGTGAGTGGTGAAGAGAATGGTAGGATTTGATAGGTGAGGGGTTTTTGGGGAAGAGGTGTTGAGGTGATTGGTGAATGGGTGAAGAAGAGAGAGAGTGGTAGGGTAGATGGGGATCCTGTGGGGTCCACAGATCCTGAGGTGTCAAGGATAATTCATCCCTGCACCAAGTGGCGAGCAAAATTGCTCTTTCTGCCAATCCTGGTGTTAAACGCCGGGCTGGTGCCCATTTCTGGCGTTTAACGCCAGCTTGATGCCCATTCCTGGCGTTAAACGCCATTTTGGTGCCCCTTTCTGGCGTTAAACGCCCAAAATGGTGCCAGACTGGGCGTTAAACGCACATTTGCTGCCCTTACTGGCGTTTAAACGCCAGCAAGGTTTTCCTCCAGGGTGTGCTATTTTTCTTTCTATTTTTCATTCTATTTTCGCTTTTTCAATTGATTTTGTGACTTCCCATGATCATCAACCTATAGAAAATATAAAATAACAAAGGAAAAGAGATAAATATAGCATTGGGTTGCCTCCCAACAAGCGCTTCTTTAATGTCAGTGGGCTCTCATGGAGCCTCACAGATACTCAGAGCAATGTTGGAACCTCGCAACACCAAACTTAGAGTTTGAATGTGGGGGTTCAACACCAAACTTAGAAGTTGGTTGTGGCCTCCCAACACCAAACTTAGAGTTTGACTGTGGGGGCTCTGCTTGACTCTATTTTGAGAGAAGCTCTTCATGCTTCCTCTCTATAGTTACAGAGGGATATCCTTGAGCCTTAAACACAAGGGATTCTTCATTCACTTGAATGATCAATTCTCCTTTGTCAACATCAATCACAGCCTTTGTTGTGGCTAGGAAGGGCTTGCCAAGGATGATGGATTCATCCATGCACTTCCCAGTCTCTAGGACTATGAAATCAGCAGGGATGTAATGGTCTTCAATCTTTACCAGAACATCCTCTACAAGTCCATAAGCTTGTTTTCTTGAATTGTCTGCCATCTCTAGTGAGATTCTTGCAGCTTGTACCTCAAAGATCCCTAGCTTCTCCATTACAGAGAGAGGCATGAGGTTTATGCTTGACCCTAGGTCACACAGAGCCTTCTCAAAGGTCATGGTGCCTATGGTACAAGGTATTGAGAACTTCCCAGGGTCCTGCCTCTTTTGAGGTAATCTTTGCCTAGTCAAGTCATCCAGTTCTTTGGTGAGCAAAAGGGGTTCATCCTCCCATGTCTTATTACCAAATAACTTGTCATTTAGCTTCATGATTGCTCTAAGGTATTTAGCAACTTGCTCTTCAGTGACATCTTCATCCTCTTCAGAGGAAGAATACTCATCAGAGCTCATGAATGGCAGAAGTAAATCCAATGGAATCTCTATGGTCTCATTATGAGCCTCAGATTCCCATGGTTCTTCATTAGGGAACTCATTGGAGGCTAGTGGACGTCCATTGAGGTCTTCCTCAGTGGCGATCACTGCCTCTTCCTCCTCTCCAAGTTCGGCCATGTGGGTCATGTTAATGGCCTTGCATTCTCCTTTTGGATTCTCTTCTGTATTGCTTGGAAGAGTATTAGGAGGGAGTTCAGTAATTTTCTTAATCAGCTGTCCCACTTGTGCCTCCAAATTCCTAATGGAGGACCTTGTTTCAGTCATGAAACTTTGAGTGGTTTTGATTATATCAGAGACCATGGTTGCTAAGTCAGAGTAGCTCTGCTTATAATTCTCTATCTGTTGCTGAGAAGATGATGGAAAAGGCTTGCCATTGCTAAACTTGTTTCTTCCACCATTATTGTTGTTGAAACCTTGTTGAGGTCTCTGTTGATCCTTCCATGAGAGATTTGGATGATTTCTCCATGAAGGATTATAGGTGTTTCCATAGGGTTCTCCCATGTAATTCACCTCTTCCATTGAAGGGTTCTCAGGATCATAAGCTTCTTCTTCAGATGAAGCGTCCTTAGTACTGCCTGGTGCAGCTTGCATTCCAGACAGACTTTGAGAAATCATATTGACTTGTTGAGTCAATATTTTGTTCTGAGCCAATATGGCATTCAGAGTATCAATCTCAAGAACTCCTTTCTTTTGATTCATCCCATTATTCACAGGATTCCTTTCAGAAGTGTACATGAATTGGTTATTTGCAACCATTTCAATGAGTTCTTGAGCTTCTGCAGGCGTCTTCTTCAGATGAAGAGATCCTCTAGCAGAGCTGTCCAATGACATCTTGGACAGTTCAGACAGATCATCATAGAAGATACATATGATGCTCCATTCAGAAAGCATGTCAGAAGGATACTTTCTGATCAATTGTTTGTATCTTTCCCAAGCCTCATAGAGGGATTCACCTTCCTTCTGTCTGAAGGTTTGGACTTTCACTCTAAGCTTACTCAATTTTTGAGGTGGAAAGAACTTTGCCAAGAAGGCATTGACTAGCTTTTCCCAAGAGTTCAGGCTTTCTTTAGGTTGTGAGTCCAACCATATTCTAGCTCTGTCTCTTACAGCAAAAGGGAATAGCATAAGTCTGTAGACCTCAGGGTCAACCCCATTGGTCTTGACAGTGTCACAGATTTGCAAGAATTCAGCTAAAAATTGATGAGGATCCTCCAATGGAAGTCCATGGAACTTGCAATTCTGTTGCATTAGAGAAACTAATTGAGGCTTAAGCTCAAAGTTGTTTGCTCCAATGGCAGGGATAGAGATGCTTCTCCCATAGAAGTCGGGAGTAGGTGCAATAAAGTCACCCAGCACCTTCCTTGCATTGTTGGCATTGTTTTTATTTTCGGCTGCCATGTCTTCTTCTTGTTTGAAGATTTTTGTTAGGTCCTCTACAAAGAGTTGTGCCTTAGCTTCTCTTAGCTTTCGCTTCAAGGTCCTTTCAGGTTCTGGGTCAGCCTCAACAAGAATGCTTTTGTCTTTGTTCCTGCTCATATGAAAGAGAAGAGAACAAGAAAATATGGAATCCTCTATGTCACAGTATAGAGATTCCTTGAGGTGTCAGAGGAAAAGAAAAATAGAAGGAAGAGGTAGAAGAATTCGAACTTATCAAGAAAGATGGAGTTCGAATTGTGCATTGAGGAGGAGTGTTAGTCCATAAATAGAAGGATGTGAGAAGAGGGGAAGAAATTTTCGAAAATTAAAGTGAACTAATAAAAAAAAATTTTAAAAAAAAAAGTAATTGATTTTTGAAAACTAAGATTGGGAAAGAAATTAAATGATTTTTGAAAAAGATTTTGAAATTAGAAATTAAAAAGATATGATTGAAAACTATTTTGAAAAAGATGTGATTAAGAAGATATGATTGAAAAATAATTTAAAAAGATTTGATTTTGAAAATTAATGACTTGGCTAACAAGAAATTTAAAAGATATGATTCAGACATCAAACCTTTCTCAACAGAAAAGGCAACATACTTGAAATGTTGAATCAAATCATTAATTGTTAGCAAGTATTTTTGAAAATGGAAAGAAATTGATTTAGAAAATATATGATTGAAAAGATATGATTTGAAAAAGATTTGATTTTGAAAAATTTTGAAAACTTGAAAAAAAATTTGAATTAAAAACAAAATCTTCCCTCTTGTGCCATCCTGGCGTTAAACGCCCAGAATGGTATACATTCTGGCGTTTAACGCCCAAAACTCACCCCTTTTGGCCGTTAAACGCCCAGCCAGGCACCCTGGCTGGCGTTTAAACGCCAGTTTTCCTTCCTCACTGGGCGTTTTGAACGCCCAGCTTTTTCTGTGTAATTCCTCTGCTGAATGTTCTGAATCTTCAATTCTCTGTATTATTGATTTGAAAAGACACAAATTAAATTTTTTTGGATTTTTAATAATGAGGAATAATCAAAATGCAACTAAAATCAAATAAACAATGCATGCAAGACACCAAACTTAGAAGTTTGTATACTATTGACACTAACAAAATGAGAATGCATATGAGAAACAACAAAACACACAAGACAAGAGAATTTAAAGATCAGAACAAGGAAATCATCAAGAACAACTTGAAGATTAATGAAGACACATGAATGAATTCAAAAAATGCAAGAAGAATAGAAACATGCAATTGACACCAAACTTAAAATTAGACACTAGACTCAAACAAGAAACATAAAATATTTTTGTTTTTTTATGATTTTATAATTTTTTTGGATTTTTTTTCGAAAACTGATTGAAAAAAAAAAGAAAATAAGGGTATCAAAATTCTTAATGAGAATTCCAAGAATCATGCAACGTTAGTCTAAAGCTTCAGTCTAAAGAAATTAGACATGGCTAGCCAAGCTTCAGCAGGACATTGCATTCAAGTGCTAAATTGATGAGAATCAATCAGCTTTGGTGATGATAAGAACATCACCTTGAAACACTAGAATTCATTCTTAAGAACTCTGAAGAAAAATACCTAAGCTAAGCAACAAGATGAACCATCAGTTGTCCAAACTCAAACAATCCCCGGCAACGGCGCCAAAAACTTTGTGCGTGGAATTGTGATCATCAATGGCGCCATCAACATGGTACGCTCAATTGCAATCTCAACTCTTTATCACAACTTCGCAAAACTAACCAGCAAGTGCACTGGGTCGTCCAAGTAATAAACCTTACGCGAGTAAGGGTCGATCCCACGGAGATTGTTGGTATGAAGCAAGCTATGGTCATCTTGTAAATCTCAGTCAGGCAGATTCAAATGGTTATGGATGATTTATGAATAAAGCATAAAATAAAGATAGAGATACTTATGTAATTCATTGGTGAGAATTTCAGATAAGCGAATGGAGATGCTTTGTCCCTTTCGTTTCTCTGCTTTCCTACTATCTTCATCCAATCCTTCTTACTCCTTTCCATGGCAAGCTGTATGTTGGGCATCACCGTTGTCAGTGGCTACAGTCCCGTCCTCTCAGTGAAAATGTTCAACGCGCTCTGTCATAGCACGGCTATTCAGCTGTCGGTTCTCGATCATGTCGGAATAGAATCCAGTGATTCTTTTGCGTCTGTCACTAACGTCCCACAATCGCGAGTTTGAAGCTCGTCACAATCATTCAATCCTTGAATCCTACTCAGAATACCACAGACAAGGTTTAGACCTTCCGGATTCTCTTGAATGCCGCCATCAATTCTAGCTTATACGACGAAGATTCTGATTAAGAAATCCAAGAGATACATACTTAATCGAAGGTAGAACGGAGGTGGTTGTCAGGCACACGTTCATAGGTGAGAATGATGATGAGTGTCACGGATCATCACATTCATCAAGTTAGGAACAAGTGATATCTTAGAACAAGAATAAGCTGAATTGAATAGAAGAACAATAGTAATTGCATTAATACTCGAGGTACAGCAGAGCTCCACACCTTAATCTATGGTGTGTAGAAACTCCACCGTTGAAAATACATAAGAACAAAGGTGATCATTGGCTTCGGCCCCAGAGAGGGAACCAGAAGAACCAAGATGAAAATACAATAGCAAAAGGTCCTATTTGTAGAGAACTAGTAGCTTAGGGTTTACAAAGATGAGTAAATGACATAAAAATCCACTTCCGGGCCCACTTGGTGTGTGCTTGGGCTGAGCATTGAAGCTTTCATGTGTAGAGACTTTTCTTGGAGTTAAACGCCGGCTTTTGTGCCAGTTTGGGCGTTTAACTCCCATTCTTGTGCCAGTTCCGGCGTTAAACGCCAGAATTCTTAAGCTGACTTGGAACGCCTGTTTGGGCCATCAAATCTCGGACATAGTATGGACTATTATACATTGCTGGAAAGCCCAGAATGTCTACTTTCCAATGTAATTGAGAGCCAATTGGGCTTCTGTAGCTCCAGAAAATCCACTTTGAGTGCAGGGAGGTCAGAATCCAACAGCATCTGCAGTCCTTTTCAGCCTCTGAATCAGATTTTTGCTTAGGTCCCTCAATTTCAGCCAGAAAATACCTGAAATCGCAGAAAAATACACAAACTCATAGTAAAGTCCAGAAAAGTAAACTAACTAAAACATACTAAAAACAATGCCAAAAAGCGTATAAATTATCCGCTCATCACTTTCCCTTTCCCTTCTTTGGTGGCCAACATGAAAGAAGAGGAAAAGAAGAAAAGTAACCCAGTAATAAAGATAAGAAAATAAATAAAGTATGGGTGGGTTAATGTCAAATAATAAGGGTCTCAATTACATGGTAGCTACAACATGCAAGTGAGAAAATAGTAGAAGCAAATGACATATCAATAGTGCAAAAGTTGCAACAATGGGGAAAAGAGTGTGGGTAATGCAAGATAGTATAAGCTCATGTCAATGCAAGAGGGGTACAAGTATCATAAAAGATTAGCATTGATTTAAATAACATTACCCAATCAGAATAAAACAAGTCATGAAGCACCAAAATAATTCAAGAAAAGATGTAACAGTTGAATAAGAAAATTTAACACCAATGTAAAAAGAATAACTTTAGAAAAGAAAATAAAATATGCACAAAATTAAAATATAATGAATAAAAGTATGCAAATAAATTAAATAAAATATAATGGAAGAAAAGAAGGATGAGAAGTTAAAGAGATGAAGAAGAAGTAAGTAAGAAAGAAAGAAGAAAAGATAGAAGAAATTAGGATTAGAAAAGAAAAGATAAGATAATTGGCGCTGATTTGGATAAGTTGTGCGGCACAGGCGACGCGGACGCGTGAGTGACGTGGTCGCGTGGTGTGCGATAAGGTCAGGTGACGCGGACGCGTGGGTCACGCGATCGCGTGGCCTGATTTGTGCGATTGGCACGAGTGCAGCCTTGCGTTCGCGCAACTCTCTGTTTCAAACTCATTTTGCCAAAAATCTGGGTGACGAGTTCGCGTGGGTGACGCGATCGCGTGAATGGCCATTTTTGAAAAACGATGCGGATGCGTGAGGCACGCGTTCGGGTGGTAAGGCTTGTGCTTCTAGCACGAGTCCAGCTCTACTCCATCATAACTCTCTGCCATGCACCCATTTACGTCAATTTTACAGGGCCACATGTTTGCGTGGGTGACCCGGACGCGTGGGGTGGCTATTTCGCAAATGATGCGAACGCGTGAGCGACGCGGTCGTGTAGGCGTATTTGTGCCTGAGGCACGCCTCCATCCACGTTTTCGTGTGACTTTCTGTTCACTTTTCTTTTCTTCCTAATGCACTTGTGACGCGGACGCGTCAGCGACGCTTACGCGTCGCGTGCGTTTTTTTTTATACAAAATGCAGAATGTAGTATGCAGATGTTGATGCAGATGTTATGAATAATTCCAGGTTCAATAAAATAAAATAAAACTCAAAAACAAACAAAACTAAATAAAATTATAATTGAAAAAGAAACGATCATACCATGGTGGGTTGTCTCCCACCTAGCACTTTTAGTTAAAGTCCTTAAGTTGGACATTTGGTGAGCTTCTTGTCAGGGCGGCTTATGCTTGAACTCTTCCAGGAATCCCCACCAGTGTTTGTAATTCCAATAGCCTCCAGGGTCCCAAATTAGGAGCATAAAGCCTTCAGGCAAGTCAAAGCAGGTGACAAGGCCCCAAGAGTGATGACTGTTGGAATGATTTACGGGGTCCCAAACCTTGTTTTTACACACATCTTCTTGTTGATCATCACTGTTCCAACCGGGTGACAAGCGATTTGAATTCTCACTGAAGCATCCAAACAACTTCCTAGACCCATTCAATCGAGCTCTACACCAATATTTGCACTTCAGCTTGGAGTGTGCAACTGTATTGAACCTTGCAGGGCAACTTCTACTACTAACCATTTTCCTCTTACTCTTAAAGCCACAAAGAGCTCTAAGCTGACCATCCGTCTCAAGTAGCCCATATTCAAGTGAGAAAGTAAAGGTTAAGGATAGGTATTTTACCCACTTGAATGTTGTGTTGGACAGTGATGGCCTTGGGAGAGGTGTTTCTAATGAACTTGCAAGCTCCACTCCTTTGTATTCTTCTTTGACATCTACCACCTCTTTGTAAGCTTCTTCAATATCAACCTTTTCCTCTTGGTAGCTTTCTTCCAATTCAATCTATTCTTCATTGCTCACCAATGGCATGGGAGGTTGTGCCTCTTCTTCTTGAATCTTCATCTCTTGATCAACCTCTTCCAAGTCTTCAACTATGATATGACTTAGAGGTTGTATACCTTCCTCAACATCAACATCAAACACCTTGGAAGGAGGCTCTATGACTTGACCTTTCCATGGAGGTTCAGCATCTCCTAAGTCTGCAACCACTTTTTCCTTTTCAATAATTGCTGCTTTGTCCAGTTGTTTACGTATAAAATCGTACTCCTCCTTGATGATTTCTTTTCTATGACAACTCCCTTCAACTACTCCTTCATCTACAAAGGTCTCTTCTACCTTCATCTTTAGTGCCTTCTCTAGCTCCTTATGAAGTATGGATTTGCGAAGATGATCCCTTCTCTCTTGTTCCATGTCAATAGCATCATTGGGATTATGTTGCTCTTGGATTGATATATGTGGGTGCCCTTCCAGGGAGGGTGATGATGGGATGGAGAGATTATTATGGGATTGAAAAGGAAGTGCACTAGAGCTTGAGGGTTGATTGTTGAAAGTATTCGGTGGTCCAATTTGGGCAACGAGAGCTTGTATAGCAGAGTTTAGATTGGTAAGTGCTTTCTCCATGGAGGTTTAGGGGTGGATAGGAGGGTTCATTTGTTAGGACAAAGGGTTCATGGTAGGAAGGTGGTTTATCGAGATAATGATAAGGAGATGGTGTATATTGAGGTGGTGGTTCATGAGAGTAGTTGTGTTGGAATGGGGGTGGTTCTATGTATGGTTCATTTGGCTCATAAGGTGGTTGGTATGGTGGATACGGGTTAGGGTCATATGGAGGTGAATGGTGGAAAGGGGCTTGTAAGTATGGTAGTCCAAAGCTATGTTGAGGAGGGAGTTCATAGGCGTATGGTGGTGGTTATTGATAATCAAAAGAGCGCTCACCATAGCCATCATCTTGGTATGCCTCTTGGAAGGGCTCTTGGTTATAGTATGTTGGTGGAGGTTGTTGCCAAGAGGATTGATCAAATTCTTGTGGCTTCTTCCATCTTTGGTTGTCCCATCCTTGAAGCATGTTCTCATTGTAATCTCCTCTTCCTGCAACATAATTGTAACCAGACTCATAGCCAAAATTGTGAGAGTTCATGGTAGCTAAAGGAAATAAAAAACTAATAAAAATTAATGAAAATAAACTCCTAAAACTAGAAATACTGACAACAATTTAAGATAAAAATTTGAAAAAGGTTTAAATTTTGAAAATGTTTGATTTTTAAAATTTTAAATTTAAATTTTGAAATTTGAATTTTGAATTTTGGAATTTAAATATTGAAATTTGAAATTTGATTTTGAAATAAGATAAGATAAAATTTTGAAAAAGATATGATTTTTGAAATTTAAAACTAAGATACGATAAGATAAAAATTTTAAAATAAAAATCTGAATTTTTTTTTGTAATTTTTGAAAAAAATCAATTAAAAAGTAAATATTTACGATAACCAATAATAAGGCACACGTTTGCAATTCCCCGGCAACGGCGCCATTTTGACGAACGAATTTTTGACGGTTTGGAATTTTACAAATAAAGTCTCGTTGAAAGTATAGCTTCTAAACCAACAGAGAATCCTTTCGTACAAAATTTTTGTTTGTCACTTAAGCAAACCCAATAAAATTGATAACCGAAGTATTTAAACCTCGGGTCGTCTTTTCAAGGAATTGCAGGGAAGTATGATTTATTATTGGTTATGGAAAAAGATATATTTTATTTTGGATTTTTGGAAATAAGGAACAAGTAATTTAAATGAAAAGAAAAATAAATTAATTATAAAATCTCTTGGCAAGGTATAAGAATTGGAAATCCTATCCTAGTTATCCTTATCGGGTGTGATGAGAATTGGATTTTGCTCCCACTTGGTCAACCTCTAACTATGAAGGTATGTTAAGTAGATAAATCAATTTGAATCCTCAAGTCCTAGTCTTTCCCTTGGAAAGGCTAGAGTTAGTGGAATCCAAATTAATTAGCAAAAAATTCCAATTTTCAGTCAACACCTCGAGTTTGATAACTCAAGCGTCACCAATTACTTAACCAAAGCCAAATAGGAAAAATTCTAAATTAAATTGAAAACATCATAAATAGAATAAAGCAATCATAAATCTGAAATACCTCAAACTACGTTAAAACATAAATTCAAATCTAACATGGAAAGGTTCATAAGCTAAATTGAAAAGATAAATATCAATTAAAGTAATAAAATAAAAGTAGAAAATAAATTAAAGGAACATTGAACCTGTGATGAAGAAGAAATAATCATAAATCCTAAAACTAAGAGAAATCTTAATTCCTAAAACCTAAGAGAGATGAGAGAACCTCTCTCTAAAAACTACATCTAAATTATGAAAAGTGAATTATAAGTCGTATAAATTGTTCTTTTATGAATGGATGCATTCTCCCAACTTTATAGCCTCTAATATGTGTTTTTTGGACCGAGAACTAGGTCAAAAACAGTCCAGAATTCGCTGGTTATGAAATCAAACACGCTAATTTTTGTCACTGCGATGTGTCTGCGTGGAGCACGCATTCGCGTCATCTAGATGTATGACCACTATAGCAAATTAAATATAATTTTGAAGCCCCGGACGTTAGCTTTCCAACGCAACTGGAACCGCATCATTTGGACCTCTGTAGCTCAAGTTATGGTCGTTTTAGTGCGAGAGGGTTAGGCTAACAGCTTTGCAGTTCCTTCAATTTCTTGTATTCCTTTCACATTTGCATGCTTCCTTTCCGTTCTCCAAGCCATTCCTGCCCTGAAATATATGAAATCACTTAACACACATATCAAGGTATCAAATGGTAATAAGAGAGGATTAATAATTAGCAAATCTAAGGCCAAAGAAGCATGTTTTCAATCAAAGCACATAATTAGGAAGGAAAATATAAAACATGCAATTAGTATGAATAAGTGTGCAAAGACTTAATAAAAACCACTCAATTGAGCACAAGATAGACCATAAAATAGTGGTTTATCACTTATCTTTCTTGATTCTTGATCTTTATCTTATCTTTTTGTTTGATTTTCAAATTTTGTTAGTGATGCCAAGGCATCTTAGGCTAGTTTCACTAGCCTTTTTCTTTTATTTTTAGTTGTTTTATGCATTTTCTTGAGCCTTAAGTAATCATTTGGGCCAAATAGTCATGCTTGTCTTAAATCATTCAAACATGAAGATTTTGATGCAAATTCCATGAGTTTTTAGTTATATTCCTTGAATGCTATGAATGGAAGAATTCTCATGAAATTTTGCCAGACTTTGATGCAGTTGATTGGATGATTTCAGGGAAGAAGAGGCTAGGCAAGGAAGCAACAAAATCAATAAAGGAAGCTTGAATATCACATGTGGAGTTTAAGCTCCAGTTTAAGCTTAAACTGGAGCATTAAACGCCAAAATCATGAAAGCTGAAAGTGGCGTTTAACCTCCAGTTTAACCTTAAACTGGAAGTTAAACGCCAGAAATGAAATGCATCAGGGAGCCACTCCACGTTTAAGCTCTAGTTTAACCTTAAACTGGAGCTTAAACGTGTTCGACATTCTCCTCCAGGGTTGCCTTCTTCCATTTTCACGTTTAAGCTTCAGTTTAACCTTAAACTGAAGCTTAAACGTGCTCGAGCTTGTGCCTCCAGGGAGTGCCAGCGTTTAAGCTCCAGTTTAAGCTTAAACTGGAGCTTAAACGTGTTATATGGAACAGCTTGACCATGCCTTCTTCAAACATAAATAACTTGAGCTAAAAAACTCCAAATGAGGTGATTCAAAATGCATTGGAAAGAAGACATCTAGAGCTTTCCAAGCATATATGGCATGCATGGTGGATACTAAAAATTGAGGGAGAAAACAGCCCCGTAATGTGCATAAAAGAGCATAGTACCAACATGCAATCAGGCCAGCTGACCTTTTCACCTTCCATGGAGTATAACTCGAGTTGTAGAACTCCAAATGATGCGCTTCCAGTTGCGTTAGAAAGCTGACATCCATAGCTTTCCAACGAGGTATAATAGTCTATATTTGGCATCAAATTGGCAAGGTTGACAAGAGAACAAAGTAACGACTCAAGAAAGGGGGGTGCAACGTTTAATGGATCATTATCCTTTTTGGATCAATTATGTCACTCTACCCTTCAAACAAGCAAGGCTCATCAACAACACCAAATCAAGGCCACAAGAATCATCTAGAATAGTTTATTTTCATTTGATTGTAATTTGCTTTTAATTTCATTTTCATTTTGTAATTTAGGGAGCCTATTTAAAGGCCTTAGTTTCTGCATTTGAAAGAGACGGGATTGAAGGGGAATCCAGCCCCTGAGGGGGACTTTTTTTACACGGGGAACTTTTGGGATCATTTTGCTACTTTTCATATTTTGTAATTGAATTCAGAGCTATGACTCACTAAACCCCTTTCATTGGGTTAGGGAGCTCTATTGTAATTCAATGAATCAATAATAGTTTTATCTTCTTCTTCAATCTTTTCTCTTGAATTTTGTTAGAAAGCTTCTCGATCTAATTCCATTGGGTAGTTGTCTTGGGAAAGAAACTACCCATAATTGGAATCCTTCGGAACCTTGGGAAAGGAATGGAGGATTCATGCTAGAGAAGCTTTCTCACAGTGAATTGGATTGGGGTTTGGATGGATATTGTGACATGTAATCCTACCAAATTGTGGTTCATGACACTGTGTGGTATAATCAGTGATCGAGCATCATCTCTTCTTATGAACATTTAAACCAAGGGATTGGGAATTTGTTTGTTTTTAGAGAGAATTGGTGAGCCAAGGGATTGGGATCCAATCATATAAGATTGCCAAGCAAAATTCAATGAATGCATTGATTGAGGAAGGGATAAAACGTTTTGATTCGGAGATCTCAATATCTCCTGAAACCCAATGAATTCCCCATTTCTGATCTACCACTTTCTCTTACATTCTGCAATTAAATTCATGCAATCACCCCCATCCCTTTTAATTTCAGCAATTTAGCTTCTCGCTCTTTAATTCATGCAATTTTACATTCCGCAATTCTCATCTAAATCTTGATTCCGCTCAACTAGAACATACTTCTAATCCGAATTGCTCACTCAACCAATCCTTGTGGGATTCGACCTCACTCTATTGTGAGTTTTTACTTGACGATAACCGGTGCACTTGCCGGAAGGAATTTTGCCGATCGTGCAATTTCCTAAATCGTAGCATATCAAGTTTATGCAGCATCAGTTATCTTATCTTTGATTTGATTTCAAAATTTAAAAGTTTAGTATCTTGTTAGTTAGCTTTCTTTTAAATTTTAAAATTTAAAATCTTTAAAATTTTTAAAATCTTATCTTATCTTGTTTAACTTTTTCTTTCCAAATTTAAATTTCAAAATCTTTGATTGACTCTTTTTTTTTTAATTTTCAAAAATTTTTCAAAATCCAATCTTTTATTTTCAAATCTTGTTAGTTGATTATTTGTTTTATCTTGTTTTAATTTTAAAGTTATGTCAATTAGGTATTGCAAATAAAATTCAAAGTGTGTCATTGATTGATGTGTAAATTTTATATTCCATTTTGTTCATTAAACTTACCTTGCACATCAATCAATGTCCATTCCTTATCCATTTCACAATTGCTCGCTTATTGCTTGAATGCTTTTATGCTTCTTTATTGCTTGTTTGGTTGTTTTAACATACAAGTTCTTTAAAGTATTTCAAGTACACTAGAATGAGTGAAAGTGCATGCTTCTTTTGTGAAATTGTGACATAGTTTTTTATGCTAGTGTGTGTGTTCTGAACCGTGCGCAAACTTAGAACTCACACACTATTCTTTCTTAATGTGGCACTAATTTACTCATTCCATTCTAGTGGTTCTCACCTCATTCCAACAATTTACGCTTCCTTACTTTTGCATTTTCTCATCTTATTGTGCTATTTTCTATTTTTCATGGGTGAGTTATCATAAGCAAAAACAGAAGCGGGAGAAAGAACACGCAGCAGCCGGTTGATCAACCAGCTGAAGGTGGCAATCCAGAAAGTCGCCGTACCCCCTTGCTCATTTTTGCATGCACCGAGAACGGTGTACACTTTTAAGTGTGAGGAGGTTGTCCAACTGATCGGCCATTTTTGGGTGACAAATTTCTAATCCCAAGACTTTCGCATTTCATTTTTAGGTTTTTAGGATTTTTAGTTACATTTTATTAGTTTGCATATATATATATATATATATATATATATATGTATGTATGTATGTATGTATGTATAATAAGCTTAGTCAAAATAATAAAATTTTTCAACGATTTTATCTATAGGCACCCCAATTGATTTGAAAAAAAAAATTGAGAACTTGTTTGAATTATATATTGTGGAACATGTTTTTGAAATGAGAACACACAACCTTGTGAGTTTTAAGTCTAATTGTGTGGTTACATCATATAACCACCTATTTCCATTCTTGTGTGTATTATTCTCTTTAGTAATCTTGGATTTGTTTGATTCTTTATGTCCATTATTTTGTGTATGAATGCATTTATATGATTGAGTCTATCGTTTCGAATAGCTCACTTACCCAAATGGTCTTACCTTTTATCTACCATTGTTAGCCAACTTTGAGCCTATGCTAAACCCATTTGTTCTTAATTTTAGCACATTACAAGCCTTAAAGCAAAAAATAATAAATGTCCCTTGTTTGGATTTTTGATTAGCTTAGCCTAGTGAGAGTTTTATCATTTAATTATGGAAAGTTTGGGAATATTGGTTAGGATAAAAGTCTATTTTTTGTATTTTTATTGAAGATTTTAGAAATTGGGTACATACTCATGCATTAAATGTTTAAACCATATGCATTGGTACCTTTTGTATATAATTTATAACACCCTAACTTTTAGCACGTCATTATCGTACCAAAAGTAAGGTGTTACTAACCTATTTTCCTTATTTACTAATTAATATTGAGCCTTTAGTTCGATTTTGCGTTTCAATTTTTAAGAATATGCCGAAAAATTGTATTTATTTTTTTTATTAATCAAACCCAATTATTAAAGAACACTAAGTAATAACAATCACATAATTATTAATAATAATAAATATTGTACAAAAGAAATCAAAGGGAATTCAGATACAATTCCTATCCCTCTGTATAAAAATAAAATCTTAATAACAAAGGCAAGGGTATTCTACGAAAGTAACTCAACAAATAACTTAACTTGAATAAAACTAATAACCATCCGCAGCTTCAAACTTAGTCTTCGAATCTGTGTCACTGAAAGGGTGGAAGATTTTGGGGTGAGAACAAATCATGCGTTCTCAGTAGGGGATGGGAATGCCATAAGAGTAATGAAATAAAATGCAAATAATTAACTTTTACTCAATAAAACTACATTTTTATCAAACCTTTTGAAAATACTTTTTACTATTACTTTGTATAATTAATTACTTTCTTTAAATTTCCAAACTTAAGACAAATCTCAATCACAACCTCAGTTCTCATTCACCTCAATACACAAACTAATAGCACAGGAAACAGATCAACACACAAATAAATAGCAATACGACAAACAGTACAATCACAGAGAGACAAGATAAGCAAGAACAATCAAATGGAAATGTGCAAACAATGATGATGCATGTCTAGTCCTATCGCAGGGAATGAGCTCATTTGTCGGTTTCAACCCGCACCCGATGCAATCTGACTCGCAAGTCAGATAAGGCATTCCAGTGGCATAACCTCTGCAAGTTTCTACTTCTTGCAAGCGCTAATTCTCCAACTGAAGTATGCCGAACATGACCTCTGCAAGTACTTGCAGGCGCTGATTCTCCAGCTGAAGCATGTGCTACTTTCTCCTGGAAGCCATTCCATACACACGGACGTCCCCGCACAACCATTCACATATAAAACCCACAGCTTAACATTTTCCCATCGGCACCATAGCCATTTACTTTTCGTCACCCTCTCATGACCTTTTAAACATTTCATAATCACACGTGCTATGTTCTTTTCTCATTCTTTCTTTTTCTTAACAAACCGAATTCATATCATAACTTAAAACAAAATCCCTTCTCAAAAGAGTGAATTTAAAAGATTATACTTTTCTTAATAAATCGGATTGAAATAACTTTTTTTGTAATAATTCAAAATCAAACAATATTCATAAATCAGATTGGCTTTTAAATAACGCCTTAAACAAAGCCTTGGAGTTTTATAAACATTTCGGCAGCATTTTCTCTAAAATTTGCACTATGCCACCCTTTCAGGCTCCAACCAAACCATTTCTAATTCTTAGAAAACATTTTTGATAATTCAAACGAATCAAATTCAGTACTAAAAACCTATTTTCAATTCTCACAGATTACTTCCGATAAACCAGCAGGTCAAGTCCAATATCCAAAAAATTTATAAATCTAAAAATTCAACTAGTTCCAATGTGAAAAATCTTTTCTAACTCTCAATTTATTACTAATAAAACAAATTTTAAATACAAAATCCATTTCTCAATATGAGTAAATATGTAAATAAAATATTTTTCACTACAAAATCATGTTTCAAAATAAATTTATAAATCAGATTTTCGAAATAAAACCACGTTTTCAGTTATTTTTACATAAAATTGGGCATAATCTTCTCTTAAAAATTGGACTTCACCACCCATGCAGGCTCCCTCAAATTCATCACTTTTCAAACAAAACTCAAATCCAACTCCATTCAACAATTATCAATACGACAATTTCTTCAATAATTAACTTATCATATTATAATTTAACAAGTAACACTAATTTAATCACCTTTCACAGCCACAACTTAACCAATTCATCATAATCACACAAAATCCGAATTTCAACAATTCCATCAAAATCAGAAAATCAATATCAATCACAAAACCAATATCAATCACAGCTTCAATTCAAACTCATCATTCAGTCATTCTAAGCAATTATAAATTATTTGTAAATATCCACTAAACTTCCGTGACATTCATAATTTAAGACAGTTAATTTTAAAATAAAACTCCCTACCTTCGTATAAAATCAAAATCATCAAAAGTTTTGGAAAAGCTTTCTGACCGAACTGCTGAAAGAGAAAGCGTAAAAAATCGTCTATGCTTCCTAGAACTCCAGTTAGCCAAACTCAAGGAGAAGAGGAACTACGTCACCGTCAACTTCTACCGGACAAAAATAACGCCAACATGTAGAGGAGGAAGATACGAACACTTTTACCGGATTAGATTTTTTATTGGAGTTACGGATCTCAAAAAATCGAAGCCGGACGTTCTTAGTGGTGTCACGGTTTCTTTTCTCTCTCTCTCTCGGCCTTTCTTTCTTTTTCTTTCTTTGTGGTTTCGGTTAAAATGAAATTAAGTTAATTAAAGGATAGATAACAATGAATATTGATTTGTGGTGGTAAGGATTAATAGGTGTCATGCATATATGTATATGTATTATGCTTACAAGACACGTTTTTCTTTCTTTCTTTCCTTTTGGCTTGAATGGCTTCGGCCACTTCCATCCATATTTCTTTTTTTTTTTTAATTTTAATAATAATAATAATAATAATTAATTTAATTTCTGTTTTATTAAATTATTTTTTGATAAATAATTTAAATTTAATAGAATAAATAATAGTTAGATTAAAATTTAAGATAATGTATTAGCTCATAAATAGCTAATTATTTAATTTTCGAAAATTCGGAGTCTTACATAATTCATCAAAAAAAAAGAGAAAAACAAAAGAAAAATAAAAGAAAAAATATATAGAAAAAAAAAGAAAAATGAACCAATAAGAAGGGGACAAAATGCCCCAAAGTGAAGTTTAATTATAATCAATATATATCAGTTGTGATAAAAAAAAAAAAAGAATGCACGAGTGTGTGAAAAAGTGAAGAATGGGTAGTTAGGTTTGCATTAGAATAGAATAGGTTGTTGTAGGTTGGGTGGGAAGTTTAAGTTAATCAAAGATTCAAATTTCAAACTCACTTGACCAAATACAATCTTACCTTGACCCTAGCCCCGTTACAACCTATGAAAAAGTCCTCAGGATATTTGTATGCATGCATTGAATAATTGTTGATTGTTAGATGAAAAACAAATTTTAGAAAGCATGATTAGGGGAGAATTTAGTGAATCAACCTTATACACTTGAGCGACTAGAGCGGATACACATCCAGTGAGGGTTCGATTGCTCAATTACATGTTTTCACCTATGCTCAACCCTTTTCTTGCAAGTGTGTAACCTATTTTCAATAACTCAATTCAATTGTAGATTTGACTTGGTTGTTAATACCTTTAGCCCTTATGTTCATATATGTATTCTTTGAAGTTGATTTATTTTGACCAAGTAGTTGCATTCATTTAGATAGATTGCATGTAGGTAGATTGTATATAGATAGTTTGCATTGAATAAATGTTGATACCCTTTGTTTCTTTCTTGAGTTTAGCATGAGGACATGCTTAGTTTAAGTGTGTGGAGGTTTGATAAACCCCAATTTTGTGGTTTATCTTGTGTTGAATTTGGTGGGTTTTATCAACTTATCTCACATTTATTCAATGAAATAGCATGGTGTTGTAATTCTCCCTAAATTTGTGCTTAAGAGTGAAAACTTACTTTTTAGGCCTTTAAATTGCTAATTTTGATTCACTTTGATTCCACTCGATGCCTTGATATGTTTGTTGAGTGATTTCAGATTCATAAGGCAAGTATTAGATGGAAGAAGTGAAGAGAAAAGCATGCAAAGTGGAGAATTTATGAAGAAATGAGCATTTGGAGAACTCAAGGCCACGTGCACGTGTCATCCACGCGTACATGTGAGAAGGACATTCATGGCTTGAAGAACTGAAGATTGATGGTTCAGAAGTTATAGTAAACTCTCGTTGTAAGTATAGTTACTAAACCAAGCAATCAACCTTTCTTACAAACGTTTTGGTTATCACAAGTAACAAACCCTTTTAAAATTGATAACCAAGTATTCAAACCTCGGGTCGTCTTCTCAAGGAATTGCAGGGAGGTATGTTCTTATTATTGGTTATGGGTTTTGTAAATTGGGGTTTTGAAAGTGAGGAACAAGTAAATTAAATGATAATTAAAATAAATAATTAACTATAAAATAAACTCTTGGCAAGATATGAAAATTCGGAAGTCCTATCCTAGTTACTCCTATAAGAATGGAAGTTAATCCCACTTAGTTAACCTTTGCGTAAGCAAGGGAAAGTCAAGTGAACTAATTGGTTAGATTTTCCAAGTCCTAGCCAAATCCTAAGGAAAGACTAGAGTTAGTGGAATTCCAGTTAATTAGCCGACATAACAATCAATCATGAATAGTTGGTAACTTAAGAGCTTCCAGTTAATCAATTAAAGCCAATAATATAAAAAGCTAAATAAGAATCTTAGATCTGAAATACCTCAAAATCATGAATTAATAAAGCTATCAAATGTAACATGGGCAGTTGTAGCCAAATAAAGAAGTCGAATTGAACATAGAAATCCATAAACTAAATTGAGGAAATAAATAAAAGGAACATTGAACTTGATATAAAGATGAAATAATCCTAAAGTGAAAAGAAATCCTAATCCTAAAATAAATTCTAATCCTAATCCTAATCCTAAGAGAGAGGAGAGAACCTCTCTCACTAAAAACTACATCTAAAACTTAAAATTGTGAATTATGAAAGCATCATTATGAATGGATGCATTCTCCCACTTTATAGTCTCTAATATGTCTTCTCCGGGTCGAAAACTGGGTCAGAAACAGCCCAAAAATCGTTGATTGTGAAATCTGGTCCGTACAGGTCGCGACAAAGTGACGCGGAGGCGTCATCCACGCGTCCGCGCGGAATGAGATTCGCAGATGCAACGCGTCCGCGTGGAGCGCGCGTTCGCGTAGAGCGCGCGTTCGCGTCATCTAACTGTACGGCCACTATGGCGAATTATATATCAAATCGAAGCCCCGGACGTTAGCTTTCCAACGCAAGTAGAACCGCATCATTTGGATCTTTGTAGCTCAAGTTATGATTGTTTTAGTGCGAGAGGGTCATGCTGACAACTTTGCAGTTCCTTCAACTTCTTGTATTCCTTCCACTTTTGTATGCTTCTTTTCCATCCTCTAAGCCATTCCTGCTCTGTAATTCCTGAAATCACTTAACACACATATCAAGGCATCTAATGGTAATAAGAGAGGATTAAATAAAAGAAAATAAAAGCCAAAGAAGCATGTTTTCAATCATAGCACAGAATCAGGAAGGAAAATATAAAACATGCAAATCATATGAATAAGTGGGTAAAGAGTTGATAGAAACCACTCAATTGAGCACAAGATATACCATAAAATATTGGTTTATCAACCTCCCCACACTTAAACATTAGCATGTCCTCATGCTAAGCTCAAGAGAAGCTATAAGGGAGTGAAGAGGAATGGTAAAATGTATGAAATGCAACCTATCTATATAAATGCAACTAAATTCGAATCAAGTTCTCCAAAACAAATATGAACCAAATTCCACTAATTCGAATCGTACAATAAAAAGCAAGTAAGCTTGTAAGAAGATAGCTCATGAAAGCAGGAAACATAGAATCAAGCATTGAACCCTCACTGATAGTGTATATCACTCTAGTCTCTTAAGTGTATAGGGTAATCCACTCTACTCTTCCCTAGTCATACTTTCTAAACTTTGTTCTTCATCTAATCAATCAACAAATATTTAATGTATACATATGATGAGCGGATAATTTATACGCTTTTTGGCATTGTTTTTAGGTAGTTTTTAGTAAGTTTAAGCTACTTTTAGGGATGTTTTCATTAGTTTTTATGTTAAATTCACATTTCTGGACTTTACTATGAGTTTGTGTATTTTTCTGTGATTTCAGGTAATTTCTGGCTGAAATTGAGGGACTTGAGCAAAACACTGAAAAAGGCTGACAAAAGGACTGCTGATGTTGTTGGAATCTGACCTCCCTGTACTCGAAATGGATTTTCTGGAGCCATAGAACTCCAATTGGTGCGCTCTCAACGGCGTTGGAAAGTAGACATCCAGAGCTTTCCAGCAATATATAATAGTCCATACTTTATAAGGAAATTGATGACGTAACTTGGCGTTGAACGCCAAGTACATGCTGCTGTCTGGAGTTAAACGCCAGAAAAACGTCATGATCCGGAGTTGAACGCCCAAAACACGTCATAACTCGGATTCAACTCCAAGAGAAGCCTCAGCTCGTGGATTGATCAAGCTCAGCCCAAGCATACACCAAGTGGGCCCCGGAAGTGGATTTATGCATCAATTACTTACTCATGTAAACCCTAGGAGCTAGTTTATTATAAATAGAACATTTAACTATTGTATTAGGCATCTTTTGACAGTTTAATCTCTTGAATGTTTAGCCTTTGATTATTCGGTCTCTTGATCACTTAGGGGGCTGGCCATTCGGCCATGCCTGAACCTTTTACTTATGTATTTTCAACGGTGGAGTTTCTGCACACCATAGATTAAGGGTGTGGAGCATTGCTGTACCTCAAGTTTCAATACAATTACTATTACTTTTTATTCAACTCTCTCTTATTCTTATTCCAAGATATACGTTGCACAACACTTTAATGAATGTGATGATCCGTGACACTCATCATCATTCTCACCTATGAACGCGTGTGATTGACAACCACTTCCGTTCTACCTTAGGCCGGGCGCATATCTCTTAGATTCCCCAATAGAATCTTCGTGGTATAAGCTAGATAGATGGCGGCATTCATGAGGATCCGGAAAGTCTAACCTTGTCTGTGGTATTCCGAGTAGGATCCTGGGAATCCGGAAAGTCTAACCTTGTCTGTGGTATTCCGAGTAGGATTCCAGTATTGAATGACTGTGACGAGCTTCAAACTCCTGAAGGCTGGGCGTGATGACAAACGCAAAAGAATCAATGGATTCTATTCCAACCTGATTGAGAACCGACAGATGATTAGCCGTGCTGTGACAGAGCATTTGGACCATTTTCACTGAGAGGATGGGATGTAGCTATCAACCAAGGGTGATGCCTCCAGACGATTAGCCGTGCAGTGACAGCGCATAGGACCATTTTTCCGAGAGGATTAAAAGTAGGCATTAATGATAGTGATGCCCTACGTACAGCTTGCCATGGAAAGGAGTAAGAAGGATTGAAGGAAGAGCGAGTAGTGAAGTAGAGTTTCAAGAGGAACACAGCATCTCCATACACCTATCTGAAATTCCCACTATTGATTTACATAAGTATTTCTATCCCTTTTTATTTTCTTTTTATTATTAATTTTCGAAACCATAAACAAATTTAATCTGCCTAACTGAGATTTACAAGGTGACCATAGCTTGCTTCATACCAACAATCTCTGTGGGATCGACCCTTACTCACGTAAGGTATTACTTGGATGACCCGGTACACTTGCTGGTTAAGTTGAACGGAGTTGTGATCACACGTGCCAATTTCAAATTCCATAAAAGTACAAGGAGTACAACTTTAAGAATCACAATTTCGTCCACCAAGTTTTTGGCGCCGTTGCCGGGGATTGTTCGAGTATGGACAACTGACGGTTCATCTTGTTGCTCAGATTAGGTAATTTTCTTTTCAAAAATCTTTTTCAAAATTTTTCTTTTCTTTTTCGTTTTTCCTAACATTATTTTCGAAAAAAATTAATAAAAATACAAAAAAATTAGAAAATCATAAAAACTAAAAATATTTTTGTTCTTGTTTGAGTCTTGAGTCAATTTTTAAGTTTGGTGTCAATTGCATGCTTTAAAAATTTTTCTTGCATTTTTCGAAAATCCCATGCATTCATAGTGTTCTTCATGATCTTCAAGTTGTTCTTGATAAGTCCTCTTGTTGATCTTGATGATTTCTTGTTTTGTGTTGTTTGTTGTTTTTCATATGCATTTTTTGTTTGTTAGAGTCCATGCATTAAAGATTTCTAAGTTTGGTGTCTTGCATGTTTTCTTTGCATCAAAAATTTTTCAAAATTGTGTTCTTGATGTTCATCATGATCTTCAAAGTGTTCTTGGTGTTCATCTTGACATTCATAGCATTCTTGCATGCATTCATTATTTTGATCTAAAAATTTCATGCATTGAGTATTTTTGTTGTTTTTCTCTCTCATTATTAAAAATTCAAAAAATTAAAAAAATATCTTTTCCATATTTCCCTCCAAATTTTCGAAATCTTGGATTGACTTGGTCAAAATTTTTTAAAATTAGTTGTTTCTTACAAGTCAAGTCAAAATTTCAATTTTAAAAATCATATCTTTTCCAATTTTTCCTCTTTTTCGAAAATTTCAAAAATATTTTTCAAATTATTTTCAAAATCTTTTTCTTATCTTTATATCAAATTTTCGAAAATTAGCTAACAATTAATGTGATTGGTTCAAAAATTTGAAGTTCGTTACTTTCTTGTTAAGAAAAGTTCAATCTTTAAGTTCTAGAATTCTATCTTGTAGTTTCTTGTTAGTTAAGTCATTTTAAAAATTAAATCTTTTTCAAAATATCTTTCTCTTGAAATTTTTATCTTATCTTTTTATCTTATCCTTTTCAAAATTTTATCTTTTTCAAAATTTGATTTCAAAATATTTTATCTAACTTCTTATCTTCTTATCTTTTTGAAAATTTGATTTCAAATCTTTTTTTCAATCAACTAACCAACTTTTTGTTTGTTTCTTATCTTTTTCAAAACCACCCAACTACTTCTCCCTCTCTAATTTTCGAAAATACCTCTTTCTTTTTCAAAAATTCTTTTTAATTTTAATTTCAATTATATTTTATCTTTAATTTTCGAAAATTACTAACCCCTTTTTCAAAATTATTTTCGAAATCTCTCTTTTCTATTCTTCTTCTATTTAATTATTTAATTACTAACACTTCTCTTCACCTCTCTTCATCTAAAAATCCGAACCCATCCTTCTTTACTCTTCTCCCCTTTCTTTTTCTACTAACATAAAGGAATCTCTATACTGTGACATAGAGGATTCCTCTTTCTTTTCTTGTTTTCTTCTCTTTCATATGAGCAGGAACAGGGATAAAGGCACTCTTGTTGAAATTGATCCAGAACCTGAAAGGACTTTGAAGAGAAAATTAAGAGAAGCTAAATTACAACAATCCAGAAACAACCTTTCAGAAATTTTCGAACAAGAGAAGGAGATGGCAGCCGAAAATAATAATAATGCAAGGAGAATACTTGGTGACTTCACAAAGCCAACGTCCAAGTTTGATGGAAGAAGCATCTCCATTCCTGCCATTGGAGCCAACAACTTTGAGCTGAAACCTCAGCTAGTTGCCTTAATGTAACAAAACTGCAAGTTTTATGGACTTCCATCTGAAGATCCTTATCAGTTTTTAACTGAGTTCTTGCAGATCTGTGAGACTGTAAAGACGAATGGAGTTGATCCTGAAGTCTACAGACTCATGCTTTTCCCTTTTGTTGTAAGAGACAGAGCTAGAATATGGTTGGATTCACAACCCAAGGATAGCCTGGACTCATGGGATAAGCTGGTCACTGCCTTCTTGGATAAATTTTTTCCTCCTCAAAAGCTGAGCAAGCTGAGAGTGGATGTTCAAACCTTCAAATAAAAAGATGGTGAATCCCTCTATGAAGCTTGGGAAAGATACAAGCAGCTGACCAAAAGATGTCCATCTGATATGTTTTCAGAATGGACCATATTAGATATATTCTATTATGGTCTCTCTGAATTTTCGACAATGTCATTGGACCATTCTGCAGGTGGATCTATTCACCTGAAGAAAACGCCTGAAGAAGCTCAAGAACTCATTGACATGGTTGCAAACAACCAATTCATGTACACTTCTGAGAGGAATTCCGTGAACAATGGGATACCTCAGAAGAAAGGAGTTCTTGAAATTGATGCTCTGAATGCCATATTGGCTCAGAATAAAGTGTTGACTCAACAGGTCAACATGATCTCTCAAAATCTGAATGGATGACAACAAACATCCAACAGTACTAGAGAGGCGGCTTCTGAAGAAGCTTATGATCTTGAGAACCCTGCCATGGCAGAGGTTAATTACATGGGTGAACCTTATGGAAACACCTATAACTCATCATGGAGAAATCATCCAAATTTCTCATGGAAGGATCAACAAAAGCCTCAACAAGGCTTTAACAATGGTGGACGCAATAGGCTGAGCAATAGCAAGCCATATCCATCATCTTCTCAGCAACAGACAGAGAATTCTGAACAAAACACCTCTAATTTAGCCAATGTAGTCTCTGATCTGTCAAAGGCCACTTTCAGTTTCATGAGTGAAACAAGATCCTCCATTAGAAATCTGGAGGCACAACTGGGCCAGCTGAGTAAGAAAGTCATTGAAACTCCTCCCAGTATTCTCCCAAGCAATACAGAATAAAATCCAAAAGGAGAGTGCAAGGCCATTGGTGCACGAAATTGTGATCACTACTTTTCACAACTCAAATAATCCCTAGTAATGGCCCCAAGGACTTGGTGCTCAATACCATGGCATAAACACAACTTCGCACAACTAACCAGCAAGTGCACTGGGTCGTCCAAGTAATAAACCTTACGCGAATAAGGGTCGATCCCACGGAGATTGTTGGTATGAAGCAAGCTATGGTCACCTTGTAAATCTCAGTCAGGCAGACTCAAATGGTTATGGGTGATATATGAATAAAACATAAAGATAAAGATAGAGATACTTATGCAATTCATTGGTGAGAATTTCAGATAAGCGAATGGAGATGCTTTGTCCCTTCCGTCTCTCTGCTTTCCTACTGTCTTCATCCAATCCTTCTTACTCCTTTCCATGGCAAGCTTATGCAAGTGTTTCACCGTTGTCAGTGGCTACCTCCCATCCTCTCAGTGGAAATGTTCAACGCACCCTGTCACGGCACGGCTATCCAGCTGTCGGTTCTCGATCATGTCGGAATAGAATCCAGTGATTCTTTTGCGTCTGTCACTAACGCCCCACAATCGCGAGTTTGAAGCACGTCACAGTCATTCAATCATTGAATCCTACTCAGAATACCACAGACAAGGTTAGACCTTCCGGATTCTCTTGAATGCCGCCATCAGTTCTAGCCTATACCACGAAGACTCTGATCTCACGGAATGGCTGGCTCGGTAGCGAGCGCTCGGTTGTCAGGCGATCAACCATGCGTCGTGTATCAGGAATCCAAGAGATATTCACCCAATCTAAGGTAGAACGGAGGTGGTTGTCAGTCACACGTTCATAGGTGAGAATGATGATGAGTGTCACGGATCATCACATTCATCAAGTTGAAGAACAAGTGATATTTTGGAACAAGAACAAGCGGAATTGAATAGAAGAACAATAGTAATTGCATTAATACTCGAGGTACAGCAGAGCTCCACACCTTAATCTATGGTGTGTAGAAACTCCACCATTGAAAATACATAAGAACAAGGTCTAGGCATGGCCATGAGGCCAGCCCCCAGTGATCAAAAGATTACAAGATCTCAAGATGAAAAATACAATAGTAAAGGGTCCTATTTATAGGGAACTAGTAGCTTAAGAATTACAAAGATGAGTAAAAGACATAAAAATCCACTTCCGGGCCCACTTGGTGTGTGCTTGGGCTAAGCATTGAAGCATTTTCGTGTAGGGACTCTTCTTGGAGTTAAACGCCAGCTTTTATGCCAGTTTGGGCGTTTAACTCCCACTTTGGTGCCAATTCCAGCGTTTAACGCTGGGAATTCTGAAGGTGACTTTGAACGCCGGTTTGGGCCATCAAATCTTGGGAAAAGTATGAACTATCATATATTTCTGGAAAGCCCAGGATGTCTACTTTCCAACGCCGTTGAGAGCGCGCCAATTGGGCTTATGTAGCTCCAGAAAATCCACTTCGAGTGCAGGGAGGTCAGAATCCAACAGCATCTGCGGTCCTTTTCAGTCTCTAAATCAGATTTTTGCTTAGGTCCCTCAATTTCAGCCAGAAAATACCTGAAATCACAGAAAAACACACAAACACATAGTAAAGTCCAGAAAAGTGAATTTTAACTAAAAACTAATAAAAATATACTAAAAACTAACTAAATCATACTAAAAACATACTAAAAACAATGCCAAAAAGCGTACAAATTATCCGCTCATCAGCCATTGATATAATCAAAGTGGCCGAATGCACAAGGGAGGAGGAGGACGAAAATCCTAGTGAGAAAGACCTCCTGGGACGTCCCTCAAGCAAGAAGGAGTTTCCTATTAAGGATCCAAAGGAATCTGAGGCTCATATAGAGACCATAGAGATTCCATTAAATCTCCTTCTGCCATTCATGAGCTCTGAAGACTATTCTTCCTCTAAAGAGGATGAAGATGTGACTGGAGAGCAAGTTGCTCAATATTTAGGAGCTATCATGAAGCTGAATGCCAAGTTATTTGGTAATGAGACTTGGGAAAGTGAACCTCCCTTGCTCATTAATGAACTGGATACTTGGATTCAGAAAATTCTACCTCAAAAGAAACAAGATCCTGGCAAATTCTTAATACCTTGTACCATAGGCACCATGACCTTTGAAAAAGCTCTGTGTGATCTGGGGTCAGGGATAAATCTTATGCCACTCTCTGTAATGGAGAAGCTGGGGATCATTGAGGTACAACCTGCCTGGTTCTCATTACAACTGGCAGACAATTCATTGAGACAAGCCTATGGAATAGTAGAGGACGTGTTAGTAAAGGTTGAAGGCCTTTACATCCCTGCTGATTTCATAATCTTAGACACTAGGAAGGAAGAGGATGATTGCATCATCCTTGGAAGACCTTTCCTTGCCACAGCAGAAGCTGTGATAGATGTCAACAGAGGTGAATTAGTCCTTCAATTGAATGGGGACTACCTTGTGTTTAAGGTACATGGCCATCCCTCTGTGACAGAAGAGAGTAAGCATGAAGAGCTTCTCTCAGTTCAGAGTCAAGAAGAGCCCACACAGTCAAACTCTAAGTTTGGTGTTGTGAGGCCACAACCAAACTCTAAGTTTGGTGTCAAGACCCCATATCCAAACTCTAAGTTTGGTGTTGGGACTATACAACATTGACCTGATCACCTTGTGGCTCCATGAGAGCCACTGTCAAGCTATTGACATTAAAGAAGTGCTTGTTGGGAGGCAACACAATTTTATTTATCTAATTTTTATTTTATTCTATATTATTGTTATTTTGTGTATTATTAGGTACATGATCATGAGGAGTCACGAAAAAAATCATAAAAATTAAAAACAGAGTCAAAAACAGCAGAAAAAAATTCGCACCCTGGAGGAAGCACAGGCTGGCGTTCAACGCCAGTAAGATGCATCTGGCTGGCATTCAACGCCAGAACAGAGCATCATTCTGGTGCTGAACGCCAGAAACAAGCAACATTCTAGCGCTGAACGCCAGGAATGTGCCTAAAGAAAAAAACTGGCGCTGAACGCCAGTAACAAGCATGAAACTGGCGTTCAACGCCAGAAACATGCTTTACATGGGCGTTGAACGCCCAGAATGTGCACCACACGGCGTTTAAATGCCAGAATGGTGTGCAAAGGCAATTTACATGCCTATTTGGTGCAGGGATGGAATTTCTTGACACCTCAGGACCTGTGGACCCCACAGGATCACCTCAGGATCTGTGGACCCCACAGGATCCCCACCTAACATATTCCCACCTTACCTCCTAATCCTAGTTTTTGTGATCACTCTTCCCCATGTCACACTTCCCAACAACCTTCACCAATCACCTCAATTCCTCTTCCCAATTACCCCCTTCACCACTTACATCCATCCACTCTTTCCCATAAACCCCACCTACCTTCAAAAATTCAAAACCAATTTTTCCACCCATTCCCACCCTAAATGGCCGAATACACACTACCCCCTCTCCCTATAAATACCCTTCCATTCTACTTCTTTTTCACACAACACAAACCCCTCTTCTCCCCCTTAGCCGAACCTACCTCTCTCCCTCTCCACCATATTTTCTTCTTCTTCTTCTTCTTCTCTTCTTTCTTCTCTTGCTCGAGGGCGAGCAATATTTTAAGTTTGGTGTGGTAAAAGCATAAGCTTTTTGTTTTTCCATTACCATCAATGGCACCTAAGGCCGGAGTATCCTCTAGAAAAGAAAAAGGGAAGACAAAAGCTTCCACCTCCGAGTCATGGGAGATGGAAAGATTCATCTCCAAGAGCCATCAAGACCACTTCTATGATGTTGTGGCAAAGAAGAAGGTGATCCCTGAGGTCCCTTTCAAGCTCAAGAAAAATGAGTATCCGGAGATCCGACATGAAGTCCGAAGAAGAGGTTGGGAAGTCCTAACCAACCCCATGCAACAAGTCGGAATCTTAATGGTTCAAGAGTTCTATGCCAATGCATGGATCACTAGGAACCATGATCAAGGTATGAACCCGAGTCCAAAGAATTATCTCACAATGGTTCGGGGGAAATACTTGGATTTAGTCCGGAAAATGTGAGGTTGGCATTCCACTTGCCCATGATGCAAGGAGATGAACGCCCCTACACTAGAAGGGTCAACTTTGATCAAAGGTTGGACCAAGTCCTTATGGACATTTGTGTGGAAGGAGCTCAATGGAAGAGAGACTCCAAAGGCAAGCCAGTCCAACTAAGAAGACTGGACCTCAAGCCTATAGCTAGAGGATGGTTGGAGTTCATTCAACGCTCCATCATTCCTACTAGCAACCGATCTGAAGTTACTGTGGATCAGGCCATCATGATTCATGGCATCATGATTGGAGAGGAAGTAGAAGTTCATGAGGTCATCTCCAATGAAATCTACAAAATAGCCGACAAGCCCTCACCCATGGCAAGGCTAGCTTTTCCTCACCTTATTTGCCATCTATGTTACTCAGCTGGAGTTATCATAGAAGGAGACATCCTCATTGAAGAGGATAAGCCCATCACCAAGAAGAGAATGGAGCAAGCAAGAGAGACCCCTCACGGTTCTCAAGAGATGCATGAGGAAGTTCATCATCAAGAAATCCCTGAGATGCCTCAAGGGATGCACTTTCCTCCAAACAACTATTGGGAACAACTCAACACTTCCTTAGAAGATTTGAGCCACAATGTTGAACAATTAAGGGTGGAACATCATGAGCACTCCATCATTCTCCAAGAGATAAGAGAAGATCCAAGAGCAATGAGGGAGGAGCAACAAAGGCAAGGAAGGGACATAGAAGAGCTTAAGGACATTGTTGGACCTTCAAGAAGAAGACGCCACTAAAGGTGGATTCATTCCTTGTTCTTTATTTCTTTCTGTTTTCGGTTTTTAATGTTGTGTTTATCTATGTTTTGTGACTTTATTTCATGATCATTAGTATGTAACCATGCCTTAAAGCTATTAATAAAATCCATTAATCCTTCACCTCTCTTAAATGAAAAATGTTTTAATTCAAAAGAACAAGAAGTACATGAATTTCGAATTTATCCTTGAATTTAGTTTGATTATATTGATGTGGTGACAATACTTTTGTTTTCTGAATGTATGCTTGAACAGTGCATATGTCTTTTGATCTTGTTGTTTATGAATGTTAAAATTGTTGGCTCTTGAAAGAATGATGAACAAAGAGAAATGTTATTGAGGATCTGAAAAATCATGAAATTGATTTTTGAAGCAAGAAAAAGCAGTGAACAAGAAGAAGCTTGCGAAAAAAAAAGAAGAAAATGGCGAAAAAAAATAGAAAGAAAAAGAAAAAGCAAGCAGAAAAAGCCAATAGCCCTTAAAACCAAAAAGCAAGGGTAAAAAGGATCCAAGGCTTTGAGCAACAATGGATAGGAGGGCCCAAGGAAATTAAATCCAGGCCTAAGCGGCTAAATCAAGCTGTCCCTAACCATGTGCTTGTGTCATGAAGGTCCAAGTAAAAAGCTTGAGACTGAGTGGTTAAAGTCGTGATCCAAAGCAAAAAGAGTGTGCTTAAGAGCTCTGGACACCATTAACTGGGGACTCTAGCAAAGCTGAGTCACAACCTGAAAAGGTTCACCCAGTTATGTGTCTGTGGCATTTATGTATCCGGTGGTAATACTGGAAAACAAAGTGCTTAGGGCCACAGCCAAGACTCATAAGTAGCTGTGTTCAAGAATCAACATGCTTAACTAGGAAAGTCAATAACACTATCCAAAATTCTAAGTTCCTAAAGAAGCCAATCATTCTAAACTTCAAGGAAAAAGTGAGATGCCAAAACTGTTCAGAAGCAAAAAGCTACAAGTCCCGCTTATCTAATTAGAATTATTATTCATTGATATTTTGGAATTTATAATATATTCTCTTCTTTTTATCCTATTTGATTTTCAGTTGCTTGGGGACAAGCAACAATTTAAGTTTGGTGTTGTGATGAGCGGATAATTTATACGCTTTTTGGCATTGTTTTTAGGTAGTTTTTAGTAAGTTTAAGCTACTTTTAGGGATGTTTTCATTAGTTTTTATGTTAAATTCACATTTCTAGACTTTACTATGAGTTTGTGTATTTTTCTATGATTTCAGGTAATTTCTGGCTGAAATTGAGGGACTTGAGCAAAACTCTGAAAAAGGCTGACAAAAGGACTGCTGATGCTATTGGAATCTGACCTCCCTGCACTCGAAATGGATTTTCTGGAGCTATAGAACTCCAATTGGCGCGCTCTCAACGGCGTTGGAAAGTAGACATCCAGAGCTTTCCAGAAATATATAATAGTCTATACTTTATTCGGAAATTGACGACGTAACTTGGCGTTGAACACCAAGTACATGCTGCTGTCTGGAGTTAAACGCCAGAAAAACGTCATGATCCGGAGTTGAACGCCCAAAACACGTCATAACTCGGAGTTCAACTCCAAGAGAAGCCTCAGCTCGTGGATTGATCAAGCTCAGCCCAAGCATACACCAAGTGGGCCCCGGAAGTGGATTTATGCATCAATTACTTACTCATGTAAACCCTAGGAGCTAGTTTATTATAAATAGAACATTTAACTATTGTATTAGGCATCTTTTGACAGTTTAATCTCTTGACTGTTTAGCCTTTGATTATTCGGTCTCTTGATCACTTAGGGGGCTGGCCATTCGGCCATGCCTGAACCTTTTACTTATGTATTTTCAACGGTGGAGTTTCTGCACACCATAGATTAAGGGTGTGGAGCTCTGCTGTACCTCAAGTTTCAATACAATTACTATTACTTTTTATTCAACTCTCTCTTATTCTTATTCCAAGATATACGTTGCACAACACTTTGATGAATATGATGATCCGTGACACTCATCATCATTCTCACCTATGAACGCGCGTGATTGACAACCACTTCCGTTCTACCTTAGGCCGGGCGCATATCTCTTAGATTCCCCAACAGAATCTTCGTGGTATAAGCTAGATAGATGGCGGCATTCATGAGGATCCGGAAAGTCTAACCTTGTCTGTGGTATTCCGAGTAGGATCCTGAGAATCCAGAAAGTCTAACCTTGTCTGTGGTATTCCGAGTAGGATTCCGGTATTGAATGACTGTGACGAGCTTCAAACTCCTGAAGGCTGGGCGTGATGACAAACGCAAAAGAATCAATGGATTCTATTCCAACCTGATTGAGAACCGACAGATGATTAGCCGTGCTGTGACAGAGCATTTGTATTACATGCTCATGTATCAAAACTTATTACATTAGCCGTGCTGTGACAGATGATTACCTATGTTCCAAATACAACTTCAAACAAATTTAACAAAAAATTTTCAATTTAAATTAGTGAAATACTATAAAAATTTCTTGAAAAAGGAAATATTACTTCAACCAAGTAGTGACTAAATGCATAAAATCAAACAAACATGCAAATGCAACAATTAACAAATTAACATTGGTATTGAGAAGGGACTAACTAACCCGCGGAGATCGGTATCGACCTCCCCACACTTAAAGATTGCACCGTCCTCGGTGCATGCAAAGCTGTGTAAATGGATGAGGTTGTGGTTCCTCAGCTGGTGCTCTTTTTGTTCCTTTCCTTGCCGGTGGTTTGGGAGTAGCTTTCTTTTCACCCTTCTTGGTGGCCATCCTGAAAAGGGAAAAAGTAAGTAACTTTAAAACTAAAGGTTAGAGCAAGGAAGAAGATAGTATAAGTGATAATCAATGCACGGTAAAGAAGGATGTTGTTAACACATGGTCATGACTACATGTGAAAAGGTCATCAATGAAAATATAGCAAGTGCATGTAATGGCAATTAGATGCAAGATGTTTATTGGCATGCTGGCAAAGGCATGAGTAGCATAGATCAAGCACTAAATGTCCAAGTTAGATTATCATCTCCTTCAAACGAATAAGCTGTTTGTATTGACAATTATATTTAATTAATAAAACATAAAAGTGGTTTTGTGAAAAGCAGGCATTAGAGTAGTAGAATAGAATAATTTAAAATAATGCACAATGCCATACGGACTTTTTCACAAACACTTAGCATGCATGGTAAATATGTTATTGAAAGTATTGAATTTTGAACATGCAAGTGACCCTAAAAATAATTAATAATTGTCAAACAATTCTTAATTAATCCACAGCAAAATATAGAAAATAATGATCCAAATAAATTTCCAACACCAATTAAAAGAAAAAGAAAGAAAAAGAAAGTAAGGAAGAAAGAAATAAGAAGGGAAAGAAAAGATTTAGATTTGGGGAAGAAAAGATGAGATATTTGGCTGATTTAGATAAGTTGTGCGCTGCTTGTGACGTGGACGCGTGAGTGACGCGTTCGCGGATAGCGCTTCTATGAAATGACGCGGACGCGTCATCCACGCGGTCGCGTGGATCGATTTGTGCCATTAGCGCGAGGGCAGCCTTGCGGTCGTGCAACTCTCTGTTTGAAATGCATATTGCCAAATCCTTGGGTGACGCGATCGCGTGGATGGCCTATTTTGAAAAACGACGCGGACGCATGGGGCACGCGTTCGCGTGGTAGGGCTTGTTCTTCTAGCACGAGTCTAGCCCAATTCCAGCTCAACTTTTGGCCATACACCCTTTTTACGTCGATTTATAGGGCACGCGTTCGCGTGGGTGACGCGGACGCGTGTGAGGCATTTTTCCCACATGACGCAGACGTGTCAGCGACGCGGTCGCATGGATCAAGTTGTGCCAAAAGCACGCCTCCAGCCACGCTCTCGCGTGACTCTCTGTTCACTTTTCTTTTCTTTCCAATGCACCGGTGACGCGGACGCGTCAGTGATGCTGTCGTGTCGCGTGCGTGCTCTTTTTTTTATGCAGTATGCAGAATGCAATGCTTAATGTGAATTCTATGCATGATTCCAGGTTCAATAAAATAAAATAAAACTAAAAAAAACAAACAAAACTTAATAAAATTAAAATTGAAAAAGGAACGATCATACCATGGTGGGTTGTCTCCCACCTAGCACTTTTAGTTAAAGTCCTTAAGTTGGACATTTGAGGAGCTTCCTATTATGGCGGCTTGTGCTTGAACTCATCCAGAAATCTCCACCAATGTTTGGAGTTCCAGTAGCCTCCGGGGTCCCAAACTAGGCGCAGAAAGCCTTTAAGTAAGTTAAAGCAAGTGATAAGGCCCCAAGAGTGTTGATTGCCACAATAAATTTCGGGGTCTCAAACCTTGCTTTTGCACCCGTCTTCTTGTTGATCCTTAGTGTTCCAACCGGGTGGCAGGTAATCTGAATTCTCACTAAAGCGGCCAAATAACTTCCTAGACCCATTCAGTTGAGCTCTATACCAACCCTTGCGTTTAAACTTAAAGCTTCCAACCATAATGAACCTTGCAGGACAATTCTTACCACTAACCATCTTCCTCTTACTCTTAATGCCACAAAGAGCTCTAAGTTGACCATCCGTCTCCAGTAGCCCGTATTCAAGTGGAATTAGAAAGGTAAGGGATATGAATTTTACCCACTTGAATGTTGTGAAGGATGATGGCAACTTAGGGGGAGGTGTTTCTAATGAACGTGCAAGCTCCACTCCCTTGTGCTCTTCTTTGACATCTTCCACCTCTTTGCAAGCTTCTTCAATTTCAACCTCTTCCTCTTGGTGGATTTCTTCCAATTCAATCTCTTCTTCATTGTTCACCAAGGGCATGGGAGGTTGTGCTTCTTCTTCTTTAATCTCCATGTCAAGTCCAATGGGAGAGGATTCAAATGTAGATAAAAATTCATTAATGATTGAATCCATCTATTGATCGTCTCCTTCAAAGTCTTCAACCATGATATGCTTTGGAGGTTGTACACCCTCCTCAACATCAGTTTCAAACGTCTTTGAAGGAGGCTCTATAACTTGACTTTCCCATGGAAGTTCAGCATTTCCTAAGTCTTCAACCACTGCTTCCTCTTCCTCTTCAATAATTCCGGCTTCCTCCACTTGTTCCAGTACAAATTCATGCTCCTTACTGTCCACCGGAGTTTCTAATGTCTCCTTCATGCTACTTTCTTCATTACATTGTCCACATAAATCCATGGGGGTTCCTTGAGTGTCCGAATGTCGGGAAGCTAATTGATTTATCGCTTGCTCCAGTTGATGAAGGGTTGCATGAAATTGATCTACTGGTTCCTTGAGGCGAGCCTGTGATTCTTGGGTCGATCCAAATATTGGCAGTGGTGGTTCTTGGGAGTAATTGGGGTAAAATTGGGGTGGTTCTACATATGATTCATACGGTTCATAGGGTGGTTGGTATGGTGGATATAGGTTAGGGTCATATGGAGGTGAGTGGCGGAAAGGGGGCTTGTGAGTGTGTTGGTTCAAAGTCATGTTGAGCATATCTATCATTTTGGTATGCATTATAGAGTGGTCTTTATCTGTGATATCTAGGAGGGTGTTGTTGCCTAAAGGGTTGATCAGATCCTCTTGGCTCCGTCCATCTTTGATTGCTCTGACCTTGATGCATATTCCTGTTATAGCTTTCTCTTCCTGCAACATAGTTGTAACCAGACTCATAGCCAAAGGGGTGAAAGTTCATAGTAGTAGGAGAAAATAAAAACAAAAACTAACAAAAAGAAGATATTTTGAAAAATATATGATTTTTTTTTTAAAAAGGATAAGAAAAGATTTTGAAAAAAAAATATAATTTTTGAAAAATAAGATAAGATAAGATAAAAATTTTAAAATCTGAAATTTTTTTTAAAAAAAATATTTACAATAACCAAAAATAAGGCACACGTTTGCAATTCCCAGGCAACGGCGCCATTTTGAAGAACTGAAGATTGATGGTTCAGAAGTTATAGTAAACTCTCGTTATAAGTATAGTTACTAAACCAAGCAATCAACCTTTCTTACAAACATTTTGGTTGTCACAAGTAACAAACCCTTTTAAAATTGATAACCGAGTATACAAACCTCGGGTCGTCTTCTCAAGGAATTGCAGGGAGATATGTTCTTATTATTGGTTATGGGTTTTGTAAATTGGGGTTTTGAAAGTGAGGAACAAGTAAATTAAATGATAATTAAAATAAATAATTAACTATAAAATAAACTCTTGGCAAGATATGAAAATTCGGAAGTCCTATCCTAGTTACTCCTATAAGAATGGAAGTTAATCCCACTTAGTTAACCTTTGCGTAAGCAAGGGAAAGTCAAGTGAACTAATTAGTTCGATTTCCCAAGTCCTAGCCAAATCCTAAGGAAAGACTAGAGTTAGTGGAATTCCAGTTAATTAGCCGACATAACAATCAATCATGAATACTTGGTAACTCAAGAGCTTCCAGTTAATCAATTAAAGCCAATAATATAAAAAGCTAAATAAGAATATTAGATCTGAAATACCTCAAAATCATGAATTAATAAAGCTATCAAATGTAACATGGGCAGTTGTAGCCAAATAAAGAAGTCGAATTGAACATAGAAATCCATAAACTAAATTGAGGAAATAAATAAAAAGAACATTGAACCTGATATGAAGATGAAATAATCCTGAAGTGAAAAGAAATTCTAATCCTAAAATAAATTCTAATCCTAATCCTAAGAGAGAGGAGAGAACCTCTCTCACTAAAAACTACATCTAAAACTTAAAATTGTGAATTATGAAAGCATCATTATGAATGGATACATTTTCCCACTTTATAGTCTCTAATCTGTGTTCTCCAGGCCGAAAACTGGGTCAGAAACAGCCCAGAAATCGCTGATTGTGAAATCTGGTCCGTACAGGTCGCGGCAAAGTGACGCGGAGGCGTCATTCACGCGTCCGCGCGGAATGAGATTCGCAGATGCGACGCGTCCGTATGGAGCGCACGTTCGTGTTGCCTAAATGTATGGCCACTATGACGAATTATATATCAAATCGAAGCCTTGGACGTTAGCTTTCCAACGCAAGTAGAACTGCATCATTTGAATCTCTATAGCTCAAGTTATGATCGTTTTAGTGAGAGAGGGTCAGGCTGACAGCTTTGCAGTTCCTTCAACTTCTTCTATTCCTTCCACTTTTGCATGCTTCCTTTCCATCCTCTAAGCCATTCCTGCCCTATAATTCCTGAAATCACTTAACACACATATCAAGGTGTCTAATGATAATAAGGTAGGATTAACTAAAAGGAAATAAAAGCCAAAGAAGCATGTTTTCAATCATAGCACAGAATCAGGAAGGAAAATATAAAACATGCAAATCATATGAATAAGTAGGTAAAGAGTTGATAAAAATCACTCAATTGAGCACACGATAAACCATAAAATAGTGGTTTATCATCCACGCGCATGCGTCACCACGCATACACGCGAGGAGAAAATTCGCCAGCGACGCACACGCGTCGACCACGCGCACGCGTGACGTTGGTCACGTGGCCTCATTAAAGTGAATACGCTGGGGGCAATTTCTGAGCGTTTCAAGCCCAAGTCCAACTCATTTCTGAGGCTATTTTATGCAGTGTTAAATAGAGGAGAAAGAAGGAGCAATTAGATTAGCTTAGGACCATGCTTTAGGTAGTTTCTAGAGAGAGAAGCTCCCTCTTCTCTCTAGAATTAGGTTAGAATTAGGTTAATTTCTCTTAGATCTAAGGTTAAATTCTTATTTTCATCTTGTTTTCTTTACAATTTTTTGTTTTTACATCTTTATTCTCTTAGTTCTCTTGTTAATTTCCTTTTTATTCCCCTTTTATGTTCATGCACTCTTGTTGGATTTGGATTTTCTTTAATGCAATTTTATATTTTTATGTCATTGATGTTTAATTGAGCTTTTATTGTTATTTTCTTGCTTTGGGTAGTGATAGAATTTATTATTCTTTGAAATTTACCATGCTTTTATTTTATGCCTTCCAAGTGTTTGACAAAATACTTGGTTAGGCTTTAGAGTAGTTTTTGAGCATTCTTGACTTGGAAGGAGAAATTAGGCAATCTTAAATCATTAATACCCAATTTAGATTGGTGATCTAGAGTTGTTAGTTAATATTATTTTCATTGACTCTAATCTCTTGCTAATTCAATTAGTAAGTTGATTAAGACTTATGGATTGAGATTAACTAGTCTTATTTGACTTTCTCTCAAAGTGAAGATAACATTATACTTTCTTCCTATGTTGGAGATGACTTAATATGATTAGCTCTTGTTAATCATTGTATGATAATTAATGAATAGGATAGAAAGCCTATATTCTTAATCTTTGCCATGAATGTCTCTCTTTAGTAATTCCTTTCTTTAGTTGTTTGTTTTATTTTCTTGTCATTTAATTTCTTGCACTTTTACCAACCCACCCCTTGGATACCATACCCAATAATATGCATACCTCATTGCAATTCCTTTGAGAAGACGACCCATGACTAATACTCTCGGTTATTTTTGTTGGGTTGACCTTGTAACAACCAAAGTTAAACTTTGATTTGAGGATCGATTGTCGGTTTGGGCTATGCTCACAACGAAATGATTTTGTTAAATTCTGAATCAGTATAAATCCTCATTTCAAGCCTTCCAAAAAGCATCCGTCCAGGTGTATTAAAGGTCTACAACCATTCCTAAAACCTTGCTTGCATGCATCTAAGCATATGTACACCTTGTTAAATACTGGGGGAAACTGTGGAATCGGAATCACCTCTAACAAAGCAGTTGACCTATGATTACTTCTCAATATCTCAAACAGTTAGTCCATCAGTCTGCTATATTATTCTTTCTCATTCCTTATAATCCTCTCTCTTGCTTCCCTGAAAGTCCTATACACCATCTTTTCATGAATAGGTCCCTCACCACTTTCTTAAAACGATCAAGTGTTGCAAACCTTGTACCCAATTCAAAGTGTCCGTCTTGGAAATCATAATCATCATTAAACTCAAGCTAGTGATGCTTATCTCCCTCATCTTCAGAGGATATAAGTGAATGAAAGTTCTCAAATTGATACTCATACACATACTCTTCATCAGATGACACTACCTCTGATTGGTATGTCCTCACCTTAGGAATAGCACTACCCTGCACAATAGGCCTAACACCATCCTGTACACTAGGCCCAGCATCATCATTCACACCATGCCCATTACTCTTCCTTGGGCTGTTTCTTGCCACATTCTTCTTCTTTGTCACCTTCTCCTTCTTTTTAGCAACATTAACCCTACCCTTTTACTTCTTACTTGACTCAGCATTTATTTGATTTAGCAAATTTCCTTGGGCACTCTTTTGTCATATTCTTTCTTGGGCTCAATCCTTTTCATTGATTTAGCCAATTTTCTCTTCTTACTGCCACCTTTCTTTTTTCCAACACTATCATCATCATCATTATCCTCATCAGTGTCACCTTTTTACCATGGAGGTGGAGGTTTATACAATTCACCTAACACCCTACCAACAGAACTTTACGCCTAGGACGTAAATCAAAGGTGGTGAGGTGCTACGACCTTTAACACAAAATACGTAAGTTGACATATATGAAGAATAGTTTAACTAGGAGTCTTGGAAGAAGGACGATCAAAACAAGACTGAAAATGTATCACACTCGAAAAGTGATTAGATAGAAGGCTTATATAGAAAACCAAATAGACAAGTATATAAACTGAGTTTCAAAGGATAGATACATAAGTGATGAGCGGATAATTTATACGCTTTTTGGCATTATTTTTAGGTAGTTTTTAGTAGGATCTAGCTACTTTTTAGTATATTTTTATTAGTTTTTAAGCAAAATTTACATTTCTGGACTTTACTATGAGTTTGTGTATTTTTCTGTGATTTCAGGTATTTTCTGGCTGAAATTGAGGGACCTGAGCAAAAATCTGATTCAGAGGCTGACAAAGGACTGCTGATGCTGTTGGATTCTGACCTCCCTGCACTTAAAATGAAATTTTTGGAGCTACAGAAGCCCAAATGGCGCGCTCTCAATTGCGTTGAAAGTAGACATCCAGAGCTTTCCAGAAATATATAATAGTTCATACTTTGCCCGAGTTTAGACGATGCAAACTGGTGTTTAACGCCAGCTTTCTGCTCTATTCTGGCGTTAAACGCCAGAAACAAGTTGCAAAGCAGAGTTAAACGCCAGAAACAAGTTACAAACTGGTGTTTAACTCCAAGGAAGACCTCTACACGTGAAAGCTTCAATGCTCAGCCCAAGCACACACCAAGTGGGCCCAGAAGTGGATTTCTGCATCATTTACTCATTTCTGTAACCCTAGTAACTAGTTTAGTATAAATAGAACTTTTTACTATTGTATTCAACGTCTTTGACCAAATCTTTGATAATTTTTTTGCTATCTTAGACTTTTATGGAGGCTGGCCTCACGGCCATGACTGGACCATCATCACTTATGTATTTTCAACGGTGGAGTTTCTACACACCATAGATTAAGGTGTGGAGCTCTGCTGTTCCTCGAGTATTAATGCAAATTACTATTGTTCTTCTATTCAATTTATGCTTATTCTTATTCTAAGATATTCATTCGCACACAAGAACATGACGAATGTGATGATTATGTGACACTCATCACCACTCTCACTCATGAACGCGTGATTGACAACCACTTCTGTTCTACATGAAAACAAGCTTGAATGTGTATCTCTTGGTTTCCTAGTCCATGCGTTTGATTGCCTCTCCTGACAACAGAGCCTTCAATTCCTTGCGATCAGAGTCTTTGTGGTATAAGCTAGAATCAATTGGCAGCATTCTTGAGATCCAGAAAGTCTAAACCTTGTCTGTGGTATTTCGAGTAGGATCTGGGATGGGATGACTGTGACGAGCTTCAAACTCGCAACTGTAGGTCGTGGTGACAGATGCAAAAGGATAGTAAATCCTATTCCTACACGATCGAGAACCGACAGATGATTAGCCCTACGTAACCCGTAGCTGGACCATTTTCACTAAGAGGATGGACGGTAGCCATTGACAATGGTGATCCCCCTACATACAGCTTGCAATGGAAAGGAGTGTGAAGAATTGGATGAAGGCAGTAGGAAAGCAGAGATTCAGAAGGGATAAAGCATCTCCATACACTTGTCTGAAATTCCCACCAATGAATTACATAAGTATCTCTGTCTTTATTTTATGTTTATTTATCTTTTAAATTATTAAAACTCCATAACCATTTGAACCCTCCTGACTGAGATTTACAAGGTGACCATAGCTTGCTTCAAGCCGACAATCTCCATGGGATCGACCCTTACTCACGTAAGGTTTATTACTTGGACGACCCAGTGCACTTGCTGGTTAGTTGTGCGAAGTTGTGAAAAAAGAGTTGAGATTACAATTGTGCATACCAAGTTGTTGGCGCCATTGAGATCACAATTTCGTGCACCAATTTTTTGGCGCCGTTGCCGGGGATTATTCGAGTTTGGACAACTGAAGGTTCATCTTGTTGCTAAGATTATGTAATTTTCTTCTTGTTTTATTTTCTTTTCAAAAAGTTTTCAAAAATCTTTCAAAAAAATTTTTCTTTGTTTTTCGTTTTTCCAAAATTAATTTTCGAAAAAATTACAAAAAAAATTTATAAAATCATAAAATCAAAAATATTTTTGTGTTTCTTGTTTGAGTCTTGAGTCAAATTTTAAGTTTGGTGTCAATTGCATATTTTTAATCTTCTAAAAATTTTCGAAAAATTCATGCATTGCATTCTTCATGATCTTCAAGTTGTTCTTGAGGATTTTCTTTATTTGATCTTCATAATTTCTTGTTTTGTATCTTTGGTTGTTTTTTATATGCATTTTTGAATTCTTAGTGTCTAAATATTAAAAATTTTTAAGTTTGGTGTCTTGCATATTTTTCTTTTCTTGAAAATTTTTCAAAAATAAGTTCTTGATGTTCATCATGATCTTCAAAGTGTTCTTGGTGTTCATCTTGACATTCATAGTATTCTTGCATGCATCATTGGTTTTGATCCAAAATTTTCATATTTTGGGTCATATTTGTGTTTTTTTCTCATCATTAAAAATTCAAAAAAATAAAAAAAATATCTTTCCCTTATTTTTCTCATAAATTTCAAAATTTTGAGTTGACTTAGTCAAAAATTTTTAAAATTAGTTGTTTCTTGTTAGTCAAGTCAAAATTTCAATTTCAAAAATCCTATCTTTTCAAAATCTTTTTCAAAAATAAAATCTTTTTCATTTTTTTATTTTCGAAAATTTAAAAAAAATGATTTTCAAAATCTTTTTCTTAATTTCATTTCAAATTTCCAAAAAACTTTACTAACAATTAATGTGATTGATTCAAAAATTTGAAATTTGTTACTTTCTTGTAAAGAAAGGTTCAATCTTTAAATTCTAGAATCGTATCTTTTAGTTTCTTGTTAGTCAAGTAATCAATTTTAATTTTAAAAATCAAATCTTTCTAAATTTCTTTTTCAAAATAAATTTTAATCATATCTTTTCAATCATATCTTTTCAAACATATCTTTTTCAAATCATATCTTTTTTCAAAATTTGATTTCAAAAATCTTTTCTAACTTCTTATCTTTTCAAAATTGATTTTCAAATCTTTTTCAACTAACTAATTAACTTTTTGTTTGTTTTAAAATTCTTATCTTTTTCAAAACCACCTAACTAATTTTCTCTCTCGAAAATCACCTTCCTCTTTTTCAAAATTCTTTTAATTAACTAATTGTTTCAAATTTTAATTTTAATTTTATTTCTTCTCTTAATTTTCGAAAATCACTAACCATTTTTCAAAAACAATATTCGAATTCTCTGTCTCTCTCTCATCTCCTCCTATTTATTTATTTATCTACTAACACTTCTATTCTACTCATAATTCGAACCCTCTTCTCTTCTCTCTCTGTGTTCGAATTTTTTTCTTCTATTCTTTTCTTCTTCTACTCACATAAAGGAACCTCTATACTGTGACATAGAGGATTCCTCTTCTTTTCTGTTCTCTTCTTTCTCATATGAGCAGGAGCAAGGACAAGGACATTCTTGTTGAAGCAGATCCTGAACCTGAAAGGACTCTGAAAAAGAAGCTAAGAGAAGCTAAAGCACAATAATCCAGAGAAAACCTTACAGAAAATCTCGAAAAAGAAAGAGACATGGCCAAACCCAACAATAATGCAAGGAAGATGCTTGGTGACTTTACTGCACCAAATTCCAACTTCCATGGAAGAAGCATCTCAATCCCTGCCATTGGAGCAAACAATTTTGAGCTAAAGCCTCAATTAGTTTCTCTGATGCAACAGAATTGCAAGTTTCATGGACTTCCATTAGAAGATCCTTTTCAGTTCTTAACTGAATTCTTGCAGATCTGTGATACTGTTAAGACCAATGGAGTTGATCTCGAGGTCTACAGGCTTATGCTTTTCCCTTTTGCTGTAAGAGACAGAGCTAAAATATGGTTGGACTCTCAACCTAAAGATAGCTTGAACTCTTGGGATAAGCTGGTCACGACTTTCTTAGCCAAGTTCTTTCCTCCTCAAAAGCTGAGTAAGTTTAGAGTGGATGTTCAAACCTTCAAACAAAAAGATGGTGAATCCCTCTATGAAGCTTGGGAAAGATATAAGCAACTGACCAAAAAGTATCCTTCTGACATGCTCTTAGATTGGACCATCCTGGATATATTCTACGATGGTCTGTCTGAATTGTCTAAGATGTCATTGGACCATTTTGTAGGTGGATCTATTCACCTGAAGAAAATTCCTACAGAAGCTCAGAAACTCATTGACATGGTTGCAAATAACCAGTTCATGTACACTTCTGAAAGGAATCATGTGAGTAATGGGACGCCTCAAAGGAAGGAAGTTCTTGAAATTGATGCTCTGAATGCCATATTGGCTCAGAACAAAATGTTAACTCAGCAAGTCAATATGATTTCTCAAAGTCTGAATGGATTGCAAAATGCATCCAACAGTACTAAAGAAGCATCTTCTGAAGAAGAAGCTTATGATCCTGAGAACCCTGCTATGGCAGAGGTGAATGAAGCCTATGGAAACACCTATAATCCCTCATGGAGAAATCATCTAAATTTTTCAGGAAAAGATCAACAAAAGCCCCAACAAGGCTTTAATAATGGTGGAAGAAACAGGTTTAGCAATAGCAAGCCTTTTCCATCATCCTCTCGGCAACAGACAGAGAATTTTGAGCAGAACCCTTTTAGCTTAGCAAACATAGTCTCTGATCTATCTAAGGCCACTCTAAGTTTCATGAATAAAACAAGGTCCTCCATTACGAATTTGGAGGCACAAGTGGACCAGCTAAGTAAAAGAGTCACTAAAACTCCTCTTAGTACTCTCCCAAGCAATAAGGAAGAGAACCCAAAAAGAGAGTGCAAGGCCATAACCTTACTTGGTGTGGCCAAATGCACAAAGGAGGGGGAGGACGTGAATCCCAGTGAGAAAGACCTCATGGGACATCCTCTGGAAAAAAAGGAGTTCCCAATTGAGGAACCTAAGGAATCTGAGGCTCACCTAGAGACCATAGAGATTCCATTGAACCTCCTTTTACCATTCATGAGCTCTGATGACTATTCATCTTCTGAAGAATGTGAAGATATTGTTGAAGGGCAAGTTGCCCAGTATTTAGGAGCAATCATGAAGCTGAATGCCAAGCTATTTGGTAATGAGACTTGGGAGGATGAGCCTCCATTGCTCATTAATGAACTGAATACCTGGGTTCAGCACACTTTACCTCAAAAGAAACAGGATCCTGGTAAATTCTTAATTCCATGTACCATAGACACCATGACCTTTGAGAAGGCTCTGTGTGACCTGGGGTCAGGCATAAACTTAATGCCACTCTCTGTAATGGAGAAACTGGGAATCTTTGAGGTACAGGCTGCCAAATTCTCATTAGAGATGGCAGACAAATCCATGAAAAAGGCTTATGGACAGGTAAAGGACGTGCTAGTAAAGGTCAAAGGCCTTTACATCCCTGCTGATTTCATAATCCTAGACACTGGGAAGGATGAGGATGAATCCATCATCCTTGGAAGACCCTTCCTAGCCACAAAAAAAGCTGCGATTAATGTGGAAAGAGGAGAGTTGGTCCTTCAACTGAATAAGGACTACCTTGTGTTTAAAACTCAAAGATCTCCCTCTGTAACCATAGAGAGGAAGCAAGAAAAGATTCTCTCACTGCTGAGTCAACCAAAGCCCCCACAGTCAAACTCTAAATTTGGTGTTGAACCCCCACATTCAAACTCTAAGTTTGGTGTTGGGAGGTCCCAACAATGCTCTGAACATTTGTGAGGCTCCATGAGAGCTCACTGTCAAGCTATTGACATTAAAGAAGTACTTATTGGGAGGCAATCCAATTTTATTTATCTATGTATTTTCTTTTTTTTTTTTAGGTTGATGATCATGTGGAGTCACAAAAACAATTGCAAAAATTCAAGAAAAATCAAAAATAGCATTAAAAACATCACACCCTGGAGGAGGAACTTACTGGCGTTTAGGGTAGCAGAATGGGCGTTTAACGCCCAGTCTGGCACCATTATGGACGTTAAACACCAAAAACAAGCACCAGACTGGCATTAAATGCCAGAAAGGCGCAACAATATGGCATTAAACGCCAGAAACAAGTTGCAGCCTGGCGTTTAACGCCAGGAAAGGAATAAAAGCTGACGTTTAATGCCAGAAATAAGCAGCAGTCTAGCGTTAAACGCCAGGATTGCACTGTAAGGGTGTTTTGCACGCCTAAAAGGAGCAGGGATGAATTCATTGACCCCTCAGGATCTGTGGACCCTACAGGATCCCCACCTACCCTACCTCTCTCTATCTCTCACTCACTAATCAAATCATACCCTCTTCCCTATATTCTCCTCACCAATCACCTTCATACCTCTTCCCCAAAAAACCCAACCCTCCCCTCACCCCTATATAAACCCCTCACTACTCCTTTATATTCACACAACACAAACACCTTTCCCCCCTCTTGGCCGAACCACTATCTCCATCCATCTCTTCCATTTTCTTCTTTTCCTCCTTCTTTCTTTCTTCTTTTGCTCGAGGACGAGCAAACCTTTTTAAGTTTGGTGTGGTAAAAGCATTGCTTTTTTATTTTTCCATAACCATTTATGGCACCTAAGGCCGGAGAAACCTCTAGAAAGAGGAAAGGGAAGGCAAAAGCTTCCACCTCCGAGTCATGGGAGATGGAGAGATTCATCTCAAAGGTCCATCAAGACCACTTCTATGAAGTTGTGGCCAAGAAGAAGGTGATCCCTGAGGTCCCTTTCATGCTCAAGAAAAATGAGTATCCGAAGATCCGACATGAGATCCAAAGAAGAGGTTGGGAAGTTCTTACCAACCCCATTCAACAAGTCAGAATCTTAATGGTTCAAGAGTTCTATGCCAATGCATGGATTACTAGGAACCATGATCAAAGTATGAACCCGAATCCAAAGAATTGGCTTACAATGGTTCGGGGAAAATACTTAGATTTCAGTCCGAAAAGTGTAAGGTTGGCATTCCACTTGCCAATTATGTAAGAAAACGCACGCCCCTACACTAGAAAGGTCAACTTTGATTAAAGGTTGGACCAAGTCCTCATGGACATATGTGTGGAAGGAGCTCAATGGAAAAGAGATTCAAGAGGCAATCTGGTTCAATTGAGAAGACCGGACCTTAAGCTTGTGGCTAGAGGATGGTTGGAGTTCATCCAACGCTCCATCATTCCCACTAGCAACCAATCTGAAGTGACTGTGGATCGGGCCATCATGATCCATAGTATCATGATTGAGGAGGAAGTGGAAGTTCATGAGATCATACCTCTAGAACTCTACATGGTGGCTGACAAGTCATCCACCTTAGCAAGATTAGCCTTTCCTCATCTCATTTGTCATCTATGCAAATTGACTGGGATTGACAAAGAAGGAGACATCCTCATTGAAGAGGACAAGCCCATCACTAAGAAAAGGATGGAGCAAACAAGAGAGCTCATTCATGGACCTCAACAAGAGTATGAGGAGGATCCTCATCAAGAAATCCCTGAGATGCCTCAAGGGATGCAATTTCCTCCACACAACTATTGGGAGCAACTCAACACCTCCTTGGAAGGCTTGAGTTACAACATGGACCAACTAAGGGTGGAGCACCAAGAGTACTCCATCATTCTCCATGAGATTAGAGAAGATCAAAGAGCTATGAGGGAGGAGAAACAAAGGCAAGGAAGAGACATAGAGGAGCTTAGGCGTTCCATTGGTTCTTCAAGAGGAAGACACCACCCACACTAAGGAGGACTCATTCCTTAATCTCCTTGTCTATTTATTTTTCTGTTTTTGGTTTTTGAGCTTCATGTTTGGCTATGTTTCGTGTCTTTATTACATGATCATTAGTGTCTAGTGTCTATGTCCTAAAGTTAAGAATAATTCCATGAATCCTTCACCTCTCTTAAATGAAAAATATGCCTAATTACAAAAGAACAAGAAGTACTTGGATTTCAAATTTTATCTTGAAATTAGTTTAATTATTTTGATGTGGTGGCAATACTTTTTGTTTTCTGAATGTATGCTTGAACAGTGCATATTTTTTATAGTGAAGTTTATGAATGTTAAATTTGTTGGCTCTTGAAAGAATGATGAACAAAGAGACATGTTATTGATAATCTGAAAAATTATGAAATTGATTCTTGAAGCAAGAAAAAGCAGTGAATAACAAAGCTTGCGAAAAAAAAGTGGCAAAAAAAGAGAAAGAAAAAGAAAAAGCAAGCAAAAAAAGCCAATAGCCCTTAAAACCAAAAGGTAAGGGTAAAAAGGATCCAAAGCTTTGAGCATAAATGGATAGGAGGGCCCAAGAAAATAAAATCCAGGCCTAAGTGGCTAAATCAAGCTGTCCCTAACCATGTGCTTGTGTCATGAAGGTCCAAGTAAAAAGCTTGAGACTGAGTGGTTAAAGTCGTGATCCAAAGCAAAAAGAGTGTGCTTAAGAACTCTGGACACCTCTAACTGGGGACTTTAGCAAAACTGAGTCACAATCTGAAAAGGTTCACCTAGTTATGTGTCTGTGGCATTTATGTATCCGGTGGTAATACTGGAAAATAAAGTGCTTAGGCCACGGCCAAGACTCATAAAGTAGCTGTGTTCCAGAATCAACATACTGAATTAGGAGAATCAATAACACTATCTAAAATTTTGAGTTCCTATAGATGCCAATCATTCTGAATTTCAAAGGATAAAGTGAGATGCCAAAACTGTTCAAAAGCAAAAAGCTACTAGCCCCGCTCATCTAATTAGGACTAAGCTTCATTGATACTGTGAGATTCATTGTATATTCTCTTCTTTTTATCCTATTTGATTTTCAGTTGCTTGGGGACAAGCAACAATTTAAGTTTGGTGTTGTGATGAGCGGATAATTTATACGCTTTTTGGCATTGTTTTTAGGTAGTTTTTAGTAGAATATAGATACTTTTTAGTATATTTTTATTATTTTTTAAGAAAATATCACATTTCTAGATTTTACTATGAGTTTGTGTGTTTTTCTATGATTTCAGGTATTTTCTGGCTGAAATTGAGGGACCTGAGCAAAAATCTAATTCAGAGGCTAACAAAGGACTACTGATGCTATTGGATTCTGACCTCCCTGCACTCGAAACGAAATTTTTGGAGCTACAGAAGTCCAAATAGTGCGCTCTCAATTGCGTTGGAAAGTAGACATCCAGGGCTTTCCAGAAATATATAATAGTTCATACTTTGCTCGAGTTTAGATAACGCAAACTGGCGTTTAATGCCAGCTTTCTGCCCTATTCTAGCGTTAAACGCCAGAAACAAGTTGCAAAGCAGAGTTAAACGCCAGAAATAAGTTACAAACTGGCGTTTAACTCCAAGGAAGACCTCTACACATGAAAGGTTCAATGCTCAGCCCAAGCACACACCAAGTGGGCCCGGAAGTAGACTTCTGCATCATTTACTCATTTCTGTAACCCTAGTAACTATAGAACTTTTTACTATTGTATTCAACGTCTTTGACCAGATCTTTGATCAGTTTTTATGCTATCTTAGACTTTTATGGAGGCTAGCCTCACGGCCATGCCTGGACCATCATCACTTATGTATTTTCAATGGTGGAGTTTCTACACACCATAGATTAAGGTGTGGAGCTCTGCTGTTCCTCGAGTATTAATGCAAAGTACTATTGTTCTTCTATTCAATTCATGCTTATTCTTATTCTAAGATATTCATTCACACACAAGAACATGACGAATGTGATGATTATGTGACACTCATCACCATTCTCACTCATGAACGTGTGATTGACAACCACTTCCCTTCTACACGAAAACAAGCTTGAATGTGTATCTCTTGGATTCCTGGTCCATGCGTTTGATTGCCTCTCCTGACAACAGAGCCTTCAATTCCTTGCGATCAGAGTCTTTGTGGTATAAGCTAGAATCAATTGGCAGCATTCTTGAGATCCGAAAAGTCTAAACCTTGTCTGTGGTATTCCGAGTAGGATCTGGGATGGGATGACTGTGACAAGCTTCAAACTCGCGACTGTAAGGCGTGGTGACAGACACAAAAGGATAGTAAATCCTATTCCTACACGATCGAGAACCGACAGATAATTAGCCCTACGTAACCCGTAGCTGGACCATTTTCACTAAGAGGATGGACAGTAGCCATTGACAACGGTGATCCTCTTACATACAGCTTGCCATAGAAAGGAGTGTGAAGGATTGGATGAAGGCAGTAGGAAAGCAGAGATTCAGAAGGGATAAAGCATCTCCATACACTTATCTGAAATTCCCACCAATGACTTACATAAGTATCTCTGTCTTTATTTTATGTTTATTTATCTTTTAAATTATTAAAACTCCATAACCATTTGAACCCGCCTGACTGAGATTTACAAGGTGACCATAGCTTGCTTCAAGCCGACAATCTTCGTGGGACCGACCCTTACTCACGTAAGGTTTATTACTTGGACGACCCAGTGCACTTGTTGGTTAGTTGTGCGAAGTTGTGAAAAAGAGTTGAGATTACAATTGTGCGTACCAAGTTGTTGGCGCCATTGAGATCACAATTTCATGCACCAATAAGCAAGCTCTAAACTAAACCTGTGAAAGAAAGGCCGGCTAGAGAGAGAGAGAGAGAGAGAGAGAGAGAGAGAGAGAGAGAGAGAGAGAGAGAGAGAGAGAGTGTGTGTGTGTGTGTGTGTGTGTGTGTGTGTGTGTGTGTGTGTGTGTGTGTGTGTGTGTGTGTGTGTGTGTGTGTGTGTGTGTGTGTGTGTGTGTGTGTGTGTGTGTGTGTGTGTGTGTGTGTGTGTGTGTGTGTGTGTGTGTGTGTGTGTGTGTGTGTGTGTGTGTGTGTGTGTGTGTGTGTGTGTGTGTGTGTGAACCCAAAAACATAAACCTAAAGATAAATATAAATCCTATTTCTCTAAGTTAACCTCCAAGAGGGACAAAAATACAAAATATACAAGGCAGATAATCTATTTATATATATACATAGACGAAATACAAACCCTAAAACCCACAATAGTTCTTCACTTCCAAAGAGTCTTCAGAAAGCTCAGAGAGGAGCCTCCCAACCTGCATATGAAAAATAACATGTATGAAATGAGAACTGGAGGTTCTCAGCATGGTAAAGGTGTCCACGTAGATAATATATAAGGTTCTCAGCATAGTAAAGGTGCCCACGCCACTGCATCTTACTGGTGCGTGAGCATCTTACTGATGCGTGAGTATCTTATACCCTTTTTCTAGTTGTTTTTACATTGTTTTTAGTTAGATTTTATTAAGTTTTAGTATGTTTTAGTGCAAAATTCACCTTTGGATACTACTTTGAGTTTTTCTTGTGTTTTTATGATTTTAGGTGAAATTCGGAACAGTTTAGAGAAGCCTGGAAGCAAGAGACGAAAAAGCTGCCAGCTCCCCCTTGGGCGCTGAACGCCCAAATTGGCGTTCAACGCCAGCAAGGGGGCTAAAGGCAGAAGCGTGCATCCTCTCTTGGGCGTTCAACACCCAAACCTGGCGTTGAACGTCGAGCTGCTGTCCATTTCACATACTATTAGGCCTCCAAAGTGGATTTAGCACCTCTTAGGCTTATCTTTTCTTGTTTTTGTAATTTCTAATTTAAAATAATATCTTTTAGGTTTAGCATTTATTTGTTATTTTTTATTATTCAAAGAGGAGATCACTTAGGTTTGAAACATTAGATCTTCTCCCATACTTTTCAGAAGTTTATTTTGTAAATTTATGAGCAACTAAACCTCCTGGTTAAGGTTAGGAGCTCTATTTATTTCTATAGATTAATGTTATTATTTGTCTATTTTAATTAATGTCTTATTCAATTCTAAGGTGTTATTTTCGTTCTTAATCTTATGAATTTGGAGTGGAACGAGAGTATGACCCCTCATTCTACATGAGTTCTTGTGATTCTCGAGAGAAATATCTCGCTTGAGCTACAGCTTGAAAACACTCCTCCTAAACTGCAATTTACTTAAGCTAATTAGATATGTGACATAAAATCCAGTTAGCTTTAGGTAATTGAGGTTTTTGTGCTGCTAAACTGGTTTTCTGAACTTCACGCTCTAATCTAAATTGAATGACCACGAGAGTGGCTTTTGATGAAGATTAGCGGAGATTAATTCGCTAAGAGATTAGGTTTTAATCACTTATGATTTGCCATAGAATGAATCATTCATTGTCAAAATAATTGGTAAGAAGTCTTAATCCGGAAAGATAAACATCTCTAAGACCTTAACTGTTTTTTCGTCATTGTTTTAATCTAGATCTGTTTATTTGCTTCCTTTACTTGCTTTCTAGTGTTTATGCATTTTACACCAACAACCATCTTTCACTATTTACCTGACTAAGTCCAACAAGATAACTATTGCTTGCTCAATCCAACAATCCTCGTGGGATCGACCCTCACTCACCTGAGGTATTACTTGGATGACCCGGTGCACTTGCCGGTGAAGTTGTGCGAGTTCTAAATTTGTGCATCATTTACCTGGTCTCATACATCTCAATCAATCTCATCATATCTCATTCAAAGTTCATAATTAGCTCAATTTTCTTTATTCTTCTTTCTCATAACCAACCTCATCATCAACCACCTCTCAACTCAGCCACATTTCATTACTATTATTATTATTATCTTCATATCTCATACAACTTCGTCACTGACCTGGAGCAAGACGAACCACAACCCTTGCTACTACCCAGGTATCTCAATCATTCACCCGAAGTAAATGGGACGGAATAAAACCCTTGCTACTACTCAGGCGTCTCAATTAATATAATTCATATTCCATATATATCATTCAATCTTATTCAATCATCACTATTATCGCATTTAACATTTTCAACACTTCTCCAATAACCAATCTCCACCTTACAACCTTCCTTAACATCAAATTATTTTATCCAATGAGTTTACCCACACTCCATAGCCTAAAACCCAACTACCAATCTTTAAATAAGAGTTGTAGAGGTTTCGAAAACCGGAGGAATATTTTAAAACTTTAAAATCTACCTTTCAAAAAAAAAAAGCAGGGTCCGCGTACATGTCACTCTGTCCGTGTACGCGATAATGCAAAAATGTCCCATCCCGTGTACGCGTTACCCTGCCGCGTACGTGGAACCTCTGGGCATAGCCCTGGCCGCATCACATGTGTGTGTCCACGTACGCGAGCATAGCAGTAAAAGTAAAAGGCTGCTAAGTCCAAATATTTAGTTTTTTTCGCACCTAACTTTGAATGTCCATAACTTTCTCTACAGAATACCAAATTCCTCAAATCTTATACCGTTTTAAAGATCTTGTAAATATCTTTAATTTAAAATAGATTTCATTCAAATCAAAATTTCAATCCTCAAATTATGGACCGCCGAAGTTGGTTAAAAATCAAGTTTTCATAAGAGTACCAAACCTTAAAGCTTTCAAAACTTTCGGTTCCAAGCCCTTCAAATTCTTACCAAAACTGCATCAATCCTCCACATTACACATATCCACCTTCATATCATAGCTACTCTACCAATTCAATCAATTCAACACATGATCCATCAATTAGTCTAATCAATTCTAACACCAATTTTCAACCAACTTCAAGAACTCATCAACATAACCAAGCTCTCATTACAACACAGATCAACAACATATATTCATCATAATACATTATCATCATCAAACACCAACATCATCAACCAACAAAATCATCATTTATCATCACACTTCTTATCACCAATACTTACCATCTCAACAATACATTCCCACATCCTTCAACTCCAATATACTCATTATTCAACAATTGCACAACATACATATCACTCATCAAATTCTCAATTTATCATCATCCTTAATAAATCATCAAAATTTATCATTTCATCAACCATCAACTACAAGCATCAATTAGCAATCCATTCTCAAATTAATTCAACATTTTTCATCAAGACCACTAACATTAACTTAATCATATATTCCAACATATCCTATGGTCCTCTAGCCTATGTTTTCACAAGACATTACATATTACCAAGGAGAAAACAAAATCATACCTTGGCCGGTTCCTCCCTAATGCTCAAACACCCCAAAATTTCTCAATTCACAATCTCCAAGCCACAATTTCCAATTCCACAAGCTCAGTCACCGAACTTCGCCTCAAACCACCAAATTGAACTCCATCATAACAAGAGGCACAATCTAAATCACACAATATCACAACAACTAACAAAGAGCTCAATAAATTCCCAATTTACAAGGGTTAGGACTTTCTTATCATTACCCACGGGTCAAATGGACAGAATCCAGTGATTATCCACTGCTAGAGTAACCCTAAACCCTCAAAATCACAAAATGTCTCAATTTTCCAAAACCTAAATTTGTGGAAAAAGGAAAAACCGAAAACTGAGCACATATATCAAATTTTTTACCAAATTTTGGGTGAGTTTTGTAGAGAATTTTGAGACAAGCGTGTAGCCACTGACAGCTCGTCAATCGGAGTTCCGGATTGAAAGTTACAAAGGTTTGAATATTTGGAAAAAAGGTTTTGTTAGGTTTTCTTTTTCTTCAAATTCCTCTGCGTGAAATTGATCTTGAGGAAGGAAGAAGGCTAAATGTCCCATTTATATGGTGGGCCTTAGGCCCGATCCAATCGGTTCGGTCCGTTTGGTCCAATTTTAAACTAAAATCTTTAAAATTAGTGTCAAAACTCATATTTTAATTATTTTTACTTCATTAAACTATAAAATTTAATTTTTTAATTTCTTTAAATAATAATTAATTTATTAGTTAATTATTTACTAATTACTTAGGATTTACAATTCATCCTCTGCACTTTCGTAGCTATCATATGAGGATGATGTGTTCAGGTTGGTACACATGTCATCTAGGTCTACAGTTTTCACATGATCCCTACTACATTCTCTACATATACTGGTTTATCTACGGGGTGATCGATCGAAATAAATGTAGAACTCATTAGCATCAGGGTTTCTCATATTATTCTCACATAACTTGTGGATTCTAGCATCCCCTGTTAACAAGTACAGACCAGACTCAATGTCATTAACAGTACTATCATATCAATATACAGCCTTATACTACTTGCACCCTAAACCTTCGAACATCTTCACCAAATCACCAAAGTTTATGAAGTCTATGTCTAGCTCAGAAAACTTCTCAACCTTACCATTGATATACACTAGATCTCCACTATTATTCCTAACAAAATTACTTCCATGGTAGAACACATGCACCACGAATGTCTTTGCCATCTACAGTAGACACAGTATATTGCAATTTTTAAATAATACTATAATAGAAACGAACAAGACATCATCTTTCTACAAATTTTCAACAAAATGCTAATATTGTGTTCTCATTACAAACAAAACATTCACATGCAAAGAATAACAACACACATACACGCAGAAGTCATATCCAGCACCAAGAGATACATACCTTGTTGGCAGACTCAAATCACAATACCAGAATGGTTTACCTACTTCCTAAGCCACAACCTTCACAACTGTATGCAAGACATTAATAGATGATTCCTCAATGATGCTTGAGTTTTTGGAGGGAAAAATTAGGACATTCTGTAATATCTTCAACTCTTAAAAGGGTTTATAGGAAATAGGATAGCTCAACAAAACGATGTATTTTTTTCTAAACACAAGGACATATTTGTCTTTATTTTTTTTAGTACATGCCACGTTGGTGCTGTAACAGACACATCGTTCCGCCACGGACACATTGGCACCACCTCAGCCATCTCCATTTTCTTTTGGAAAGGCAAATGAACTTTTGGAGAGGCAAATGAATGGAAGGATGTATTCGACTATTGTTTGCAAAAGTCAGAAGTGTATTTGTAATTAAATTTTTTGAAGAACTTATTTATCACAATTTGAAAAGGTCAAAGACCTATTTATTCTTTTCTCTTATTACTTATACAATTTGTTAAAGTATTAAAGATACATATACAACTCAACTTTAAGTGAATAAACAAAAGATAAAGAAAGAAGAAGAATAATAAAAAAAACATAGTTAATTTTTTTTTATCAAAGTCAAAATAATGATAAGGACAAATAGATATGAAAACAACATAATTTGACATATTTGCTAAATTGTTTGTATATGGAAAGTGGTTTTTCGTTTATAACCACAAAATTTTCTCTCATGTAACCTCCATATACTATTTATAAAGAGTAATTCTTCACATCCAAACAATTTTACATCCAAGTTCATTCAAGTGATTTGAGTTACGCATTTTTTTCTGTTCCCCCTCCTCTGCGCTTCTTCTTCTTCTTCTCCTCCTTTTTTTATTATTTTCAATTTCGTTACCGTCGTTATCAACACCTCTTCCTCTTCCTCCTCCTATTGGAATATCGTCTCCTTCTTTCTTTTCATCCTTCTCCTCCTCATCATCATCATCATCATCATCATCATCATCATCATCATCATCATCATCATTGTCTTCTTCTAATACGTATCGTCGTTATTGTTATCATCGAATTTGAGTTTATATAATGGACAATTTTTGGTTCATTTGGTATTATACAATTGTTTCTTTTTGAACTAATTTTCGGTTCATTCGAGACGCATCTGTTTCTGAATTTGAATTTATATAATGGACCATTTTTTGTTTATTCGATATTATACAATAGTTTCGTTTTGATAATATTTTTTGTTCATTCGATCACCACAGAGAATCAGAATCAATAACGATGTTAGTAAAATGTTGGTGTTGTTAGTGATGACGATAATGATGACGGAGAAGGAAGAAGAAAAGAAAGGAGGAGATCAAAGAAATTTAAATATAAAAAAAAAACAGGATGAGGAGAAGAAGGAGTAGGAGGAGATAGATGTGGTGGTGACAATGACGATAATGAAAAAAAGACGAAGAAGAAGAAGACGACGCCCCACAACTTAAACTAAATGACTTGGTTGCTTGATTGCAAAAACTACTTGAATGTGTAGCGAAATTTATGTATAAATAAAAAGGCTTGATTGTAATATTAGATACGTCAAATTTTACATAAAATTAATGAATTAAAATATTAAAAATAAGTAAGATCTCTTATATTTTACATAAAATTACAAAATTTTTATCATATATAAAAAAATTATAAATTTTTATATATATTTTTAAAAAAATTAAAATTTTTACAATTTAGTCATATTCAGTGATGAAATTTGAAAAAAAAATTTTGGAAGGCCAAAAATCTTAATAAAAAATTATATAATAATATTTATATTAAAATATAATTTATAAATATAATTATTTTATTTTTAAGATTAATAAGAAAGTAATTCTGATTTTGATTAGTAAAAAAGTTCGTTTAGATTAATAAGCCAAATTCATTTTAAATACAAAAATAATTTTAAAAAAGAATCGATTTTTACATAAAAAAATTAGTTTTTGCACATAAAACTTATTTTTATTTAAAAAAAACTAACTTTTTATCTAAAAATTGATTTTTCTTTTCAAAAATTGATTTTTTATTTAAATTATATAAAATTAATTATAACTTATAAATTATTTTTTAATATTTTAAAAGATCAATTTTATCTTTGATAATATTTATCTCTTAAAAGTCTCAAGATTAATTATTTTTGTTATTATTTTTATTACAAATCAAATAATATAATACAACAAAATAAAATCTTAAATTTCTAATAAAATAAAAATATCAAATTTATTAATGTAAACAGCGTTGATACTATAATAATATTAAATTTGTAAAGTTAATTTAAAAATAAAATAATGACTTTTTATTAATAATTGATATTACTACTAGATATATTATAATTTTTATTATAAAAATAAAATAATACATGAAAATATATGAGAAGCCAAATATAATTTAGTGTTAATTTTATAATAATATTTAATTTGTGTACCTCAAATGAATTGGAATTTAACTCCCAATTTTAGATATAACACACATCCATACACTCTTCACATATTTATCAATTTTTTTCTCTTTAATTGTAACTGATAGGAATTGAGTCCGAGAAATTGAGTCCGAAACCTTTGAGATGCAGAAGAGGCGGAATGCCGTATGAGTTAAGAGTCATTAAAATTATTTTAATTTAACCAAATGAATTAATTTTTTTAAATAAAATTACTAATATTTTTAAAAAATTTTGAGAAAGCCATACTCTGATTAGTCTCATTACCTCAACAAAACTTGGCCAATAGTCATTATTATTTTTATTATTATCTAAACTGTTTAGTTCTGTTTAATTTCATATCTATAAATTCTAGCTGTATCATTTTATCCAATTAACTAACCCAACAATTTTAATATGTTCTAAAAATATTTTAACATAACAAATAAAATAACTTTTATACCATTATACGTAAATATAATTAATAGATAAAATAAAATAATCCAACCATCTAATTACTTTTAATTCTTTAAGAGATCTCAAAAAATCACCTAATATTTTTTTTAAAAAAATCCTAACATACCTTAAATATAAATAATTTAATAACTGATTAAATAATAAGAAAGAATTACCGAGAGAATTAAATCTCCTAACAGAGATGCTAAAGCAAAGAGAATTGATTGGTATTTTATTTCATGAGAGGCGACCAAATGTAGGTAATATTGATTCATAGACAAGTCTTGTTTTGTTTTTAATGTATTCACTGGTAGTTTTTAAGGAGATAACAGCAGCAAGCGTCTGATCCGATCATACACTAATAATTAATAAAAATTAACAAGGGCGCGATCTGATCTTCTACAAACTGCGAAGAGAAAGTAGAGTACACTATATATGTAGAAGCAACTAACTAAGGAATGGGATGTGATGTGTTTATCAGAGAAAGTAAGTCAAGTGCTGCTGCTTTCTTGAACCGCCTTCTCCGTACAACTCGTTCCACTGCTTCAACTCGCTCATTCCAGCCCCCTCCGCCGCACAGCTAGCAGCAACCTAATAATAATAATAATAATAATAATAATAATCATCATCATCATCATCATCAAGAAGTAGGTCACAATGACCGAGACTAACTAGTGTTGCCAAGTGCGTTACCTGAGCCTTTGCCTCCTTCAAGTCCTGCATATTCAATGCCCTAAGGCTAATCACTCTTTCTTGCTTCTCTTCTCTTGCATCTTTCCCGTCTTGTGTTGTAACCGCTTTCTGCTTTTGCTCCTGTAAACACCGTTATAACAATGAACGCATAACAATTCACGACTCAAGAAATGTATTGAATTTAGAGTTACCAGAGTCTTGAGCCTCTCTTGCTGAATTAGCTCTCTCACAGGCCGATATGCAGCAGTTGTGCACAGATTCTGCGTTGACAAGTTGGTCAATCAGAATTCACAATTCAGAATTCAGAAGCAGGAGGAGGAGGAGATAGTAAAAACCTTTATATCGCTCCCAGTGTATCCTTCTGTCATAGTTGCTAGTTGCTTAAAGTCAAGTTCATCATCCACCTTCTCTTTCGCCAATAAAGTCCTCAGAATCTTCTCCCTATTCTCCACAGATGGTAGCCCCACCATAATTCTGCATTATCATAGAAATTCAAATCACTCCATCTTTTTTCCTTTTGAAACGGAAGAGCTCAACATTATAAAGTGAAGAAGAAGAGGTATTAGTTGGCATGCCTCCTTTCGAATCGCCTAATAATAGCTTCATCGAGGTCAAATGGCCTATTGGTTGCAGCAAGAACAAGGATGCGCTCCCCCGGTTTGGTCATAAGGCCATCCCAATGTGCCATAAATTCATTCTTGATTTTCCGCATGGCTTCGTGCTCCCCAACTCTAGTCCTTTGGCCAAGCATGCTATCGACCTCATCCACAAATATAATGGTTGGGGACACCTTGGCTGCAAGTGTGAATAAAGCACGAACGTTCTTCTCGTCTTCGCCAAACCATTTTGAAGTGATGGTGGACATGGACACGTTGATGAAACTTGCCCCGGCCTCCTTCGCAATGGCCTTAGCCAGCATTGTCTTGCCGGTGCCTGGAGGTCCAAATAGCAATATTCCTCTGCAAGGCTTCAAAAGGCCTCCGGTGAAGAGGTCTGGCCTTCGAAGCGGAAGCATTACCAGTTCTTGGAGGGATTCTTTCGTCTCTTCTAAGGCACCAATATCAGAGAACTTCACATCTATCTCATCTGCTGGTATCACCTCAGGTCTTATTCGCTTCTCAAACTCGTTATCCGGAGGAACTTCCTGCAATTAATTGATGAACAAAATATGCTCAAACTGAAAAGTGAGGAGAGGAGATTCATCACACACACTTACAGCAGCTTTTGATGATGCAACTGATTTTTCCCCTTCTTCCTTTGATGCTTCTGCTCCAGGCTTTTTTACAGGAGCAGCATCTTCAGACTTTGCTTCTGGTTTTGTAACACTTTCTTCCCCTTTTGGCACCTTCACGTTCGGATGACATGACCAGAACGAAGAACATCAGACACACAAATTAGTACTTGATAGGAAATTATTTCAAAATCATGTGGTAGTACCAACCTCAGATTTAACAGCTTGATCTTCCAATTTCGATGTGTTTCTTCCAATGAGTTTTCCCTTGTGGAATATACCCAAGGCATGGGATAAACTGTTTTACAAACAATAAAATAAGTAGTAAGTAAATCCAATTTAGATTCAGACAGTTTATGTAACTGCCACTCACCTATTGCAAGAAATGACAAGTTTCCCATTTCTGTACTCGAGGTCTTTGCTTTTCATCAAGTGGTAAGAAAGCGCCGAGACAATAATCTCTTCTATGTAGTTACTAAGAACCATTGTGTCAGCAACACAGATTGAATCCAAGTCTTCACAAACAAGGTCATTGGCTGCAAGCACTTCCATGATATGGTTCTTGTTATCCTGAACTTGTATCTTCTTCATATCCTCTTCCAACTGGGACTTCCAGCTGACGAGATGAGATTCATCATCAGGGGGCTTGACTTCTATGGTGTACGGGAAGAGTGAGTTAAGCCGGTCATCTACCTCTTCATAGTCATTACTAGAATCAAGAACTTGTGAACCAAGAATCAGTATTGGTCCAGATAGTTTCTTCAACATCTTTTGGAACAAGTTATATATCCTTTGTGATCTATATATCAACTTATCAACGTCACGCAGATATAGCACAATAGGGTAGGTCTTGGACACAAAAACCAGAACCTGCAGGTAAAGCATCCAATTCTCAAATCAATGTCTCCCTGGAGGATATGGTTAACTCCAAAAAAGAGCTTCTGAAATCTCCATATAGATGTAACATTCATTACCTTGTAAAGAGACTGTATAAGAAGCTTTTCATCGAAAGACCAGCTAGTTGTGCGTTTCAGAGGAGCTGAAAGGAGAATGAAGAGCATGACAAATCATAAAAGGAGAGAAAAAACGGCGCTCTCAGAATAAATATGAAATGCATATTAGTACACAATTTCTTGAAATAACCTGGATTTGTATGATTGCTTTGCAAACCAAGGGTGCTAATATTTGACGACGAAGAAGCGTTCCTGCGGAGCTTTGGAGGATTGCAAGATGCTTCAGTCCCCCTGCGGACCAAGATGCAAGTAGTCAGATATAATGTAAACAAGATACCTTGTTCTCATAATGAGTAGAATTTGTGTTCTTACATTGATTGTAGGTCCGCTCCGCTGCTCTGCCTATGTATTCTGCCTGCAATCAAATTCCGCCAGCCAGTGAAGTAGTAAGTTCAAAAGAATGAACCACTAGCATACTTGGTTAATTAATGAAATATTAAAAACTGTTGATGGTAGGGTAAGCCGCCAATCTCTAAAATCTATGTCTGAATTTCGAATAGTCTTCAAGATTGTCTGTTTTCGATTATCTAATAAATCACTTAATGGAAGTAGATTCGCTTTCCATTCATTTGAAAAGGTCTATGATCTCTTCCCAAACCAAACATGAACCTTTCAATTCAGCTCTCACACTCGATTACTTATAGGACAATTCTTCTTGCTCTCTTTTATGAGCCTATCCTCTCTTCTTCTTATTTGTATTGTACCTTTAGGTTCCTCCCTCTGTTGAAAGATTGAAAATGAGCCAAATAGGTCTGATAATCGCTCCAAGGTCGACTCTGAGGTGGATCTTTTGAAAGACTACACACCGTGTAGACAAAAGTTAGGTTCAGCCCAGTAAGAAACATCATGTTTCTCTCTGAGGATAGAAACAGAATCCTGAACAAAGCAGTAAAATGATAAACTAGGAAAGGCTTACAGATTCTTGATTTCCAAAGCCATATCTACTCTGAATCTGCAGCGATGAAATACCAATGCTTATGTACTAACGTAAGAGGGTAAGTAGAAATGAGTCAAATTGGGGAAGAAGGGAATTGATGCAGTCACCTTCAATGAAAAGTCAGTTAAATCTAAAAGAAGCAACTTGGCCTCAAAGTAATGTGCCAAAGCCTTTGCAAGCATCTGTTGATAGAGTTCTGGAAAAAGATAGAAGGGAGATGAAGATAGCCTGACAAAGATGATGACAATAAAAACACGAAACCATTTGACTCTCAAACTAACCTGCTGGCCCTGAAAGCAGAATAGTTTGGCTTGCAGGGGCAAGATTTCGAGTATACTTGGAAACCTCGGCATGCTTTAAATGGACATAAGCAGCACTTGTCAGCAAAACCCTTGTCTGCTCACTGTAATATAAATAAAAACCGCCTCAGATATATAAAGAACTCATCTCTGTTAATCATTGTCACTTATTCCGTTATTATGGTGCAGGGTTGTTAGTTATATCATCTTAAAGAAAATTAAAGAAGGGCGGTATTACAATAACGCCACGAGATGACAACATTCATTCGTGTAATATGAGGACAAAACAAACAAACAAACAAACAAACAGTGCATGACAATCAAATCTAAATAAGGGAGAAAGAGGTTTGCCTGAGATAATAAGGGAATTTATCAAAAGTGACAGTGCTTTCTCTTCCATCAACAACTTGTCGTAGCATTTCCTGCTCTATCTTCTCAGCGGTTATGGCGTTTGAGGAATATGTGGTAGCTCCCCATATTCCAACTCCTTGTCCAGAGGCCAATCCAAGTCCCACTCCCACTCCAACCCCAACACCGATCGCAGATAGCAGAATGCTTTTCTGTTCCATCACTCTGATCTTCTGATCGTTCAACTTTGTACTCTTTCTTTTTTTTTTATCGCACAGAGAAGCCTACACAAAACAAGTTTAATTTATGATTGTTGGGTGTTACGTGTTGTGATGGATAAGTAAGAAAGCGTAAGAGTGTATCATGTTGAAGAAGTAACGGTCCCGAGGCAGAGGAAGTACGGGTGGTTAACGGCGGAATGGGTGGTAGAGGCGGTTGTATATGAGTTCCCGCTTTGTGCGAAGAGTAGAGAGGAGAGCGCATTGAAGTTGGCGTCTGTTGAATATTTAAAAGAGCAAGGTTGGTGACTCATGCTTCCTCTACCTTACGTGTCACTATTCTCATATTTCGTTTTTAGTTTTTCAGATTAGATTTTTTTTTTCCATTTCAGTCAAATTCTATCCTTGTTTGGATATTCATACAATTGTTGAATTCAATTTTAACAATATTATTTTTTTCGTGACTAAACAAAAAAAAGGCAAAATCAAATTAATTAGTTAAGTTTATATTTAAATTTATTAAATATTAAAATTTATTCTATGGTTGATTCCAACTCGAGTAAATATATGTGCTAGAAGTAGTTGTTCTAGTCATACAATTTGCAACACTATTTGAATTTTTCTGAACTAAAAAGATACAGACTCTTCAATTTCGATTCATAATCTCCTGTATATGCTTTGCTAAATCCCATTTTAGAATATCATTACCAAGCATTTTTTGATTTACTAGAAAAAGAACTTCTAAACAATCTGTTTCACAAATAACCTTACGAAATCCACTATCCCAAACTAGAAGTAAACCTCTCCAAATCGCATACAATTCAGCAAAAAAAATACTGCACACTTCGACTTTCTTAGTGTAACCTTTCAACCAACATCCATCAGAATTGCGAATAATACAACCAAAACCAGTATAGCCAAAAGGAGCAAAACAACTAGCATCACAATTCAATTTAACAGAATAAACTAGAGGTGGAACCCAATGCAAACAAAGCGAAGGAGGAGACAAAGATTGATACATAGCAAAAATAGTGTGGAACTTTCTTACTGAACTACGAATCAAGCTCACCACTTTACTAGCACTCCAAAAGTCATCCGTATTAAATAAGTCATGATTCCTGCTTTTCTAGATCCACTAGATGGTAAAAAAAACATCTCCACTCCTTGTACTTCTGTAGAGCCAATCACGTAAACCCGAGTTATTTGAATACAAGCCTAAAAGGTTCTAGACCTCCTTGGCACTATGGCACTCCCGAAGACAATGAAGAATGGATTGAGAACCATTCTGACACCGAAGACAAGTGCTAGATAAACCTAAGCTACGACCTAAATGAAACCCTGCCGTCGGAATATCGTTATGAAGACTGAGCCAAATCAAGAACTTGTACTCCTCAGGAATATGCAGTCACTATACCCACAACCAATTATCACGCTCATTTCAGTCATACTTTCTTTTGGCTAGCCAACTGTATCCATTTCTAGCTGAGTAGAGTCTAAAAGATGCCACACTCCACGACCAATCCGAACTCTCTCCAGCATTCAAATCCGGATTATAAGCATTTAAACGTTGTTTGACATCTTCTAGAACGTTAAAGAAAACATCATGAAGATTCCATTGACCATCTTTTCAAACGTCTCTAATAGTAGGGTTATCAATTTTAGGAATAAGCACAATCAGAGTTTCCATGGTGCTAGGATTTAAGTACTTTCCCAAAAAAGCGCTTCGGACAATATTCCAAATCTCAATGCCTATTATCTTGCAATATTCTTTAAAAAAATAAGCTTGAAAGCCATATGGACCAGGAGCCTTAAAAGGGTTCATACTGAAAACTGTTAACTTGACTTTTACAAAAGAGATAGGATCAATTAACTTACCACAAGCCTTGGTGCTTAGAGTTAGCATCGGAAAATCCCCTAAACAATCAACATCAACCTCTTCCGTTGTACTAAAGAGATTCTTGTAAAAAGAGAGGGCTTTTTCTTGGAGAATATCTGGATCAGTAGACCAAGACTCATCTCTAACATATAATTCATGTACTCTATTATGATTTTTACGCACCAAAATCTGAAAATGAAAGAATTTAGTGTTTCTATCCCCATACTTGACCTACTGCTCTCTATATTTCTGGTATCAAAAAAGTTCTTCTTACAATAAAATCCTATTGTAATCTTCCCTCAGTTCAGCTTCTTTAATTTTCAGAGACAACACATCGGTAACCTCCAAACGCCATTGAATATGATCAATCTGATATTTCAGCTTGCTTTTTCGCACAAAAATATTTCCAAAAATCTTTGAGTTAAAGTCCAAAGAAGCTTGTTGAACCATCTTAAACCTTTCAGTAATACTTTCAAATCCTTGATTCCAAACCTTACTAATAACATGTTTATAAGAAGAGTGTATTGCCCACGCAGTTTGAAACCTAAAAAGACGAGAACCTTTCACTCTGGAGTCACCATGACAACGAACTAAAATAGGACAATGATTAGAATGAAGCCTGCTAAGAATTTCAGAATAACGCTAAAGAAACATTGTCATCCACGCCTCATTAACTAGTGCTCTATCCAACTTTTTAGCCAAGTCCCTGCCAAACTGAATTGTTCTATACCAAGTATATCTCCTACCAGTCACTTAAGATCAAAGAGTTCACAGTAATCTAAAGTAGTATCTAATAGACTAGCTATGTGAGAAGAAAAATAAGCACTCGTACTTTCGTCTGGTGCCACAATCTCATTAAAATCACCAACGGCTAGTCATGGTCCATTATGACCTGAATTAATGAACGCAAATGATTCCAAAATATACTTCTTTTTTCAGATTGAGGACTCCCATACACTACACTACAAAGCCAAATTAAGTTACTCACACTCACTTTCACTGTGATACATTGGTCAGTTTGGCCAATAATCATACAAGAAGCATTAGCAATAGAAGAGAGAAACCAAATGCCACTCTTGTGTTCTATTATAAGACCCCAAATTTTGAAAATTAAATAATAAATTATTTAAGATTTATTTTATTTATTTGGGAGCATATTTTTAGAAATTTTTGTATTAATTGAGTAATTTTTTATTATTGATTTAAAGCTTTAGTGAATTAAAAACAATGAGGATTTTATATGCACTAATTTGAATAATTAGATTTTGAACTTTGTTTTATAATTTAAAAAAAAATAATTTAATTATCTCTAATTATTAAATAAGTTCTTATTTGAAAAAATAAATTGTAAGTTGATAATTAAATAGTATTTTCATAAATATTATTATTTGATTAAATTTAATTTTAAATTATTACTTTATTACCCTAATATTATTAGAAATACCTATACTAACCCTAGCTCTTTTTTCAATTGAAATCCTAATTCTCAAATTGAAAACTCTAATCCTAAATTCAAAGTAGAAACCCTAATTCCCCTTTTCCCAAACCCAGCATTATACACCCACGTAACCCGCTCCCTCCACACTCGTTCACACCTCAATTAGCCACATTACCCACTTCTCACCGCTATTCACTCACCATCACCATTCCCTTTTTCCTTTTATCCCACCCACACCCACGCAACAAAAGAAAGAAAGAAATCAGAAAGGGAAAGAAAGGAAACAGAGGGGCTTGAGGGGAAAACAGAGATCAGAGGGAGAGTGTGACTGAATAGTGGAAGAAGAGAGGAAGGAGGATCGCCGAGCTGTGCCGCTCCCTGCGCCGGTTGCCATCGCTGCCCCCAGAGCTAGAGAAGGAGAGAAGCAAAACCGCGAAACGAGAGAGATCGACGGAGATGTTCATGCCGTTCGTCCTCGTCACTGCCATGCATTGCCGCCGCCGCCGTTAGTTCAGCTGCCATCGAGCTCGCAGCAACCGTCGCCATGGAAACTGCCACCATCATCTTCAAAGCCGCATCATCGATTAGGTTAGGGAGAGGGAGAATCGCGAGCAACCAGAGGAGGAGAAGAACGCGTGGTGGTGGGTGTTCTCTTAGCCATCGCCACCACCGGAGTCACAAACCAAGGTGGAGGAGAAAGCCATCTTTTTCGTTGCTGCTATAATCGTCTGTACTGCTGCCTGGTGCACGAAATTGCAATAACACTTTTGCAATCCCGCACAACTAACCAGCAAGTGCACTGGGTCGTCCAAGTAATACCTTGCGTGAGCAAGGGTCGATCCCACAGAGATTGTCGGCTTGAAGCAAGCTATGGTTATCTTGTAAATCTTAGTCAGGATATCAGAAATTATCAGGATTGATTGTAAAAAGCAAAAGAACATGAAATGGTTACTTGTTTTTCAGTAATGGAGAATAGGTTGAGGCTTTGGAGATGCTCCATCTTCTGAATCTCTGCTTTCCTACTGTCTTCTTCATCAAACACGCAAGGCTCCTTCCATGGCAAGCTGTATGTAGGGTTTCACCGTTGTCAGTGGCTACCTCCCATCCTCTCAGTAAAAACGTTCCTATGCTCTGTCACAGCATGGCTAATCATCTGTCGGTTCTCGGTCAGGCTGGAATAGAATCCAGTGATTCTTTTGCGTCTGTCACTAACGCCCCGCCTGCTAGGAGTTTGAAGCACGTCACAGTCATTCAGTCATTGAATCCTACTCAAAATACCACAGACAAGGTTTAGACCTTCCGGATTCTCTTGAATGCCGCCATCAGTTCTAGCTTATACCACGAAGATTCTGGTTAAGGAATCCAAGAGATATCTACTCAATCTAAGGTAGAACGGAGGTGGTTGTCAGGCACACGTTCATAGTTGAGAATATGATGAGTGTCACGGATCATCACATTCATCCGAGTTAAGAACAAGTGATATCTTAGAATGGAAGCAAGCATGATTGAATAAGAAACAGTAGTAATTGCATTAATCCATCAAGACACAGCAGAGCTCCTCACCCCCAACCATGGGGTTTAGAGACTCATGCCGTGGAAAATACACAAGGAAACGTGTAAAGTGTCATGAGGTACAGATACAATGTCAAAAGATCCTATTAATAGTAAACTAGTAACCTAAGGTTTTACATAAATGAGTAAATGACAGAAAAATCCACTTCCGGGCCCACTTGGTGTGTGCTTGGGCTGAGCATTGAAGCTTTCATGTGTAGAGACCTTTTCTGGAGTTAAACGCCAGCTTTCATGCCAGTTTGGGCGTTTAACTCCAAGTTTTATGCCAGTTCCAGCGTTAAACGCTGGAATTTCTGAGGCTGATTTGCCACGCCGGTTTGGGCCATCAAATCTTGGGCAAAGTATGGACTATCATATATTGCTGGAAAGCCCAGGATGTCTACTTTCCAACGCCGTTGAGAGCGCGCCAATTGGGCTTCTGTAGCTCCGGAAAATTCACTTCGAGTGCAGGGAGCTCAGAATCCAACAGCATCTGCAGTCCTTTTCAGTCTCTGAATCAGATTTTTGCTCAGAACCTTCAATTTCAGTCAGAAAATACCTGAAATCACAGAAAAACACACAAATTCATAGTAAAGTCCAGAAAAGTGAATTTTAACTAAAAACTACTAAAAATATACTAAAAACTAACTAAAAGATACTAAAAACATACTAAAAACAATGCCAAAAAGGGTACAAATTATCCGCTCATCACAACACCAAACTTAAATTGTTGCTTGTCCCCAAGCAACTGAAAATCAAAATAGGATAAAAAGAAGAGAATATACTATAGACTCCAAAATATCAAAGAAACATAGTTCCAATTAGATGAGCGGGACTAGTAGCTTTTTGCCTCCGAACAGTTTTGGCATCTCACTCTATCCTTTGAAGTTCAGAATGATTGGCAACTATGAGAACTCAGAACTCAGATAGTGTTATTGATTCTCCTAGTTAAGTATGATGATTCTTGAACATAGCTAGTGTATGAGTCTTGGCTGTGGCCCAAAGCACTCTGTCTTCCAGTATTACCACCGGATACACACATGCCACAGACACATAATTGGGTGAACCTTTTTAGATTGTGACTCAGCTTTGCTAGAGTCCCCAATTAGAGGTGTCCAGGGTTCTTAAGCACACTCTTGTTGCCTTGGATCACAACTTTATTTCTTTCTTTTTCTTTTTTTTTTTCGAAGAAAAAAAATTTTTTTTTTTAGCTTTTTCTTGCTTCAAGAATCAATTTGATGATTTTTCAGATCCTCAATAACAGTTCTCTTTCTCCTCATTCTTTCAAGAGCCAACAATTTTAACATTCTCAAAACAACAAATTCAAAAGACATATGCACTGTTCAAGCATTCATTCAGAAAACAAAAAGTATTGTCACCACATCAAACTAATTCAACTAGTTTCAGAGATAAATTCGAAATCCTGTACTTCTTGTTCTTTTGTGATTAAAGCATTTTTCATTTAAGAGAGGTGATGGATTCATAGGACATTCATAGCTTTAAGGCATAAAATTTAAATTTTATTAATTATGAATTAAGAACAATACTCAAAAATAAATATAAGATTAGACTAGAAAATAGAAAAAAAACGCAAAAATAGGCTCCTAATGATAGAGGTTTTCACAGAGTTAGGACTCAACAACCTTGATTTTGAGAAGTGGATGCTCCCTCAGCTTGAGAGGAAAGCTTTTGGCGTTTCATCTCTTGGAGTTCACGCCCCTGCTTCTCTTGCTCCTTCAGCAATTTGCAGAGCATGCAGTTCTGATTCTGCTGTTCTTCCTTAAGTTGCTCCATAGTCTCTTGCAACTTGGTGATAGATGCTTCTAGGCTGGCCCAGTAGCCAATTTCAGGAAATTCAGGGAGGAACTCCTGCGCCCTCCTTTTGATAGAGTTGTCTTGCACTTGTCCTTCCATTGACTTCTTGGTGATTGGATGTTCAATGGGTATGAATTCATCTACTCCCATCTTCACCCCAGCCTCTTTACAGAGCAAGGAGATCAAGCTTGGGTAAGCCAGTTTGGCTTCAGTGGAATTTTTATTTGCAATTGTGTAGATCTCACAAGCAATCACATGATGAACCTCCACTTCTTTTCCAAGCATAATGCAATGAATCATCACTGCTCTCTTGATGGTGACTTCAGAACGGTTGCTAGTGGGCAATATGGAATGCCCAATAAAGTCTAGCCAACCTCTTGAAATTGGTTTGAGGTCTCCCCTCTTGAGTTGGTTTGGGACACCCTTTGAATTGGTTATCCACTTAGTTCCAGGGAGGCATATGTCCTCTAGAACTTGATCCAACCCTTTGTCTGCTCTCACCATTCTCCTATTAAAGGAGTCAGGATCATCTTGCAGTTGAGGTAACTTGAAGATTTCTCTTATTTTGTCCAGATGGAAGTACATAACTTTCCCTCTGACCATGGTTCTGTAGGTATGGTAAGCGGTTCCAGTCATTCTCTGCTTATCTGTTAGCCACAGATTTGAGTAGAATTCCTGAACCATGTTCCTTCCAACCTTTGTCTCAGGATTGGTTAGAACTTCCCATCCTCTGTTTCGAATTTGCTCTTGAATCCCCGGATATTCATCTTCTTTCAGATCAAATTTTACTTCCGGGATCACTGACCTCAGACCCATTATTTTGTGATAATGGTCTTCATGTTCTTTGGTTAAGAACTTCTCTTGATTCCAAAGATTCTTTGGATTATTCTCTTTCTTGCCTCTTAAATTGGTTTGTTTTCCCTTAGGAGCCATGATCTTGGCTTTAGTGATCACAGAAAAGCACACCAAACTTAGAGGTTTGCTTGTCCTCAAGAAAAAGAAAGGAAAGAAGAGAGAGAGAGGAGCAAATTCGAATGGTGTGGGCAATGAGGGGCCGAACGTGTTCTTATAAAGGGGGGGGAAGGAGATTTCGAAAAAAAATAAGAAGAGATTTGAGAAGATGTGGAGAGAATTTGAAAAAAAAAGTGAGTTTTTAAATGAGATTTGGAATTGATTTGAGATCTATTTGAAGAATGGTTTTGGATTTTGAAAATTTGAAATTGAATGATGAAAGGTTGAAGTATATTTATGTAGAACTGTATGGGTAAGAAAAGGAAAGTTTGAAAAAAATTGATTTGAAAACAAAATTGTGGTCCCCCCACCTTTCTGGCGTTAAACGCCCAGAATGGTGCCCATTCTGGCGTTTAACGCCCATTTGTTGCCCCTTTTGGGCGTTTAACGCCCAGCCAGGTGCCCTGGCTGGCGTTAAACGCCAGAAAGCCTTTATCACTGGGCGTTTTTCTAAACGCCCAGGATGCTGCACACCTGGCGTTAAACGCCCAGAATGGTGCCCATTCTGGCGTTTAACGCCCAAAATGGCACCATTCCTGGCGTTAAACGCCCAGAATGGTACCCATTCTGGCGTTTAACGCCGAAAATGTCCCTTACTGGCGTTTTTTCGCCAGTAAGCCCTTTTTCTCTGCTTTTTGGGCTGAATCCTTCTGTAACTCTGTGAATTCCTTCATTTTTGATACTTGCCTCTGTAAAAACAAATCATATAACCTCCTAATGACTGGGTTGCCTCCCAGCAAGCGCTTCTTTACTGTCTTTAGCTGGACCTTTGCTAAGACTCACTCAAGTCTCAGTTTTGAGCATTCCTGCTCAAAATTGCTTTCAAGATAATGCTTGATTCTCTGTCCATTAACAATGAACTTTTTGTCAGAATCACTATCCTGAAGCTCAACATATCCATATGGTGACACTCCTGTAATCACATACGGACCCCTCCATCGGGATTTCAGTTTTCCTGGAAACAATTTGAGCCTAGAGTTGAAGAGCAGAACTTTTTGTCCTGGCTCAAAGACTCTGGTTGACAATTTCTTGTCATGCCACTTCTTTGCCTTTTCCTTATAAATTTTTGCATTTTCAAAGGCATTGAGTCTGAACTCCTCTAGCTCATTTAACTGGAGCAATCTTTTTTCACCAGCTAACTGAGCATCCATGTTTAGGAATCTGGTTGCCCAGTAGGCTTTATGTTCCAGTTCCACGGGCAGATGACAGGCCTTCCCATACACCAGTTGGTATGGAGAGGTTCCTATAGGAGTCTTGAATGCTGTTTTGTATGCCCACAGAGCATCATCCAAGCTCTTTGCCCAATCCTTTCTTCGGGCTATCACAGTCCGTTCTAGGATTCTTTTTAGCTCTCTGTTAGAGACTTCAGCTTGCCCATTTGTCTGTGGATGATACGGAGTTGCCACTTTATGGCTAATTCCATATCTAACCATAGCAGAGTGTAGCTATCTATTGCAGAAATGAGAGCCCCCATCACTGATTAGTACTCTGGGAACACCAAATCTGCTGAAGATGTGTTTCTGGAGGAATTTTAGCACGGTCTTGGTATCATTAGTGGGTGTAGCAATTGCTTCTACCCACTTAGACACATAGTCCACCGCCACCAGAATGTAGGTGTTTGAGTATGATGGTGGGAATGGCCCCATGAAGTCAATTCCCCATACATCAAACAATTCTATCTCTAATATCCCTTGTTGAGGCATGGCATATCCGTGAGGCAGGTTACCAGCTCTTTGGCAACTGTCACAGTTACGCACAAACTCTCAGGAATCTTTATAGAGAGTAGGCCAGTAGAAGCCACACTGGAGGACTTTAGTGGCTGTTCGCTCACTTCCAAAATGTCCTCCATACTGTGATCCATGGCAATGCCATAGGATCCTTTGTGCTTCTTCTCTGGGTACACATCTGCGGATCACTCCGTCAGCACATCTCTTAAAGAGATATGGTTCATCCCAGAGGTAGTACTTGGCATCTGAAATTAATTTCTTTCTTTGCACACTGCTGTACTCCTTGGGTATGAACCTCACAGCTTTATAATTTGCAATGTCTGCAAACCATGGAGCTTCCTGAATGGCAAAGAGTTGCTCATCTGGGAAAGTCTCAGAGATCTCAGTAGAAGGGAGGGACGCCCCAGCTACTGGTTCTATTCGGGACAGATGATCAGCTACTTGGTTCTCTATCCCTTTTCTGTCTCTTATTTCTATATCAAACTCTTGCAGAAGCAACACCCATCTGATAAGCCTGGGTTTTGAATCCTGATTTGTGAGTAAGTATTTAAGAGCAGCATGGTCAGTGTACACAACCACCTTGGACCCTACTAGATAAGATCTAAACTTGTCAATGGCATAAACCACTGCAAGTAATTCTTTTTCTGTGGTTGTGTAATTCTTCTGTGCATCATTTAGAACACGGCTAGCATAATAAATGACATGCAGAAGTTTGTTATGCCTCTGTCCTAACACTGCACCAATGGCATGGTCACTGGCGTCACACATTAATTCAAATGGCAATGTCCAATCTGGTGCAGAGATGACTGGTGCTGTGACCAGCTTAGCTTTCAAGGTCTCAAACGCCTGCTGACACTGTGTGTCAAACACAAATGGTGTGTCAGCAGCTAGCAGGTTACTCAAAGGTTTTGCAATTTTCGAAAAATCCTTTATAAACCTTCTATAAAATCCTGCATGCCCCAGAAAGCTTCTGATTGCCTTAACATTGGCAGGTGGTGGTAATTTTTCAATTACTTCTACCTTTGCCTTATCCACCTCTATTCCCTTGCTCGAAATTTTATGCCCAAGGACAATTCCCTCAGTCACCATAAAGTGACATTTCTCCCAGTTTAAAACCAGGTTAGTCTCTTGGCATCTTTTCAGGACAAGTGCTAGGTGATTAAGACAGGAGCTGAATGAGTCTCCATATACTGAGAAGTCGTCCATGAAGACTTCCAGAAATTTCTCTACCATATCTGAGAAGATAGAGAGCATGCACCTCTGAAAGGTTGCAGGTGCATTGCACAGACCAAAAGGTATCCTTCTGTAGGCAAACACGCCAGAAGGGCAAGTAAATGCTGTTTTCTCTTGGTCCTGAGGATCTACTGCAATTTGGTTGTAGCCTGAATAGCCATCCAAAAAGCAGTAGTAATCATGACCAGCTAGTCTTTCTAGCATTTGGTCTATGAATGGTAAAGGAAAATGATCCTTTCTGGTGGCTGTATTGAGCCTTCTGTAGTCAATACACATACGCCACCCTGTGACTGTTCTTGTAGGAACCAGTTCATTTTTTTCATTATGAACCACTGTCATGCCTCCCTTTTTGGGGACAACTTGGACAGGACTCACCCAGGGGCTATCAGAAATAGGATAAATAATCCCAGCCTCTAGTAATTTAGTGACCTCTTTCTGCACCACCTCCTTCATGGTTGGATTTAGCCTCCTCTGTGGTTGAACCACTGGTTTGGCATTATCCTCCAACAGGATCTTGTGCATGCATCTAGCTGGGCTAATGCCCTTAAGATCACTTATGGACCACCCAAGAGCTGTCTTGTGTGTCCTTAGCACTTGAATCAGTGCTTCCTCTTCCTGTGGATTCAAAGCAGAGCTTATAATCACTGGAAAAGTGTCACCCTCTCCCAGAAATACGTACTTCAGGGATGGTGGTAGAGGTTTGAGTTCAGGTTTGGGAGGTTTATCCTCCTCCTGAGGAATTTTCGAAAATTCCTTTGCTTCCTCTAGTTCTTCTTGATCAGGTTGAGCATCTTTGAAGATGTCCTCAAGCTCTGATTCTAGGCTTTCAGCCATATTGATCTCTTCTACCAGAGAGTCAATAATGTCAGTGCCCATGCAGTCATTTGGTGTGTCTGGATGCTGCATAGCTTTTACAGCATTCAACTTGAACTCATCCTCATTGACTCCCAGGGTTACTTCCCCTCTTTGTACATCAATGAGAGTTCGTCCAGTTGCTAGGAAAGGTCTTCCTAGAATGAGAGTTGCACTCTTGTGCTCCTCCATTTCCAGCACCACAAAGTCAGTTGGAAAGGCAAAGGGCCCAACCTTGACAATCATGTCCTCTATTATGCCTGATGGATGTTTAATGGAGCCATCAGCAAGTTGGAGGCATATCCTGGTTGGTTTGACTTCTCCAGTCAACCCAAGCTTTCTGATAGTGGATGCAGGTATTAGATTGATGCTTGCTCCAAGATCACATAGGGCTGTCTTGGTGCAAGCGCCCTCTAATGTGCATGGTATCATAAAGCTTCCAGAATCTTGAAGCTTTTCTGGTAAGCTTTTTAGAATGACTGCACTGCATTCTTCAGTGAGAAACACTTTTTCAGTTTCTCTCCAATCCTTCTTATGACTTAAGATCTCTTTCATGAACTTAGCATAAGAAGGTATTTGCTCAAGTGCCTCTGCAAACGGAATCTTTATTTCAAGAGTCCTTAGATAGTCTGCAAAGCGGGCAAATTGCTTATCCTGTTCCGCTTTGCGGAGTTTCTGAGGATAAGGCATATTGGCTTGATATTCTTCAACCTTAGATGCTGCAGGTTTATTCCTTACAGAAGTGGTTGAAGAAGCCTTGTTAGAGGGATTACTGTCAGCACTCTCAGGTGTCTGATCTTCCCTTGGCGTATGAACGCCAGGATTGGGTGGAAAATGGGCGTTTAACGCCAACTTTTCCCCCTTTTCTGGCGTTTGAACGCCAGAACTGGGCAAGGAATGGGCGTTTAACGCTAGCTTTCCTTCCCTTTCTGGCGTTTGAACGCCAATAACATTCCTCTCTGGGCTCTTACTGTCCTCAGAGGGATTTTGAACAGTGGGTTGGTTATCCTCTGTCAATTGTTCCTTGTTTGGCTTTTTGCTCTTTTGAGCAGTGTTATTCAGTGTCTTCCCACTCCTCAGTTGAACTGCTTGACATTCCTCTGTTATCTGTTTAGATATTTGCTGTTTTGCTTGATTCAACTGCAGTTCTATGCTCTTGTTAGCAACCTTAGTATCATGGAGCATTTCTTTAAATTCTGCTAACTGTTCAGTCATCAGGAGCAATTGTTGATTAAGCTCATTCATCTGTTCTTGAGGATTAGGATCAGTGACTACTGTCATAACTTCCTCTTTGGAGAGAACTCATTGCTAGAGTACAGATATTGGTTTCTAGCAACAGTGTCTATAAGCTCTTGAGCTTCTTCAATTGTCTTCCTCATGTGTATAGATCCACCAGCTGAGTGGTCTAAAGACATCTGAGCTTTTTCTGTAAGCCCATAGTAGAAGATGTCTAACTGTACCCACTCTGAAAACATTTCAGAGGGGCATTTTCTAAGCATACCTCTATACCTCTCCCAGGCATTATAAAGGGATTCATTATCCTCTTGTTTAAAGCCTTGGATGTCCAGCCTTAGCTGTGTCATCCTCTTTGGAGGGTAAAAATGATTCAGGAATTTGTCTGACAACTGTTTCCATGTCTTTATGCTTGCTGTAGGTTGGTTATTCAACCACCTTTTAGCTTGATCTTTTACAGCAAATGGAAACAATAATAGTCTGTAGACATCCTGATCTACCTCTTTATCATGTACTGTGTCAGCAATTTGTAAGAACTGTGCCAGAAACTCAGTAGGTTCTTCCTGTGGAAGACCGGAATACTGGCAATTTTGCTGCACTATGATAATGAGTTGAGGATTTAGCTCAAAGCTGCTTGCTTTGATGGGAGGTGTACAGATGCTACTCCCATATGCAGCTGTAATGGGGTTAGCATATGACCCCAGAGTCCTTTTGGACTGATCAATCCCTCTTAGGTCCATAATGGACAAAAGGGAAATGATAATGATTGCAAATAGATAAATTTTGTTTTTTTTTTTTTTGAGTTAACTGAAAAAAAAATAAAATAAAACAAAAGGAAAATAAAATAAAAATTCGAAAATCAAAAAGAAAATAAGATCAAAGCAAATTGAGAACAGAATCAATTAGTTAATTAAAAAGATTTTGACAATAGCAATTAGAAAGATATGATTGAAAAGTTTTTATGAAAAAAAGATTTGATTTTTGAAAAGAGGAAAGAGAAAAACAACAAAATGACACCAAACTTAAAACTTTTAGAAAATCAAACACTAATTTTCGAAAATTTTTAAGGGAAAAACACAAAGAGGACACCAAACTTAGAAATTTTTTATGAATCAAAAAGGGACTAAGAACATGCAAAATCGAAAATTAAAAGAAAAACAAAAGCATGCAATTGACACCAAACTTAGAATATGGAAATAGACTCAACTAAAAGACTCTAAACCAATAAAAACAAAACGGTCCTAATCTAAGCAACAAGATAAGCCGTCAGTTGTCCAAACTCGAACAATCCCCGGCAACGGCGCCAAAAACTTGGTGCACGAAATTGCAATAACACTTTTGCAATCCCGCACAACTAACCAGCAAGTGCACTGGGTCGTCCAAGTAATACCTTGCGTGAGCAAGGGTCGATCCCACGGAGATTGTCGGCTTGAAGCAAGCTATGGTTATCTTGTAAATCTTAGTCAGGATATCAGAAATTATCAGGATTGATTGTAAAAAACAAAAGAACATGAAATGGTTACTTGTTTTTCAGTAATGGAGAATAGGTTGAGGCTTTGGAGATGCTCCATCTTCTGAATCTCTGCTTTCCTACTGTCTTCTTCATCAAACACGCAAGGCTCCTTCCATGGCAAGCTGTATGTAGGGTTTCACCATTGTCAGTGGCTACCTCCCATCCTCTCAGTGAAAACGTTCCTATGCTCTGTCACAGCATGGCTAATCATCTGTCGGTTCTCGGTCAGGCCGGAATAGAATCCAGTGATTCTTTTGCGTCTGTCACTAACGCCCCGCCTGCTAGGAGTTTGAAGCACGTCACAGTCATTCAGTCATTGAATCCTACTCAGAATACCACAGACAAGGTTTAGACCTTCCGGATTCTCTTGAATGTCGCCATCAGTTCTAGCTTATACCACGAAGATTCTGGTTAAGGAATCCAAGAGATATCTACTCAATCTAAGGTAGAACGGAGGTGGTTGTCAGGCACACGTTCATAGTTGAGAATATGATGAGTGTCACGGATCATCACATTCATCCGAGTTAAGAACAAGTGATATCTTAGAATGGAAGCAAGCATGATTGAATAAGAAACAGTAGTAATTGCATTAATCCATCAAGACACAGCAGAGCTCCTCACCCCCAACCATGGGGTTTAGAGACTCATGCCGTGGAAAATACACAAGGAAACGTGTAAAGTGTCATGAGGTACAGATACAATGTCAAAAGATCCTATTAATAGTAAACTAGTAACCTAAGGTTTTACAGAAATGAGTAAATGACAGAAAAATCCACTTCCGGGCCCACTTGGTGTGTGCTTGGGCTGAGCATTGAAGCTTTCATGTGTAGAGACCTTTTCTGGAGTTAAACGCCAGCTTTCATGCCAGTTTGGGCGTTTAACTCCAAGTTTTATGCCAGTTCCAGCGTTAAACGCTGGAATTTCTGAGGCTGATTTGCCACGCCGGTTTGGGCAATCAAATCTTGGGCAAAGTATGGACTATCATATATTGCTGAAAAGCCCAGGATGTCTACTTTCCAACGCCGTTGAGAGCGCGCCAATTGGGCTTCTGTAGCTCCGGAAAATCCACTTCGAGTGCAGGGAGGTCAGAATCCAACAGCATCTGCAGTCCTTTTCAGTCTCTGAATCAGATTTTTGCTCAGAACCTTCAATTTCAGTCAGAAAATACCTGAAATCACAGAAAAACACACAAACTCATAGTAAAGTCCAGAAAAGTGAATTTTAACTAAAAACTACTAAAAATATACTAAAAACTAACTAAAAGATACTAAAAACATACTAAAAACAATGCCAAAAAGGGTACAAATTATCCGCTCATCGCTGCCGCAGCTTTTTTGTTCTGTTATTCCTTTCTAATTTTTGTAAGGCATTCTTTTTCTGAACCTCCACTTGACGTTTTTGTTTATTCCGTTGCCATTTTATTAGCCTTGTTCTTGTTCCAATTTAATTTAGCCCATGTTCCACCATTGAATTCCCAGAATTATTATTCTATCCAATTTGAATTCATCATTTTTGCTCGTTGTCGTGGCCAACTCGCGTTGCTGATGCTCTGTCAAAGCTGTTGTGAATGTTGCTAACATTGGTAGATAAGGGATGAAGGAGCTGCTGTATTTTGGGTGAAGCCCAACCAGTCATCACGCCCAAATTCCGTCTTCGATTTATGCAAAATTTGATATCAAGGTAGGGAATTTATTTTAAAATTAATTGTTTTAGGGCTTGTTTGGGTGCCATTCTAAAAAAAGATCTTTTTTTAAATGATCTTTTCTTAAAAGATCTTTTACAAAAGTAAAAGTGATTTTATGTTTGGATACTTTAGTTAAAAGTACTTATTTAAAAGATGTTATTGTTTGGATACAAAAATACAAAAGTACTTTTATAATAATAAAGTTACTTAAAAGGACATTCAATCATAAAAGAGTTTATTAATAATAATAAAAGAAAAATAATTATTTATACTAATTTATTTGATCCGATGATTGATCTCTTATATTGTCTCTTATTTCTTCCATTGCCCGAACATCTTCTTGTGTTGGTTCTTCCCATTCATTAATTTCAAAATTTGTTGATCCATTTATTACAGTAGTACCGTCATCTTCATTGACTTGTAACGAAACAATATCTTCAAACTTTTGCAAAATACTTATGTCATCATAATCCATCATTCTTATAAAATTATGAAGAGTGAAACATGCAACGATGATATCACGCTGGGTTTCAAATTTGGCTCTTAATGGCATGTTTTGTAGTATCTTCCATCTTGCTTTGCATACTCCAAAAGTCCTTTCAATTACTGTCCTTAAACTTGAATGACAATAGTTGAACTTTTCATTGTTTGATCTAAAATTTGGTGCTAGTCTAAATTGTGGAATATGATACCTTGTATGACGATAAGGTTCTAAGAATCCCTTAAAAGTTGGATAACCAGCATCAACTAAGTAATATTTACCTGAAATACATTAAAAAATATACAAAAATCAAGCCACATATTATCATGAAAATGAATATAACCTCGAAATAAACTTAAATGACATAACTAACCTTCTGGTGGATGTGAAAAATTTAGCTTTTTTGTTCGAAGAGCCTCCATAAAAATTCTTGTATCATGTGCAGAACCTTCCCAACCAACCCATATAAATGTAAAACACATATTAAAATCACACACAATCATTACATTTGTTGTAGTATTTTCTTTTCTACCAATAAATTGCACTTTCTCATCTTGGTGATCATGAATGGCTATATGCGTACCATTTATAGCTCCAATACAATCTTTGAAATATGGCCAGTATCTATCATTATCCATAATATATTTAGGCGTGCCTCCAAAATTAGAATCAATGGGTCTAATAATATTTTTTGCCAATTTCTTCACACATGATAGAACATGATGAAATTGACGAAATATAGTTTCACCTGAATGCTGAAATCGCTCCTCTAATATTCTATAAGAAGCTCCTTGCCCAAGCATGTATAAAAATGTTGCTACCATCTCTTCTCCACTAACACCTCGTGTGGATTTCAAGCCATAATTGAGAACCAAATCATTGCATAAATGGTTAAATACTGATTTCCTCATTCTTAATTGTTCAAAAAATCACATTTCATTCCCTTCCTTTAATTCTAATAGCCATTGATATCCTGATAAAAGTCCTTTTTTCTTGTTTGAGGACATATCGCAAGTAATAATTGGCAACTCCAAAAATAGCTAATATAGCAGCTGATTCGTAATCTTTTTCATGTTCTTCATATTCAGTATCATTATCTGTTTCATAATCACTCATCCTGTATAATTTAAATTAACATGAAAAATAAGATAACAAAGCAAAAAATACTATTCACAATGTCATTATTAAATAAATTCCAAAATATAAAATCCAAACACAAATTATAACATTGTCACTAAATTAAAGTTCAATAATAACGATAATAATAATTCATGCAAAAAAAATAAAAATTAAAGTTTAAAGACGGTTCATGTCATCCAATTTAAAAGATTCTAGCCATCCAAATTGTTGATTGGGATCATCACTCAATGCAGTGAAAGTTTCTCTATATTGTGGCTTAGCCATTAATCTAATTCCCAAATAGAACTGTGGACTATATGGTTCTAGGCCAGGTAATTTGCGTAGCAACTTGATGCAATTTTCTATGGAGTAAGGATCATCTCCCTTAGTTGCAGCTTTTGACTCCACACCAACCAAAATACGATCAAGTGAGTCCAGTAATCTAGATGCTCTTCTTGGATTTAGTTTTGGAGCCATACTATATAAATTATAAATTATATCAAATTTTATAATATATAACGTTAATAAAATAAATTGTAATATAAATAACAATTGTGAATATAATAACACACTAAATAAAATAAAATACTATGATAAAAAACCAAATAAAAATCACAAATAAATTAACAATAATGACAAAATGATAAAAAAATAAAACAACAAATAATAATAATAACGTAAAATAATATGAAGACAGAGATAATATGAAAAGAAAGCAAATAATAATAACAATATGAAAAAAATGGTAAAAGAAATAAAAGAAAACAAATAACAATAACGTACAATAATACGAAGCTTATAATAATAACAAAAAGAAGAAGAAAGGGTAAAAGAAAAGAACCTGATGATTTATTATTGAGTGTGTAGAAAAACAATAATATTTTAATTTTCAATCTTATATATATATATATATATATATATATATATATATATATATATATATATATATATTTCACAAAAGCTAAACGAATATGTTATGTTTTTATTTGTGAATCATTTCAGATTGTTTACTTTTTTATATTTTGATACTAGTATATTTTTTTATATTTATATATGATTATATTTTATATCAAATCATTAAAGATTTTATTTCAAAATATTACATGATTCTTGCAATAATGAATTCGGCAAAATATTACATAATAATGCTCCCAAAATATTAGATACAGAATTCTAAAAAATCTCAAATATCAAGCAAAAGTCAACACTGTATAAAATATAATTCTATTTATGAAAATAAAAATAAAAATAAAAGACATTACGTATGATTATAGCAAAAAAAAAACACTTGCTTCCCATTTCCCAAAATATATGGTTTGGCAGGGGACTTTTGCAGCTAAGAGTTTCAGTCTATCAGCACCAACACATTGTTTCTATCGTAAAAATTAATGCTTTAATATAAAATATCATATGTCTTGAAAGTCATAAACCAAAGCATAGGAATGCAATCTGAGATTTGAAAAACTATGATGAAAGGTTCTCCAAACAATGTAATGCGAACCAAACTGCGGTTTGAGTTGGAACCTGATTCTGAGGTTCAAGGCATGAAGGAGATATTGAATGTATAGTATATTTATTCAAAAAAGAAAGGGGGTAAAAGATGTCTTTTTAAAATTTTAGTAAGGATATTTTTGTCTATCAATGATTACAAAACATCTTTTTTTTAAAGAAAAAAGATCTTTTAAAAAAAGATGTAAATTGTAGCTTCTCAAAAAAGATGTTTTTTTTTATTTTTCTAGTACTTTTACTTTTACTACTAGAAATTTGCCAAACACACTACAAAATAAAAAAGATATTTTTTCATTGAAAAAAATATCTTTTTTTATCAAAATAATGGCACCCAAACATGCACTTAATCTATGAATGCTAATGAAGTTTAATGAGTAATTGCGAATAATTTAATAATGTTTTAAATGAATTATAAGCTTGGTTTGAGATTGTGAAATTGTGATTTGTTTGATATTGAGATGAAGTTTTGGTGTTATAATTAGTTTATTGAGTTTAGGTCATGGCTGAGAATGTGATTGGTTTTGTTGTTATGAGTGATTAACTGATAAGATTAATTTTGGTTTGAGGCTGTGATTGATATTGGTTTTCTTATTTTGATGGAGTTTTTGAAATCCTGATTTTGTGTTATTATTATGAATTGGTTGAGTTGTGGCTGTGAAAGATGATGAGTTAGTTATTGAAGAAATTGTTGTATTGATAATTGTTGAATGAGGTTGGATTTGAGTTTCGGTTGGGAAGTTAGGAATCTGAAGGAGCCCGCATGGGTGGTTCATGAGCGGATATTTTATACGCTTTTTGGGGGTAATTTCATGTAGATTTTAGCATGTTTTAATTAGTTTTTAGTAGAATATTATTGGTTTTTAGGCAAAAATCATATTTCTGGACTTTACTATGAGTTTGTGTGTTTTTCTGTGATTTCAGGTATTTTCTGGCTGAAATTGAGGGAGCTGAGCAAAAATTTGAGTTAGGCTGAAAAAGGACTGCTGATGCTGCTGGATTCTGACCTCCCTGCACTCGAAATGGATTTTCTGGAGCTATAAGAGTCCAATTAGCGTGCTCTCAACGGCGTTGGAAAGTAGACATCCAGGGCTTTCCAGCAATATATAATAGTTCATACTTTGCGCGAAAATAGATGACGTAAACTGGCGTTCAACGCCAGTATCATGCTGCTGTCTGGCGTCCAGCGCCAGAAACAGGTTACAAGCTGGAGTTCAACGCCAGAAACAGGTTACAACCTGACGTTGAACGCCCAAAACAGCCCCAGGCACGTGAGAAGCTTAAGTCTCAGCCCCAGCACACACCAAGTGGGCCCCAGAAGTAGATTTCTGCACTATCTATCATAGTTTACTCATTTTCTGTAAACCTAGGTTACTAGTTTACTATTTAAACAACTTTTAGAGATTTACTTTGCACCTCATGACATTTTAGATCTGAAATTTGTACCTTTTGGCAGCATGAGTCTCTAAACTCCATTGTTGGGGGTGAGGAGCTCTGCAGCGTCTCGATGAATTAATACAATTACCTTGTTTTCCATTTAAACACGCTTGTTCCTATCTAAGATGTTCATTCGCGCTTAAACATGAAGGAGGTGATGATTCGTGACACTCATCACCTTCCTCAGATCCATGAACGTGTGCCTGACAACCACCTCCGTTCTACATCAGACTGAATGAGCTTCTCTTAGATTCCTTAATCAGAATCTTCGTGGTATAAGCTAGAATTGATGGCGGCCACTCTTGAGGATCTGGAAGGTCTAAATCTTGTCTGTGGTATTCCGAGTAGGATTCAAGGATTGAATGGCTGTGACGAGCTTCAAACTCGCGATTGCTGGGCGTGATGACAAACGCAAAAGGATCAATGGATCCTATTCCAACATGATCGAGAACCAACAGCTGATTAGCCGTGCTGTGACAGAGCATCTGGACCATTTTCACTGAGAGGATGGGAGGTAGCCACTGACAATAGTGACACCCTACATACAGCTTGCCATGGAAGAAGCCTTGCGTGTGGAAAAGGATTTCAAGGAAGAGTTGAAGTTCAAAGGACAAAGCATCTCCAAAACTCCAACATGTTCTTCATTAATAAAGTAACAATTACTTATTCCAAACACTTTTACTTCTTACAATTAAATCCAAATAACATTATTGACATCCTGACTAAGATTAATAAAATAAACATAGATTGCTTCAAACCAATAATCTCCGTGGGATCGACCCTTACTCACGTAAGGTACTACTTGGACGACCCAGTGCACTTGCTGGTTAGTTGTACGGATTGCAAATTCGTGCACCAAGTTTTTGGCGCCGTTGCCGGGGATTGTTCGAGTTTGAACAACTAAAGGTTTATTTTATTTCTTAGATTAGGAATAGTTTATTTTTGTTGTTATAGAGTCATTAAATTCTGATAGGATAATTTCTTTTTAAAAATTTTTCAAAAATATTATTTTTCTTTACCAATTTTAATCTTTTTCGTGAGTTTAGTGTCTTGTTCTAAGTTTGGTGTCAATTGCATATTTTATATTTTTCCTTTAAATTTTTGAATTTGTGTTTTTTTTGTTCTTCATTGATCTTTAAGTTGTTCTTGTTTATTTTTCTTGTTTGATCTTAAGTTTTTCTTGTTCTGTGTCTTTTCTTGTTTTTCTTGTGCTAATCCAAAGCATTAGTCTTCCAAAAGAAATATACCTATTCAGAACAATTGTTACATTTTCTGCCCAATTGGCTAGAGCGTTGGTCTATGTTCTTGGTAATTGGGTATCTTTATTTCAAAACTTCTTTTAAAAATAATTTTTCTTGATTTAATCTTGTGCCAAACTTTAAGTTTGGTGTTTTATTGTTAATTTTTCTTCAATTTTCGAAAATTTAGTGAAGTTTTCTAAAAATTTTAAGTTTGGTGTTCTTTCTTTTGTTCTTGGTGTTCTTGTGAATCTTCAAGGTGTTCTTGAGTCTTTCTTGTGTTTTGATCTTAAAATTTTTAAGTTTGGTGTTCCTTGGTGTTTTTCCTCCAAAATTTTCGAAAATAAGGAGCATTAGATCTAAAAATTTTAAGTCTTGTGTCTTTTATGTGTTTTTCTCTTTCATCATAAAATTCAAAATTCAAAAAAATATATCTTTTCTAACTAATTTTAAACTATATTTTCGAAATTTTTATATAAAAATTCAGATTTCAATTTCAAAATTTTTCAATTCTTATCTTTTTAAGTTTTAAAAAAAAAGAGAGATATTTTTAATATATATTTTATTACCTTTTTCAAAAATATCCTAACCACTTTCTCTTTTTCATCAAATTTTTCGAAAATCTTCATAAGCTTTTTCAAATTTTTATAAATTTTAATTTTTAATTTTCTTTCTTTATTGATTTTATTTTTATTTCGGTTTTTGTCTTATTTTATTATTTCGAAAATTATTCTTATAATAAAATAGACAATATCAACATCTATACCATCTCCCTTGCTCCATCATGGAACTAAGTAGAAATGAACAGTCCAGGAGGACTCTGGGGTCATATGCTAACCCCACTACTGCTTCATATGGGAGCAGTATCTGTATACCCTCCATTGGAGTTAGTAGCTTTGAGTTGAATCCTCAGCTCATTATCATGGTGCAGCAAAGCTGCCAGTATTCCGGTCTTCCACATGAAGAACCTACAGAGTTTCTGGCACAATTTTTACAAATTGCTGACACAGTACATGATAATGAAGTAGATCAGGATGTCTACAGATTATTACTGTTTCCATTTGCTGTAAAAGATCAAGCTAAGAGGTGGTTAAATAACCAACCTAAGAACAGCATAAAGACATGGAAACAGCTGTCAGAAAAATTCCTGAATCATTATTTTCGTCCAAAACGGATGACACAGCTAAGGCTAAGCATCCAAGGCTTCAAACAAGGAGATAATGAATCCCTTTATGATGCCTGGGAGAGATACAGATAGATGCTAAGAAAATGCTCCTCTGAGATGTTTTCAAAGTGGGTGCAATTAGACATCTTCTACTATGGGCTTATAGAAAAAGCTCAGATTTCTCTAGATCACTCATCTGGTGGATCTATACATATGAGAAAAATAATTGAAGAAGCTCAAGAGCTTATTGATACAGTTACCAGAAATCAGCATCTGTACCTAAGCAGTGAATCTTCCATGAAAGAAGAAGCTAAAACATAAACTATTGAACTCAGTCCTGTAGATCAGGCTAATGAATTCAATCAGCAATTAGACTTTCTAACTCAGCAGCTAGTCGAATTCAAGGAAATACTACAGGAAACAAGAATGGCTAACAGGAATATGGAAGTACAGTTAAAGCAAACAGAAAAGCAACTGTCAAAATAAATAACAGAAGAATGCCAAGCAGTTCAATTAAGAAGTGGGAAAACATTAAATACCTCACTTCAAAGCAGCAGGAAGCCAAGAAATGAACAAATGGCTACTCAAAATCCCTCTGAGGACAATCAGAGCCCAGAAAGGAATAATGCTGGCGCTGAACGCCCAGACCATGCTCATTCCTGGCGTTCAACGCCAGAAACAAGCATGAATCCGGCGTTGAACGCCCAAAGGGAGCACAGTTCTGGCGTTCAGATGCCAGTAACAGATAAGGAGTTGGTGTCTAACGCCACTCCAGCTTCCACCCCTGGCATTCAAACGCCAGTGGGGGATCAGTCACATACAAGTGCTGATAACAACCCTTCTAAAAGGGCTTCCCAACCCACTTCTACAGGTAATAAACCTGCAGCAACTAAGGTTGAGAAATACAAAGCCAAAATGCCTTATCCTCAAAAACTCCGCCAAGCGAAACAGGATAAGTAATTTGCCCGCTTTGCAGACTATCTCAGAACTCTTGAAATAAAGATTCCGTTTGCAGAAGCACTTGAGCAAATACCCTCTTATGCCAAGTTCATGAAAGAGATCTTAAGTCATAAGAAGGATTGGAGGGAAACTGAAAAAGTTTACCTCACTGAGGAATGCAGTGTAGTTATCTTGGAAAGCTTACCTGAGAAGCTTAAGGATCCCGGAAGCTTTATGATACCATGCACATTAGAGGGTACTTGTACCAAGCAGGCTCTATGTGATCTTGGGGCAAGTATCAACTTAATACTTGGTTTGATTGAAGAAGTCAAACCAACCCGGATATGTCTTCAACTTGCTGATGGCTCCATTACATACCCATCAGGCGTGATTGAAGACATGATTGTCAAGGTTGGGCCATTTGCTTTTCCTACTGACTTTGTGGTGCTGGAAATGGAGGAGCACAAGAGTGCAACTCTCATTCTAGGAAGACCTTTCCTAGCAACTGGCCGAACCCTCATTGACGTCCAAAAAGGGGAAGTAACCCTGAGAGTCAATGAGGAGGAGTTCAAGTTGAATGTTGCCAAAGCCATGCAACATCCAGACACCCCAGATGACTGCATAAGTGTTGATATCATTGACTCTCTGGTAAGAGAGGTCAATATGGCTAAGAGTCTTGAATCAGAGCTAGAGGACATCTTTAAAGATGTTCAGCCTGATTTGGAGGAATCAGAGAGAATAATAGAACCTCTGAAAATCCCTCAGGAAGAGGAGAAACCTCCCAAACCTGAGCTCAAACCATTACCACCATCCCTGAAATATGCATTTCTGGGAGAAGGTGATACCTTTCCTATAATCATAAGCTCTACCTTAGAGCCACAGGAAAAGAAAGCACTAATTCAAGTGCTAAGGACACACAAGACAGCTCTTGGGTGGTCCATCAGTGATCTTAAGGGCATTAGCCCAGCCAGATGCATGCACAAGATCCTATTGGAGGGTGACGCCAAGCCAGTGGTCCAACCACAAAGGCGGCTGAATCCAGCCATGAAGGAAGTTGTGCAGAAGGAGGTCACTAAATTACTAGAGGCTGGGATTATTTATCCTATTTCTGACAGCCCCTGGGTAAGCCCTGTCCAAGTCGTCCCTAAGAAGGGAGGCATGACAGTGGTTCATAATGAAAAAAATGAACTGGTTCCTACAAGAACAGTTACAGGGTGGCGTATGTGTATTGATTATAGAAGGCTCAATACAGCCACCAGAAAGGATTATTTTCCTTTACCATTCATAGACCAGATGCTAGAAAGACTAGCAGGTCATGAATACTACTGCTTCCTGGATGGATATTCAGGTTATAATCAAATTGCAGTAGATTCCCAGGATCAAGAGAAAACGGCATTCACATGCCCATCTGGAGTATTTGCATACAGAAGGATGCCATTTGGCTTGTGCAATGCACCTGCAACCTTTCAAAGGTGCATGCTCTCTATCTTCTTTGATATGGTAGAAAAGTTTCTGGAAGTCTTCATGGATGACTTTTCAGTATTTGGAGACTCATTCAGCTCCTGCCTTAACCATTTAGCACTTGTTCTGAAAAGATGCCAAGAGACCAACCTAGTTTTAAACTGGGAAAAATGTCACTTTATGGTGACTGAAGGGATTGTCCTTGGGCATAAAATTTCAAACAAGGGAATAGAGGTGGATCAAGCTAAAGTTGAAGTAATTGAAAAATTACCACAACCTGCCAATGTTAAGGCAATCAGAAGCTTTCTGGGGCATGCAGGATTCTATAGGAGGTTTATAAAGGATTTTTCAAAAATTGCAAAACCTCTGAGCAATCTGCTAGTTGCTGACACGCCATTTGTGTTTGACACAAAGTGTCTGTAGGCGTTTGAGACCCTGAAAGCTAAGCTGGTCACAGCACCAGTTATTTCTGCACCAGACTGGACATTACCCTTTGAACTAATGTGTGATGCCAGTGACCATACCATTGGTGTAGTATTAGGACAGAGGCATAACAAGCTTCTGCATGTCATTTATTATGCTAGCAGTGTTTTAAATGATGCCCAGAAAAATTACACAACCACAGAAAAAGAATTACTTGCAGTGGTTTATGCCATTGACAAGTTTAGATCCCACTTAGTAGGATCAAAAGTGATTGTGTACACTGACCATGCTGCTCTTAAATATCTACTCACAAAGCAGGATTCAAAGCCCAGGCTCATAAGATGGGTGTTGCTTCTGCAAGAGTTTGATATAGAAATAAGAGACAGAAAAGGAACAGAGAATCAAGTAGCTGATCACCTGTCCCGGATAGAACCAGTAGCAGGAGCATCCCTCCCTCCTACTGAGATCTCTGAAACCTTTCCGGATGAGCAATTGTTTGCTGTTCAGGAAGCTCTGTGGTTTGCAGACATTGCAAACTATAAGACACAAGGTTCTCCTTTTGTAACCATGGAGAGGAAGCATGAAAAGCTTCTCTCACTGCAGAGTCAACCAAAGCCCCCACAGTCCAACTCTAAGTTTTGTGTTGGGAGGCCACAACCAAACTCTAAGTTTGGTGTTGAACCCCCACATTCAAACTCTAAGTTTGATGTTCGGAGGTCCCAACCTTGCTCTGATTATCTGTGAGACTCCATGAGAGCTCACTGTCCAGCTAAGGACAATAAAGAAGCGCTTGCTGGGAGGCAACCCAGCCATTCACAAAATTTAATTTTATTTGTTTTTGCTAATTAATTTTTACAGGTGTATGTCAAAGTATCTTCAAAATGTAAAATAGCAATTGATTGGATTCACAGAGTTACAAGGGAATTTGGAAGCTCACTGGCGTGAAAAAGCCAATAAGAAACATTTTGGGCGTTGAACGCCCAAAAGAAGCACCCACTGGGCGTTCAACGCCAGTAAGGGTAGCCATCTGGGCGTTAAACGCCAGAAAGGAGCATCTTCTGGGCGTTGAACACCAGAAAGAAGCACCTTCTGGGCATTTAACGCCAGATTGACAGCGTCCTGGGCGTTCAGAAAAACGCCCAGTGACAAAGGACTTCCTGGCGTTCAACGCCAGAAAGAAGCAACAGCTGGGCGTTGAACGCCCAGGAGAAGCAGCAATTGGGCGTTAAACGCCCAAAACATGCAGCATTTGGGCGTTTAACGCCAGAATGGTGGGGAGGAGGTAAAATTCGTTTTTCTTCACAAATTTTCTAATTTTTATGTTTCAATTCATAATTTCTTGCATAAACATGTTTTAAAATATCATCCTTCAATTCCAAAAAAAAAATTAATCCTAATTTCTAAAAACACTAATTTCTAAAATCCCTTTTTCAAAAATGTCAAATGTATCTTAATTCATAAACACAAATCTTTTTCCAATCCAAATCTTTTTCAAATTTTTTTCAACTCATCATATCTTTTGGATTTCGAAATTGCATCTCCCTCTAAGTTTGGTGTGATTTGCCATGATCACTGAGCTAAAACTCATCAAGATCATGGCACCTAAGGGAACAGGAAGAGCAAGGATGTGAACTGAAGGAACAAAAGCGTCAGAAGCTATTCCTTGAAGGACCAAGCACCCCACAGACTAGAGGAACATCCACTTCCCAAAATACAGGTTGTTAAGTTCTAATTTTAAGCTTTAACTCTGTGATAGTATTATGATAGAAATTTACCTTAGAAGTTATATAGGAGTAGTAGTAATTAGCAAGTCTATTTTGGTTTTATTTCCAATTAAGTTATAATTTATTTTTCTCATCATCATCAAACATGAATAAAATAGTAGATTTGTAGAATAAAGAGGCAATTTAATTTTTTCGAGTTCTTAATAAGGAAAATTCTAATTATTTATATGTGGTGGCAATACTTTTTGTCTTCTGAATGAATGCTTGAACAGTGCATATTTTTTATATTGAATTTTATGAATGTTAAAATTGTTGGCTCTTGAAAGAATGATGAACAAGAGAAATGTTATTGATGATCTGAAAAATCATGAAATTGATTCTTGAAGCAAGAAAAAGCAGTAAAAAAAAAGAGAGAAAAAAAGAGAGAAAAAAAAGTAAGCAGAAAAAGCCAATAGCCCTTAAAACCAAAAGGCAAGGGTAAAAAGGATCCAAGGCTTTGAGCATTAATGGATAGGAGGGCCCAAGGAAGTAAATCCAGGCCTAAGCGGATAAATCAAGCTGTCCCTAACCATGTGCTTGTGGCATGCAGGTCCAAGTAAAAAGCTTGAGACTGAGTGGTTAAAGTCGTGATCCAAAGCAAAAAGAGTGTGCTTAAGAGCTCTGGACACCTCTAACTGGGGACTTTAGCAAAGCTGAGTCACAATCTGAAAAGGTTCACCCAGTCATGTGTCTGTGGCATTTATGTATCCGGTGGTAATACTGGAAAACAAAGTGCTTAGGACCACGGCCTAGACTCATAAAGTAACTGTGTTCAAGAATTAACATACTACACTAGGAAAATCAATAATACTATCTGAATTCTGAGTTCCTATGGATGCCAATCATTCTGAATTTCAAAGGATAAAGGGAGATGCCAAAACTGTTCAGAAACAAAAAGCTACTAGCCCCGCTCATCTAAATTAGAATCTGAGCTTCACTTAAAACTCGGAGATTTTATTACTCCTTAAATTCTTTTTATCCTATTTTATTCATCTAGTTGCTTGGGGACAAGCAACAGTTTAAGTTTAGTGTTGTGATGAGCGGATATTTTATACGCTTTTGGGGGGTAATTTCATGTAGATTTTAGCATGATTTAATTAGTTTTTAATAGAATATTATTAGTTTTTAGGCAAAAATCATATTTCTGGACTTTACTATGAGTTTGTGTGTTTTTCTGTGATTTCAGGTATTTTCTGGCTGAAATTGAGGGAGCTGAGCAAAAATCTGAGTTAGGCTGAAAAAGGACTGCTGATGCTGCTGGATTCTGGCTTCCCTGCACTCGAAATGGATTTTCTGGAGCTACAGGAGTCCAATTAGCGCGCTCTCAACGGCGTTGAAAAGTAGACATCCAGGGCTTTCCAGCAATATATAATAGTCCATACTTTGCGCGAAGATAGACGACGTAAACTGGCGTTCAACGCTAGTATCATGCTGCTGTCTGGCGTTGAGCGCCAGAAACAGGTTACAAGCTGGAGTTCAACGCCAGAAACAGGTTACAACCTGGCGTTGAACGCCCAAAACAGCCCCAGGCACGTGAGAAGCTTAAGTCTCAGCCCCAGCACACACCAAGTGGGCCCCAGAAGTGGATTTCTGCACTATCTATCATAGTTTACTCACTTTCTGTAAACCTAGGTTACTAGTTTACTATTTAAACAACTTTTAGAGATTTACTTTGCACCTCATGACATTTTAGATCTGAAATTTGTACTTTTTGGCAGCATGAGTCTCTAAACTCCATTGTTGGGGGTGAGGAGCTCTGCAGCGTCTCGATGAATTAATACAATTACCTTGTTTTCCATTTAAACACGCTTGTTCCTATCTAAGATGTTCATTCGCGCTTAAACATGAAGGAGGTGATGATCCGTGACACTCATCAACTTCCTCAGATCCATGAACGTGTGCCTGACAACCACCTCCGTTCTACATCAGACTGAATGAGCTTCTCTTAGATTCCTTAATCAGAATCTTCGTGGTATAAGCTAGAATTGATGGCGGCCACTCTTGAGGATCCGGAAGGTCTAAATCTTGTCTGTGGTATTTCGAGTAGGATTCAAGGATTGAATGGCTGTGACGAGCTTCAAACTCGCGATTGCTGGGCGTGATGACAAACGCAAAAGGATCAATGGATCCTATTCCAACATGATCGAGAACCAAAAGCTGATTAGCCGTGCTGTGACAGAGCATCTGGACCATTTTCACTGAGAGGATGGGAGGTAGCCACTGACAATAGTGACACCCTACATACAGCTTGCCAAGGAAGGAGCCTTGCGTGTGGAAAAGGATTTCAAGGAAGAGTTGAAGTTCAGAGGACAAAGCATCTCCAAAACTCCAACATGTTCTTCATTAATAAAGTAACAATTACTTATTCCAAACAATTTTACTTCTTACAATTAAATCCAAATAACATTATTGACATCCTGACTAAGATTAATAAAATAAACATAGATTGCTTCAAACCAATAATCTCCGTGGGATCGACCCTTACTCACGTAAGGTATTACTTGGACGACCCAGTGCACTTGCTGGTTAGTTGTACGGATTGTAAATTCGTGCACCAGTGGTAAAGTTCAATTTTAAGGGAAGATGCTGTCCAAATTTTTGTAAAAAGTATACAAAAAAGTGTTTTGTTTTGAAAACCTGATTTAGATATGTATTTACATTAAGAAGGAACTTTATATTAAAAATCTGTTTTACAGGCTTATTTTGAGAAATAATTTTGAAATTGAACCTGTTAGCTTTCAAATTTATAAAATGATTTGGCATTGGATTTGGATTGTTGGATTTATCAAGAATGATCTTTGAGGATCGAAAATGATTTGGTTAGGACCCTTGAAAGGTGGCAAAGTCCGAATTTTAGAGAAAATGTTACAAAAATTTTTATGAAACTTCGAGGCTTTGCTTAAGGTGTTATTCAAAAGAAACTTTGATTTAAGACTCATTCTACTTAGCTTTTGGTTTATCAAAGAAGTGTTATGTTTTAAGTCGACCCTATTTAGAAAATATTCTTGTTTTAAGAGATGATTTAAGTTTGGTTTATTAAGAAGGAACTTTTATTAGATGTTTTGAGGTTATTATAGGTGAATGAATGTATGGTGATGCGGAGGTGTGAATATTGGTAAGGTGATGTGGAGGTATGTATAGTTAAGCGGTGATGTGGAGGTATGAGTATGTAATTGGTGATGCGGAGGTATAATGACAAAAAAAAGAAGAAAATGAAAAGTCATGAGTGAAGTAAGTAATTGAAATAGATTATGATTCATGAAATGAAATATGAATTGGCCTTTTACCAAATTGCTAACGCGAAAGGGCCCACCTAATTAATAGTCTGAGATTGCTAATATGGGAATGTTCGCCTAATTGATAGCATTGTTTTTTACTGTGATACACATTATTATGATTAGGCCTAATTGACACAGTAAAAAAACCATATTCGGGGTTCGCTTCGAGTAACGTCGGGTTGCGGGTAGACAACTGATGCATGAGCTCATGACCTGCTTAGGAGAGACATGCAACATATTGATTGCGCATTTGCATTTGATCTTGTTTTGCTTGTTATATTTTTTCTATGATTATGTTGCTTGACTTGTTTGTCTTATTGCAATTTGTTTGTTTGTTGATATGTTTCTTGTGCTGTTGTTTCTCTGTGATGGGAAACTGAGGTTGTGATTGAGATTAGTTTAAGTTCGGAAATTTAAAGAAGGAAATAAGTTAATAAAGTAAAAAAAAGTACTGCTAGAGGTTTAACAAAATAGTTTTATTGAGTAAAGTTAGTTATTTGCATTTATTTCATTATTTTTACTGCATTCCTATTCCCTACTGAGAACTAGTGGTTGTTCTCATCCTAAAATCTTCCACCCTTTCAGTGATGCAGGCTCGGAGACTCAGTTTGAAGCTGTGGGTGATTATGAGTTTTATTCAAGTTAAATTTATGTGTTGAGTTGTTTTCATAGAATTCCCTCGCCTTTGTTATTTAATATTTTATTTTATACAGAGGGATAGGAATTGTATCTGAGTTTCTTTTGCATTCTTTTTGTATAATATTAATTATTATTAATAATTATGTGATTATTATTACTTGGCGTCCTATGATGAATGAGTTTGATTAATAAAAAAAAGAGTTTCCGGCATGTTCTGAAAATTGAAACGCAAAATCGATCTAAAGGCTCAATATTAAGTAGTAAATAAGGAAAACAGGTTAGTAACTCCTTACTTTTGGTATGATCATGACGTGCTAATAGTTAGGGTGTTACATCTATTGCTTCCTCAACACCAGCACAATGAAAATCCAACTTATTCCAAAAATTCTTCAAATTATTAAACACAGTATGAGTCTCAAAGAGAAAGAAGAAAGATAGTTTATATATTCCCACCAACTTTTTACAATGCACATGGGCCATCTTGTTAGACGCACCCTTCACATTCCAAGCTATGATATTGAAAGTATCAATAAAAAACAGCAAAAAGAGAGCTCTAATAACAAATTCGAGACTCAACATGGTGTCCTTGTCTTCGACGATCCCGCCTTTAATGGACTCTCAAGTTGCAACGCAATTTTCTCCGTTGAAACTTGTGCCACACCCGCCGCCGATGCTCCATCCTTATCTACTGGCAAATTCTGCAAAGAGTTTGGGCGAGGGCGCTTCCGCACAATGCGATTTATTGTCTCACCTTACTGCTGATGATGTACATTGTGACGGGTCTCCGAAGAAGCCACACTAACCGGCTTTTCAATATTGATACCCCTACTTAATTTTACTTTGGATCCAATAGCATGTGTTGAACGTTGATGATCAAGCCTTATCCAAGTATTGGTAGCTTTGTTAGGAGTCTTCTTTGCTTTTGGTTGGACCTGATGGGTGCTAGGAGAAGGCTTTTGACCTATTTTATATTTTCCTTTCCTAATTACTTGAGTCCAACCTTCCAAATCCTCATGTTGTGCATGGTCTACGTGACCAGCATGCAAATCACTCTCCACCAAATTCGGGACAGCAACATTTACGGTCTCACCTCCAAAATTCTTGCCAAAATAAAAACTTGCCGTTTCCACATGCACCGAATTTTTTGAATTTGAGCTTTCTGGCTGCTTTGTTACATCGCTGACCACCTTGACATTAGTTCCTGTCAGTCTCGCACACCTTTGTATCATGACCAAACTTGAGACAGGAGCCACAAATAAGGTGAAAACTTTCATATTCAACCTCATATTCAACACATTCAACAAGAATCTTTTTAGTCACTGGCAATGCTAAATATATTTGAACACAAGCACAAGCATATCGTCCTCTTTCAGCTAATTTTGTTGCCAAATCAACCTTGATAGGGATGCCAACTGCAACTGCAATACGGAGCATTGCATCTTCTTGATAGCACCAAATTGGTAATCCAGAAATTCTAATCCACACTAGAGTTGCTCCAAAATAGTTTTCACTTGATTTGAACTCTTGATCCCAAGATTTTACTGTCACATAATTTTCCTCAATCATTTATGAACATCCTAAAAGAATCTTTTTTCGTTTCTCAACAAACTTCACAAGAAAATAGTCAAACTTCAGGTCTAACCGTTCCATTATAAGTACTATGTACTATATACTATTGTATAAATAATTTTTTTTATATTAATAGTATAAATAATTATTTAAAAAAATTAATTTTAAAATAAAAAATTAATTACTGTTAATTTTATAATTTTTTATAAAGTATATTTTATTATTTTAATTTAAGGTGATTAACTCTTATTTTATTATTTTATCAAAGATTTTGACTTCTAAAAAATATAATTAGATAATTCTATAACATATTTTATATTATAAATATATTAAAATTAAATTGGTACTTCTTTCCATTCTTCAATCTCAAGCCAGTGCAAAAACGCAACTTGTAATGCAAATCTCTTTCTTCTTCGTGGCATACTGGCACCAGTCTTTTTCACATGAAACTTATCACCCCAACCAAGAACACTCTTAAGCCTTAACTGCAGAACCCTATCCTTTTTCAAAAAAGAAGATCATAATAATAATAAAAAGAAGGGTAAAGTGACAATTAAGTAATGTTTTGATTTCGGACTAATTATAGTCCCTAAATAAAAAAAATATTAATTAAGTCTTTTAATAACAAATAGTAAATACATGATATTTTTTATTAATTTATTAACTAAAATTTAATAGTGATGTTTATATATTATGTTAATTATTATGACGTGTTTATTTATAAAAGATAGTAATGTAATTAATAATTTTGAGTAAAACTTTATTTGTTTTAATAAAATTTGTGATAAATAGAGAACAGTTAATAAAAAATATATGAAAATTTAAAAGATAATTTAAAATTAAATCGTTTTCCTACTCATGTAATAATAACAAGACATACACCACTATAAATAACAAAATATATAAACAATTCTGTTTAGTTGGCACTATTAATAAAAAGACATACATATCTACCTATTACTATTTTTAAAGACCTAATTAATACTTTTTTTTTCAGATTAATTAGTCCAAAATTAATATTTTTAAAAATTTAATATTGATTTTATTCTAATAATAATAATAATAATAATAATAATAATAATAATAATAATAATAATAATAATAATAATGCCACGCATCCCGATACAAAGAGATTAAAGGTTGGAACCGTAAAACCATACAAGTGTTTTATACTCAAGTCCTCAATACATAATATTTAGATGAAAATGTTGTAATAAAACCAATTTCTTTCAGACGTGATCAAGTGTTTTTTGGTTCTTGTGACTATCCATATGCTGGCGCTAAACGACTCAACATAACTGTGAACTCGGCAAGATCAGATCAGTTACAGAGCAAGAGCGTATTCCGTAATGGAAAATAGATTTTCTTTAGTTTTTTGAACACTTGACAAAATATAATGTAATTTATCACTTTTAATTTTATAAATAGGGCTAAAAATAAATAAGAGAAAAAATAATAAATGATTAAATTAAATACTGCACATCATTCAATTTTTTTTTTCACTAGAAAAGATCCACTCCCCCACAATGGCCTAGCTACTAGTAACACTTGTTTGTGTGTTGAATGTTGGTAGCTGAAAGGATTTTCTCACAAAACTTTTATATGACACATTTTTATTATTGATTTATGTTTATGTAAGTGTTATATTTGACTCGATCAATGTTATTAATAGCACATCATAAATGGTGAAAATTTTTCATAAAAAAAAATCTAAATTTTGTAAGTATTATGTTTTTAGCTATTTTATTTTAAGTTTAAATTTTAATTTTAATTATTATATATATTATTATTAATAAAAAATTTTAAATTTTTTATTTTAATAAATACATAATAAATATGTTAAATACTTAATTTTATATTTTTCTTAATTAATTTTTTTTGTTTTATTATACTAAATAAATAAATAATTTTATATAATTATTTAATTATATATTTATTTTTAAATAATTATTTACCTACTAATTATAAAAATAGTTATTTTTATTAATATAATAATACGTAATTAAATGCATTTGAAAATTTCTTTTACGTGGTTAGCATCAATCGTTTTAGAGAAAATACAAATAGGTATCTGACCTTTTGTTACGCGAACATTTTCGTTCCGCAAACATTTTCGTTCTTGACCATTAAAAAATAATTTTAAGTCCCTGACTTTCATAAAACTTTGATCGATAAGTCTCTCCGTCCAAATGCCTCGACCCAACGAAAAAGTCTGACGTGGCTTCCATAATGCTTGTCACGCGTACGCGTTGCTTGGCAGACTTCCCTCTCACGCACGCGTTGAATTCAACAAATCCTCATTTCTTCGTGAATTTTCCACTTTGCATGTTTTTTTTCCATTTCTTTCAAGTCATTCTTGCCTTCAAAACTTTAAATCACTCAAACAAACATATCAAGCATCAAATGGGAGAAAAGTAAATTAAGTTTAGTCCTAACCCCATTACAACCCTTTAAAAGACCTCTTGATATGTGTATCCATACATTGAAGTTGATTGGTAGAAGAACAACAAGCCTTAGAAAGCAAGATTAGTAGAGAAATTAGAGTGCAAACACTTCCGTTGAGGGTTCAATGCTCAATCCCTTGTTCCTTGCTTTCACGAGCTTTCTTCTTGCAAGTATATTTATACTTCATTTTGAGATTTGAATTAATGTTTAAGTGTGGGAAATTTGATGAACCACAAATTTATGGTTTATATTGTATTGAATTTGGTGGATTTTATCAATTTTTTTCCACATTTATTCACTAAAATAGCATGGTTTTGTGAATTTCTCTTAAGTGTGCTCAATGATTGAAAACATGTTTTCTAAGCTATTAAATTGCTAAATTTAATTTATTTTTCTCCCATTCGATATCTTGATATGTTTGTTTGAGTGATTTAAAGTTTTGAAAGCAAGAATGACTTAAAAGAAATGAAAAAAAAAAAGCATGCAAAGTGGAGAATTTAGGATTTGTTGAATTCACGCGTACGCGTGAGAGGGATGTCTGCAAGGCAATGCGTAATCGTGACCAATACGTACGCGTGACAAGTATTACGAGAGCCACGTTAAACTTTTCTGTTAGGTCTGACGAAAGTATTTAGATAAAGGAATTGATCCGTCCAAAATTTATAAAGGTAAAAAATTTAAAACTATTTTTCAATGATAAAATACAAAAAAAACCACAGAACAAAAATATCAAAAGACCTATTTATCTTTTTCTCATCTTTTTGCTTTTACATTATGAAATTATAAGAAAAGCATATGAAAATGTTAATTGCAAGTTGCAAGGGTGCTTGTCTATGTCCCACAAGGATACAGTTTCCTATGAGGCTAGCATTTAGCAGCTGCACAAACACAGAAATAAATTTATTACGGCAGAAACAAACATAATCTGTTCTAGTTGGTGCGTGCTTGCTTTTTGTACAGATCAGATATATTGCATACATGCCTCTGTCTTGCACGTGATATGGATCAGACACATTCAACAGAATCTGTTATTACATAGAATATGTAGCCATTTGATCAAATATCATATTACTTGCAGCTCAAAGATTTCCTTTTCTTGCCTTTTAAGTTTTAACTGGCATTATTGGTGGCCTTTCTTCACAAGCTTTTCCATAAAAGAGATCAACAAGTCCCAAATAGTTATTCTCTGTGCAAACCCATCCACTGGTTTTAAATATAAGATTCAAGAATCTATTGCACAAAGACGATAATAATACTGTACTTTCAATACCTTTTTTAAACTTAACTGAATCTATTTGCAATTTAAACTTTGGTTTTCTTTTCCATTGTTAAATTAGTCTTGGTAATCTTTATTAACCATGCTGGTTGATTGGACACTAAAAATATAATTTTTTTGTATATAAATAATTTAAGATGATCCAAAAATATGATTAAAAAAAGTCAAATTTTTTCTATAAATATTGAGTAAAAAGATGAAATCTAAAAGAACACTTTAAGGAGTTGAATTTTTCTTTAGTGAAAACTAAATTGATAGAAGTAGATTAGTTAAATTTGAAATATAGAAAGTGTCATCTAGTTAAAAAGAAACAAAACTAGATGTTACTTTACTGATGTCATATATCATGAGTATCCTTTTATTCGGACACCTCCTTATAGGAATCAACATCCTCCATTTTTAGTTAAAAAGATTTGAAATGATAGGAATACCTAAAAATATTTTATGCCAACTACTCTGTTTAATAACAAACTTTGGGATAAAAAGAGTTAGCTAAACATCACAATGTAATCATTGGACAATGTACTCCCTCCTCAAAATAGCTTTACACAATAAAAGGACTTCAAGTCACATCTCTTAAAAGATTTTTTTCTAAAACTTGAGAGATCATATCCATCTTTTTCTCCATCTAATTTTTTTCATTATTCTTCATTTTATTCATCAACTTCATACATAAAATTAGTATTTGGATGTTTCGCCAGAACATCCAACAACAAGATTAATTAATCCTTGTCCACTCTAAAAGAGTTCATTCATCCTCTTGTAACATGAGTGAAGGTCTCAACACTTATTTTTTACTTCTGTTTCTCATCATTAGTTCTTGTATTGCTTACTTGCTGTTAATAGAAATATATTCTTTACAAATTTATTTATTTTTTAATCTCTCATTTTAATCTTTTTTCACTTAATCTATTTTCAAAAAACTATATCCGAATCCCTTGTTATCATGAATTCATGATTGTGCCACTTCCTTTGAAGGTAGCAGCGGCAACAAGGAGTACTGGTCCAGAAAATAAAATTAGCTAATATTATGTACATCTCTTGATTCATTGTGTTGTCAATTTATTTTAGAGGAATGCTAGAGGGTCGGTAATTTTAGTGTTTTGTAACTATCAATTGACTATCAATAGTGTTTTTAATGGTGTGAAATTACATCTAATAGTAGGAGATCACTTACTTTTATTTTAATAGTTAAGTGCTAGCCAGAAAACACAAAAACTGCCCCTAGACTTTTCCTTTATTTTATCATGTCACTTATCTAAAAATGTATACCAGCTGTGGGTTTTGCAAATATAAAATTTCGCACATAGACATGCACTTTATTTTTTGGAAAGTTCTATGATGCTGAAACTAGAATCCATCCCCATCTAATGAAATAAGTTGTTATTCTCCTTGTGTTACGCGTGTCCTATAAAAGTAACTGTCCCAATAAAATTTATCACCTGCAAATGACAGTATTTATTCTCGACGTACTTAGCCTTAAACTTAAAACTAGCCATAAACACATTAATGATTTATTAAAAGAAATGTATTTTATAATGCTTTTATATTATTTTAATTTATCTCTTTGTGGACCTGACTTTGGATTCTAATAAAACTCTCATGCAATTTAGGAGTGGATTATGTACAGTGAAATTGTTAATCAGTTTAGCTTGGGTTTGAACAATAAATAAATAATGGACCTCTATTACTAATAAGGAGAAAAAAAAAGAGAAAGTTTATGGCCAATAATAAAAAAAAAATCCAAAGAAAAAAAGTTTATGGTGAACAAATTTCTCCGATTATGTTATAAACTCATAATACTTAACATAAATAAACAAAAATGTTGCCTTTTTTAAAAAAAATTAAATTAGAAGTTAACTAAATATTACGAAGGATATATCTTGTTATAGAGAAGAAATATATATGGAAGAGTTTCAAGTGTACTTGAAACATCAGTATTTCAGTTATTTTAACTGTTGATTTTAATTATAAAAAATATATATCTTGTTATATTATATATATTTTTTATAATTAAAATCAACGGTTAAAATAACTGAAATACTGATGTTTCCGGTACACTTGAAACTCTTCCATATATATATTTCTTCTCTATAACAAGATATATCCTTCGCTATATTTAGTTAACTTCTAATTTAAATTTTTTAAAAAAGGCAACATTTTTGTTTATTTAGGTTAAGTATTATGAGTTTATAACATAATCGGAGAAATTTGTTAACCATAAACTTTTTTTCTTTGGATTTTTTTTTATTATTGGCCATAAACTTTCTTTTTTTTTTCTCCTTATTAGTAATAGAGGTCCATTATTTATTTATTGTTCAAACCCAAGCTAAACTGATTAACAATTTCACTGTACATAATCCACTCCTAAATTGCCTGAGAGTTTTATTAGAATCCAAAGTCCACAAAGAGATAAATTAAAATAATATAAAAGCATTATAAAATACATTTCTTTTAATAAATCATTAATGTGTTTATGGCTAGTTTTAAGTTTAAGGCTAAGTACGTCGAGAATAAATACTGTCATTTGCGGGTGATAAACTTTATTGGGACAGTTACTTTTATAGGACACGCGTAACACAAGAAGAATGACAGCTTATTTCATTAGGTGGAGATGAATTCTAGTTTCAGCATCATAGAACTTTCCTTATTTCTTTAAAGAAACATAGGCACGCTGAGCTGAATTATAATTTCGGACTTTCTTTTTCAATTTCTAGGTTTTAGTTTAGATAAAAACTCATGTTATTTTTCATATAAAATTAATAGTTAAAAACTATTAAATGACAATTTAATCAACGGCTGCATACGAATTTTCACCTTTAGTTTACATCATGATATGATATGTAATAAAATTTACAATTTATATTACAGAGCCGGGAATGTTTGGCAAAATTCTCTTGAGAAAGCAATTGATAAATTTATATTTACTACGTTATGAGCAAAACCTTATTTTGACCTGACGATAGAAGGATTGCATCCGATTATTATATCACTAAATCAACCTCTCAGATTATTTTGTTAATATATTATCACCTCACAAGTCTAAAACGTATCATGTTAACCTATACAGAAAGGATCAATGTGTCATAACTATATAAAATTAAATCATTAATGGGACTGTAATAATCTATGTAACCAGCATGTATGGAAGACCACTGTAGTGAGCAACAAATCTTTTATCTTTTGATGACCAAAATAGTTTTATTAGAGGTTTATTTTTCCAAAGAGAAAACAAAAGATGAGTTAATTGACATTATATAGTACACAACCGTCTTCCATCCTCATTTTATCTAAAATGAATGGTTTGAATAATGGCTTTCAAATAATACCACTAATTTCATCAAAGATATGGACAAAGAAGGGCACTGATTTCTGTAATATACAATTGTAAGAGCCCACCAGCTCATGTTACTCCTTGCACATGCACTTTGTCAGTTTACCTTAAGAATGAGGTACCGTTCTGTTCTTGTAACTTGTAAGCATTTGCTTCTGAAGACACTGATCCAAAGCACAAGGCGGCATCATCCTATTAGCCTGCATAGCAACTAACATTATGGGGTCCTAGCTTTGCTAAAATATCATGATTACTGTCAACTCTCAAGAAGCTATTTCATCAAGTCTAAGAACACAAATGCATTCCACAGACTATGCAATAACATTGATGGCAATAGATTCCTTGACCTTGTAAATATGACACCCATCACCATCCCAAGAAATATGAGTGGTAGCATCCTCTGTATATTAAAATGTGCAAGTGCAAAGGCAATTGAACTAACTAGTATTGCACACCAAACTGGCATGTATTTGGTAAGAGAAGGAAGTAGAAAACCACGGAAAACTATCTCCTCCCACACAGGAGCACAAACTGATACTACAGTTGCATATAACAACATAGCCACCGGATCCCTTGATCTTATGGATTGCTCAACACTTGAAAGGGTGACAGGGGTAGACGGCAAGAGAGGTAGTAGATCCAGGTTGAATTGAGAGAGCCGATTGACAAAAGGAAACATGAGACACCCTATGATAACATCTAGTTGCCAATTCCCTTTCAAGCTGAACTTGAACCAGTCGGGTGGGAGGGGACGAAATCGTGAAAGACAGCGAAGAAGAATCGCGATCCCAGCAAGTCCCTCAGTTACATCAGTGATGAGACTAAACAGTGCCTGTCCTCTCAATGTCAAAGATTCCTTGCTAAGACCAGATACATGAGCTGCAAAAGGAATCATCCAGGTTCCTATAAACCAAAACGCAGATGTCCAAAGAAGCATCACCTGCATCATACATGTATGCACGGCTTAATGCACTTACACATTTAGTTATTTAACTATGTTCAATAGGCCTGTCATCATGGCTTTCATACCAGTATCATATCACCAAAAATTTCTCAACCTTAAGGAATTGATACACAAAATCACAATTTATTTAATCAGTTCTCGCTCTCAAAGTTAGAGAAGCACTTACTTGCAATATCGTCAGTGCACTCCATGGTACAACCCATCGGCTGCCAAATACCTTGAATACTAACTCCGCAGTCTGAAGGAAAATCAAGCATTTCGGTAAGCAGATTGACACAATAACTATAACAACAGCACCAAAAGCCTTTCCTTAAACTGTTATGGCGGCAGGGGAATTGACATATGATAAATTGCAATTAGAATACAACCAAAAACAACAAGTGCATTGACAAGTGCTTCTTGCAAGAAAATCTAACTTCATGTATCAACTGAGATACAAAATGATGCATGTGGATTAAAATCAAGAGAGCATAAGATTAAAGATCAAATAATCTCAGTTGAGGAATACAAATCCGCTTTTCGTTATTGTATTCATACAATCAAAGGCAACCACATCCATCTTCCCTTTCCATCACTTCACCAATGGACAAATAATACAATCAGATAGTCATCATGCCGACCAAATTATTCCATTTACCGGCACCGTCTAGTGCAACCACCTAATCACAGAGAATCACTTCTCCTACTAGACAGGAGGAGCTAAAACGTGGACCAAACATATTTCAGCCTCTAGATTTGAGTGCCAAAATTCGCACTTTATCAGCTATCATACCACTCCAGAGGAGTAAGCCAAATAGTCATACATACATTTCCAGACAATGATTGGCTTCTATAAGTGCATTTTGAGTGGACGCAGAATGTCTCAATGCTTCATAGTTCATACCCAGTAAATTTTGACATATTGCCACAATTATATGTCACAATATGATAAGAGAACTCTTAAATTTTCAACTTATATGACAATTGTTTCTGACAACACTGATTCTGGGAACACGAGGCTTGAAGCAATACAAGATGGATCAATATAGAACACTATCTGTTATGAAAGCGAAGTAGAGACATAGTGATACCTTCTGGAGATTCGATTTCCGGTCACTTTTAGCGACACTAGTGTGATTGAATTCAGATTGCACCAATTCCTCGGGGAGATAGTGCTCTATAACTTCAGGCTTGGGTGTTTCTGGAGAATGGTGTTCTTGCCTAAAGCACGAAATACTCAATTTCTGCAAGAAAAACAAAAGCACACAAACAAATCACTTGAAGCACATTCACATAATTATTTGCCGTCTCTTTCACTAATAACTCCACAAATAAACATCAAGTAATAATAAGAGCTCAAATCTGAAAATGCCCCATTAGGATAATTGAATGTCACTGGTTACTTCAGAAAACACAAAACCCTCGACAAAACAAGGAATCCCCCCCCCCCCCCTCCTTCCCCCCTTTTCCCCCCTCTTTAACAGAAAAATGCAATCGAAAGCAACGATTTTCAACAGAAAAAGATAAGTGAGGTGATTGGAGATAATGCTTACGTTGGTTGGAGAGCGTTGACGAGAATCGAAGATCCGAAAGGGGTTTAGGGTGGGGGGTCGGGGAGATGGCTTAATTGGAAGAAAGAAGCGACAAAACCCAGAGTAAGAAGAAGGAGTAGAGGTGCTCAACATTGATAAAAACCAATTCCTAAGCCAAACTAAGCAAATCAAAACGCTGCACTCAAAATTATATCTTTATTAAAGCAACAAAGGAACAGTATTGGGAGGCCGAAGCCGAAGCCGAAGCTGAAGCTGAAGCTGGTTTGGTTGAGGTGCCTAGGTTAGGTGAGGGTAAGAGGTTGTAGGTTTAGTAGCCGTGGGAATGAAGGAATGAATGTAGATTGAAGCTTGGGCTGTGTTGTACTTCTAGATTGTTGTGTATATGTTCATCCACACATCAAACACGACGACTTAACTTGTTTTCTTTTCAACCAATCGTCTTGTTTTCTGCATAGATTTATATAAAATTTTCTCACCAGATTCATTTCTGATATATCACCTCACTACAGGGATTGTTGTGTGAACCAAATCTCTAAAACACACGTTCTTTGTATGGGCAAATTAACCATAATTTTAATGTATTCAAGTACAACATTTTTAATATCTAAGTAAATTTATATATTTTAATAATAAAGTAACAATATAAAAAATTAACGTAATTTTTTTATATATCATTTGTTGATTTTTGTATAGAGAAGTATATGATCTTCTATTCATTTATGATGATTGTGCAATTTCTTTGATCACCTGGAAATCTGTTCTTTCCAAATTCAACTTCGCCACAGGTTGAACCACAAAATTTAATTTACTTTATATTCTGAAGTATTTGATTAATCCCGCTTCCTAATTGTAACGTTGTTGTTACTTAATTACTATCCGAAGGGAAAAGTATAACAAATATCAACGTCAGAATGCAACTGACAGAATAACACGTAATTAGTTTTAGTATATTTTTTGGGATAAAATACATAGATAAAAGAAATGGCATTTAATATTATATGGAGATCATGAAACCAGAAATATTACATGCATATCTCGTTATGTTTATATGTAAATCAAAATCACCTAATTCGATTTACTATGACTTTATGTAAATCAAAATGTGTTAGATTCGATTTAGTATGCGATATTATAAATCAAAATGCTTTAATTTAATTTACTATATGTTGCTGTAAATTGAAATACACTAATTCAATTTACATGTATTAAGATAAATCGAATTATACTAACTTGATTTACTAGAGAGTAGAGACATCTAAATCGAATTACGATACCAAATAATTCAAATATAAAAAATTTGATTTACTAGTATATTAAAGAGAATATATGAATCGAATTTAAGCAATTCAATTTACTACAAGATACAATATATATAAATACAATCAGAATGTTTTTGGTTCATTAGAGTAGAACTTGTAATGGCTAGTGATGATAGTTTTCTAGTTCTTGTGCATTATAGAGAGACAATTAAGAAAAAATGTGAGAGGAAATAAAATTTACAGATAAGGATCTGTTGAGTGTGTTTATCAAATCTTCAACGAGTTTTGTTGAGTTTTAACATACTATAATCTAAAATCTGGGACTGCATGGTGTGAAACGGGTGGAAAAGTAATTTTTATAAAATTTCAATTTCTGTTGTATGAGATGGTGTGAAGTACGACTCCTTTGTGATAGACATTAACGAAGATTTGCAAGTTTTGTTTCACTGTTGTCGTCAGTTTCCTGAGGTGACAACCATGAGCTATTGGCCAAGTTTGGAGATGTGATATGTAGTTCAGAAAGATCAAACCGAAATTTTTAATTATTAATAATGCCAAAAGCCTCTAATTCAATGCCTATTGGTACTTCTTCATCTGTGCATGTTTAGATTGAGTAGGAACCTACCTCATTCTAACGTTTTGTCCTACTAATTCGAAGTTGCATGTCTCAATTTATCTCTTTGCATACTAATTCGAATCTTGCTTATTCGATTTACTATGAGAAGTTCTAAATCAAATTTTCTTAATTTGATTTACATAGAAACACAAATAAGACATGCATGTAACATTTTTGGTTTCAAGACATCCATATAATTTTAGATGTCATTTTTTTTATCTATTTGTTTTATCCTATTTATTTGCTCCATTTCTTTCTTTCTTTGTTTCTCTTTTCCTTCTGATAGAACTAACCATCTATTCTTATTATAAAAGATAATACTAAGTTCTTTTGTATTGTGTTTAAGCCATATTTTCTCTTTTAATGATACTATATCAGCAATTCTGTTTACTTAGCAAAACTTGAAAATCAACCAATCATCTTTTAGTAAAAAGTTTTTAAAAAATTTAAAAAAATATCTATTATTATTCAATTAAAACATAAAGTAAAAATTAAATATAATAAATGCACATTAAAAGTATCATAATAATAATTATTATTAAAAGTTTCAGTTACAAATATTGAAATTCTACAACTTATACATGTTAATACTCTTAGTACTACATTATTTGGTCTATTTATATATGCTACATAAGACTCTACTACTCTTTATTTCTTAATTTATCATACCAATTAACGAAAACTCTTTCAAGTAAATTTACATTTGTCACATTTTTTATTTAATACATTCAAAATATATCATGATTATAAAATTACTTCATAATTTTATATATAAATTTTTTGAATTTTTTATTATTATTCATTTTTCTAAGATTAGACTTCAATTATTGTCCCCTAGTTTGGTGCTGGCCAATTTAGAGAGGGCATTGGTTCGGCTATTTAACTTTCGAGTTATGTGCCTGACTTCTGTTGCTTGGAATTGAGCTACTTGTTCTTGTGTTTCTTTTAAGTATTTCTTTATGTTGGGATTTTTAGCTTGGTAGGTCCCATTTATTTGAGAAGTTATTACTTGAGAGTCACTGAAGACTATTAATTTTATTGTCCCGACTTCTTTGGCTAGCCTCAAGTTAGCAAGCATGGCCTCATACCCTACTTGATTGTTAGAGGCTGGAAACTCGAATTTTGGTGAAAGTTCTATCCGAGTTGCTTTTTCATTTTCAACAATGATTTCTGCTCTACTTCCGACTTCGTTTAATAATCCATCTACATACAGATGCCAGGCTATAGAATCTCCTTGGACTCTTGTATACTCAGCCAAAAAGTCGGTCAGGTATTGTGATTTGATCGCTGTATGAGTTTCATATTTCAGGTCGCACTTGGACAGTTCCAGGGTCCATTATAGCATCCAACCCGTGATATCCATCTTTTGGAGGATGTGCTTTATAGGTTGACTAATTCGGAGTTTTATGGTATGGGTTTGGAAATAAGGTCGGAGTATTTGAGAGGCAAGAACGAGGGCATAAGTGAACTTTTCTATTTTTTGATAGTTTACTTTTACCCCATGTAGGACTTTACTGGTAAAGTAGACTGGTTGTTGTCCGTTCTTGTCTTCTCGAGTGAGAGCGGAGGCTATGGCCTTGTTTACAAATGCCAGGTATAGTATGAGCTCCTCTCCTTTTTTAGGTCGGGTAAGGATCGGTGGTTGACTCAGGAAGTTCTTAAAGTCTTGGAAAGCTTGCTCATATTCTTGAGTCCACTCGGATTGACATCCCTTCTTGAGTATTGAAAACAGAGCTAGAGATTTCAGGGCCCACCCTACCAAGAATCTAGATAAGGCTGTTAACCTTCCATTTAACTGTTGAACTTCTTTTAGGTAGGTCGGACTTTTCTTCTCAAGCATTGCTTTGCATTTGTCTGGGTTGGCTTTGATGCCCCTTTGGGTGAGCATGAATCCTAAGAATTTTTCCGCTTCCACTACGAAGGTCCATTTTGAGGGATTTAATCTTATATCATGCTTCCTTATTGTTTTGAATACCTCAATTAAGTCAGGCAAGAGATTAATATCTTCTTTTGTCTTTGACAAGCATATTGTTCACATAGACTTTCATTAACTTCCCAAAGTGAGGTGAAAATACCTTGTTCATTAATCGTTGATATGTGACTCCAGCATTATTTAATCTAAAAAGTATTACCACATAACAATAATTTGCTCTAGGAGTGATCAAAGAAGTCTTTTTCTTGATTCGGCTTGTACATCGGAGTTTGATTGTATCCTAAATATGCATCCATAAAGAATATGTATTTGTAGCTTGAAAGCTAAATCTACCAGAGCGTCAATGTCGGGAAGAGGGTATGGGTCCTTAGGACAAGCTTTATTGAGGTTGGTATAATCGACACATATTCTTCATTTCCTGTTTTGTTTCTTCACGAGTACTACATTGGCCAACCACAAAGGGTATTTTACTTCTCTTATGAACCTGGCTTCTAACAAAGCTTGGACCTATTCTTCAACGACTTGTGCTCTTTCGAGGCCAACCTTTCGTCATTTCTGTTGTACAAGTTGTGAGCTTGAGTAAACGCAAGCTTGTGATTCATGGGGTCGAATGTATTCCGGACATATCAGAGACCTTCCATGTGAAAAGATCAAAGTTTTCTTATAGGATCTTGACGAGATCTGCTTTCAATTCTTTGTCCAAGTTAGCTCATATGTTTGTTATTTTTTCGACTTGATCTCCGATTTGAATTTTCTCAGTTTTACCATTGGGTTGTGGTCTCAATTCTTCTCGAATTCAGGCACCGCCAAGTTCGATGCTATTGACCTCTTTCTCCTTTGCACATCCACGTAGGTTCAATCTCTTATTGTAGCACCTTCTCGCCAATTTCTGATCTCCTCTCACGATGACTATTCCCTTTAAGGTTGGGAATTTCATACAGAAATGAGGGATAGAGACGACCGAATCAAGCCGATTTAATGTTGTCTGACCTATTAGAGCATTGTAGGCTAATACTACATCAACCACAATATAGTCTGTACTCAAAGTTTGGACCTCGAACCTTTACCGAAAGTGGTGTGCAACAGAATGAAGCTAAGAGGTCGGATTGGTGTATCCCCCAACCCAAAAAGAGAGTGTCGGGGTATGCTCTAAGTTCTTTTTCTTCCAAGCCTAACTTGTTAAAGGCAAGTTTGAACAAAATGTCGGCCGAACTTCCTTGGTCCACCAGAGTCCTATAGAGATTTGCATTAGCGAGTATCATTGTGATCACAACAGGATCATTGAGCCCCGTTGTTATCCATTGAGCATATTCTTTTGTGAAAGAGATAGTGGGCAAGTCGGGGGCTTCAACCTCCTCCCCAACTTGATAAACTTCTTTCAAATGCCATTTACGAGAAGACTTAGTTAATCTGCCTCCTGCAAATCCTCCGGCTATCATGTGGATGTGTCTATTAGGAGTTTGTGGGGGCCGATCTCCTTGACTCCTGTCTTCCTCCTCTTTTTTTCTTTTTTCTTGATCATCCGATCCTTTTGCCAAGTATCTTTCTAAACGTCCTTCCCGAGCTAGTTTTTCTATCACATTTTTCAAGTCGTAGTAATAATTGATGGAATGTCCATATATCTTGTGATATTCGCAATATTCTATCCGACTTCCACCTTTCTTGTTTTTGATGGGCTGGGAAGGTGGAAATTTTTTGGTATGCAGATCTCTCGGTAGATGACAACAAGGAAAACTCGCAAAAGAGTGTAATTATGATATCTTCGAGACTTGTCTTAGTTGTACTCATCCTTTTTCTTCGCTTCCTTCTCTTTATCTCGAGCCTGGTAAGGAGGATTTTGTCTTCGAGCATGCTCTTTTAGTTAGGCATTCTCTTTCATATTCATGTATTTTTTCGCTCACTCTTGTACCTCGTACAGGGAGGTCAGGTGCCGTTTTGATATGAATTGGGAAAATGGTCCCTCTTTGAGGCCATTGACTAGCCCCATTATCACTTCTTCTGTAGGCAGAGTTTGAATCTCCAAGCAGGCTTTGCTGAATCTTTTCATGAAGCTCAAAGAGTTTCTTCAACCTCTTGCTTGACTCCTAGGAGGCTTGGAACGTGTTTGGCTTTATCTTTCTGAATGGAGAATCGAGTGAGAAACTTTCTTGCAAGATCGTCGAAGCAGGTTACAAACCTGGATGGTAGACTGTCGAACCACTTCATCACCGCTTTAGTTAGCATAATCAGGAAAGCTTCACAACGAGTTACATCTAACGCATTAGCCAAGTACATCCGGCTTTTAAAATTACTTAGATGGTGTCTCGGGTTGGTCGTTCCGTCCTAGAGGTCCATGTCAGAGCTCTTAAAGTTTCTTGGGACCATAGCCCTCATGATCTCTTCAATGAATAGATCTTCTCCTCCAAAAGGGGTTTCTTCCCGATCTACATGATTGTTCCGACCTCGAAGGTCGGCTTTTAATTTCAAAAGCTTTTCTTCTATTTCTCTTCGTGGACGTACTTCCATTCTCAAGTCTCTTTCAACTTCTCTTTGTCACTCTATCTCCTGCTCAAGTTATTCTAGTCAGCTATGATGTCTGTGCACGAGTCCCATGAGTTATATTGGATGTCAGTTCAACATATTTTCTGGTGGGTGTATCTCTGAAGGTATAATTTTGTATAATTCTAATATAAAAATTTATGCTTTTTTTTTAAATAAATGAATTCAAATTTTTAAATAATAAACTATATTTTAATTTATATTATATTTTAGTTAAATAATTATATAAAATTATATATAAATTATCAAATAAATATTCTGTAAAATAATGTTAATATAAAACAATTTAAATTTAACATTAATTTATATATTATTTAATCAATTTTTAAATAATATAATATTTATTAAAATATACTATATAGTATAATTAATTTATCTCACGGCACATGGGCGAATCTCACTCTAGTAATATTACAATTGTTTATACGTTTTAGATGCTATAATACCTGCTGAGATATGACAAGAAATTGGCTAGTTAATTTAGGAAATCAAGGGAGGATAGTTGAGATCATGAGGCCAATTTAGGAAAACTGAATTCGTACACTGTGCGAGAGTGTGGTACTATCGAGAATTACTCGTTCTTAATTATACGACAATGCGATCAAAAAAGGGACCAGCCATGACTTGGATTGAGGAGTGTTTGTGCACACTACATCTATTTCCGATATTTAATCAAGAAAGGTCGAAACGGGCCCTCAAACTGAAAGAACGAATTAACGAAATTAATGACCTTTCGTGGCACAAAGGACTACCGCGATAAACGTTGACATAAAATTTGATAAAAAGCAATTTCTTTATTAATAACGAACAAATCGGACTACTAACAATAAGGGTTAAAATTAATAAATAAATACAGCCAAAATTCATATCCACTGAATGCTGCTTATCACGTCTGTATTTCTTGCATGGCGTCATTCTTAGTACGTATCATTTAATTATTCGAGCGATGAAGATTACAAAAAACGACCAAAAGAAAGTACCTTGTAAGTGCGAAGGCAGCAGTAGATGCCGACATGCAAACTACTGAATGAAATCGAACTTCACTCCCAATCTCAACTACGATTTGGAAAGCTCAAACTCAATAAACAGGTACATATACAGACAGGAGCTCCAAGAAACTCCTTACCGTCCAACAAATTAGTCATTTACATACCTTGTCAGCACCATCACAAAATCATAACATCTTGACAATAGATGCTGCTATCTTCAAGCATGCCAATGGGAGATTCTTGAGCAACATCCATTTAAGTTGCAGCTGCTAGAGTAGCATAACCATGCCTGTCGTTGGAGCACAAGGGGATTCCTGTCATGGCTTGCATAAATTACATCCTCAGTCAAGATCTCGTCATAAACGTGAACTAGACATGGTAATTCATTCCAACCTTAATGAGACAAATATGAGGAATGTTTAGGCCTACAGCAGGAGAGCGACAATTTTTCCGGAGGAAAGAATAAAGGTTGATGGTGAACTGCTTTAAGAATGATGAGTTCCACTTGGCCTTCACGTGAGAATGACCTATTACATATGCTGCTCCAGCACGTTTAGCTTCAACAAGTTCCATGAGTTCTTCCTTAACTCGTGGATCTTTGTATATTGTATTGATCAACTCAAACCTAATCCGGCGTCTGTTGTTGAGTTCGGGCGATTCTTGCTCATACATGGATTGCAGCTTCTTCAGTGCAGGGGATTTGCTACTAGTAACAGTCAAAGCCCCAGGAAGACTTGTACTGCTGCCTTCTTCAGATCCAGATGCAGATTCTGACATTAGCAATCTTGTCCCAAACTTACCTGATGTCCTAACCACAGCCATCCGGCCATCCACCGAACCCTCCTGGCTTCCAGAACAACCTTCTGCTTCCAATTGAATGTATTCTGCTATACTCATTACCAGCTCATTTTCAAAATCATTTTCATGGCTGTAGACATCTTTATAGCCATTACGAACAATGCACCGGTATAATCTAAAAGATTTGGGACCTACTCTGCCAATTAGGTAACGTTCCTTATGGGGCACAGAAGGCACAGGTACGGTCTTAATACAGACAAAAACAACCACTTGGTAAAAAGCTGGCAAATTTGTTAAGAAATGGGTAAAACTGGCAGGGATTCCAGTAGCCAATTCAGTATATATAAGCCCCAGTCCCGGAACCCTAACAATCCCAAGACTAGGACCCAGTGTGAGGATCCACTTCATTGAAACTTTGTTATGCATGTCAAATAAATATTTTTTCCTTGAACCATAATGCCAGGCGTACATAACAACCATAAAGAGTGCAGAGAGCACAAGTGGAACCCAACCACCTTTTGGGATTTTCATGCAGTAAGACGAAAGGAAGAGAACCTCAATTGAACCAAAAAATAAAACAAATCCTATAGCAAGTAGAAGACTTTGATGCCTTACAATGTTGATGACTAGTGACATCAACCATGTGGTCACAAACATCACAATCAGACTCGCAATCCCTGCAATAAAGATATCATGAGCTGAGAATCAGCAGCCAATAAATAGGGCCGCATCAGTGTAATAACACTAACAATTTTTAAAAAGTTCACATTTGCTCAATGTTAGAGTAAGCTTTTTACCCTATCACTTAAACATGTATTGCAACATCATTGAAATTGCATAACAGTATATGATTATGATAATCTTGAAAAGTTGACACTAATAGTGCATCATGATTTGCTACTTTTTTCATTTCCTAAGAAAAGGTTTTACAGACATTTCAAACAGAAAGGCATAACATGCTTCACTAATAAAGTAGAACATTTATCACATAATATAAAACATTTATCACATAATAAACATTTATACACACACACACACAAAAAAAACTAAAAAATAAAAACATCTATCATTAATATTTCAATCAATATATAAATAAATAATCTAACATAAAAACAAAAGTACCATAACCCGTTAGTTTAACATTGGAGATTTTAAAGACCATTGTTTTGACACAACTTACCATAAGCATATCCTATATGGTTCTTGTCTCCAAAACCAACTGTCATAACCAGGCTAATTATCAAAAGTACCCAATTTATCTCAGGAATATATGTCTGACCATGAATCCACCTTCTGGAATGCACTGCTTTAACACGAGGGAAACATTCAAATGCATGACATTGTTGGACAATTGAGAATGTTGAAGAGATGACACCCTGACTTGCAACTATTGCTGCCAAAGCTGCCACCACAAATACTGGCCAGAATAGGATATCTACATAATGAGAAAGACATTCTGACATAAATTAAAAAGACTTAACGGCTATGAATTCTAGTAGAAACATACTACAGGTTATTGCTTCCAGCTAAATATTCAGTACAACCTGAAAAATTCATACCAACAACCACTCAATGTTTATGCACCTTATGAATGCAGATAACAGTGATTCATGCTGTTCAGAAATTTCCGAGATGACCTATCATACTTTTTAATTACTAGCATTCACATTAGCTAACCTGGAATAGAAGCATAAAAGCTTATGGGCACCGCAGATAAATTCTTTGAAAGAAAAGCAGCCTGTCCCATATACTGAAGAATAAGACATGGATAAACGACACAACAAAATGAAACCTGCATGGCAACAAGGATATAATCACAACTGTTACAACAATCATCTCTAAAAACAAAATCAATCTAACAATTGCAGCATTCTGTTTAAAAATGAGGATTCACCTATAAAGGCCTCTTTTTTTTGTGGGATATAAATTAAGGCCTACTTTTTATGCCTAGGATCATGGATGCAGGCAAATATGGGTCAATTCAAAGATTGTTTTCACAATCCACTTTAGCCTGAAATGTCAGTTAGCTATAGTCACTTTATAAATGTCAGTTACTTATAGTCTGTCTTATTTCCTCTGGCTGTAATGCTTGTGCAGCATATAATTAAAAAAAGACTCCATATGAGACTAATATATCAGTATGCAATACAAAATAGTGAGTATGGTTGAATCAACTGCTCCCTAAAATTAATCGACTTCATGTTAACTTGCCATCTGAGTACAGTTCTTCATTGCCTAATATCATCTACTATAGCATATATTAGTCACATGAAATATCAGTCTGAAGTTTATTACATGTAGGCACGTATAATGACAAAAGGAAAGTTTCATCACCATAACTGAAACCTAAAGTTAAATAACAGTAATCGTTCTTGGGCATCTGTTTATAGGGAATCCAGTATGAAGTTGAAATACTCATTAATATGCATTCAGTGCACTTACCCTTATAGGTGCTTGTCTGTAGTACCCAAGGTCTGCAAACATAGCTTCAGTCCCTGAAGTTATAACAAGAAAACCATAATGAATCTGGCAATGACAATAGTTCAGTAGAACTTGAATTTCAGATTTAACACTGACCCGTAACACACAGAAACACTCCTCCTAGATTGGCCCATCCATCTTTTCCTGTAACTGAAAAGAACTTGTATATATAATATGGAGAAAGAGCCTTATATACTCTTGGATTCCACGTGATTACATTGTAAATGCCAACCGCGAAAATAGACAGTAACCATAAGATCATTATGGGAGGAAACATGAAGGCAACCTTGTCGGCACCACGGTGTTGCAGAACAAAGAGTCCAACCAGCAGAACACAAGAAATAAAAGGTATCATACCTGTGTAATGATATAAATGTCATCACAAACATTTCATAATATTGTTTGGAGAAGAGAACAGCCTGATATCTCTGGGGAAACTTAAGTGTATAAAGTTTCAGAATCAATTTCCCAATTCCTTATTGTTTTCTTTATACTGAAAAATACCAAAAAGCAAACTTTATTCTACATTTTTGGAAATAGCTGTTCATCAGGAAGACAGGAAAGCATCTGAATAGGCTCAAGCCACAATGATCAAAAGACCATAACTTTCTGTTAGAGTCAGCCAACCCAAATCAATATTTTATATCCTTTAAGTTATTCAAGTCAGAGCATTTTAGATATTGTTGGGTGGAAGAATAGCATTTTTCCACTTACTGTTGTCTGTAATCTTTGCTTCGATCCTCAGACCTTCAACTGATGAGAGAACTGCAAGATATATTTCTCATAAAGTCAAGAAAGATACTTATAGTGGTAATAAGGGATTAACAAAAAAAAAAGTAACATTGATCAGATAAATTTTACCAGACACACTAGCATATTTATGAGCACAAATTGTGCTCCCTTACCTGAAATGGCAGGCATGAGTGCACCAACACAAATTGCCATACAAGCACCCAATAAAACAAAAAGAAGCAGCGCCGGTTTTGACCTCTTGTGTTTCTCAACAAATTTTTTCAGAGGTGACGGTGGTATACTTCTATTTGAACAACCAGGCTTGTGATATGCAGAAAGCTCCTCATCAGATGCTTGATGGTTAGGAAGCAAACAAAATTTGGCATTTCTGCAAAGCTGGGAATACAAAGCAATAGTTCCCCCTGCACAAGTTCAATGTTTTAGTACCACTACACTCATTGCACAGAAATTTCCAAGGTACTAAATTACCACCCACCAACAAACACACACACACAGACACACACAAAGGAAAAAAGAGGATTAGAATTATCATCATAAAGGAAATGGACCTTACCTTCACCATTATCATCTGCATTCAACATGATAATAGCATACTTCAACAAAGAAATGAGAGAGAGAGTCCAAAAAATCAAAGAAAATGCACCAAATATCACTTCCTCATTTTGAATATGTTGCAGCTTTCCAGCAAATATACTTTGATAGACATACAGAGGGGAGGTGCTCAGATCTCCAAACAAATAGCCTAAACTCTGGTATGACAGAAACAGAAGTGCTTTACGTTGAAATCTGCCGTCCACCTGTTTATAAAGACAAATCAGACACTATGGACTTGTGTTTTTGTTTTCTTTTTAACTTCAATAAAGCAAACTTCAGCTCAAAATGTAAATATAAATAAATAAACAAAAAACCATGAACGAAAATACAAGAGGCATTGAACTTTTCTATAAAATGCTGTATTGCGAATTGCCATCACAGCACATTCTATGGAAGAAACCCGTGGTTTATGGTGATAAACAGTTTCAGCTTAATTTTTGAAGCTCCTACCAACAACACAGCAGCAAGAAGCTAATCTTTCACGAACCTAGAAGTAAGATATATTATATTGTTTCCAGATCAGCGATCCAACGGATCTTATTCTTTATTTCGCTTAATTCTCTTGTTAAGATAAACTTCAAAAGCGCAGCTATCCAATGATCACTGATACAATTAAATTGGACATTCAATTCATTCGGTTTTGGATCGAAGAAAAGGAAATTGAATCTGAAAAATGAAAGCAAACGGAAAAGCCATAGTTGGTTCGAATGTATCACAATAAGTATTTCAAGTTAGGGTTTGAATTGTGGCGAAAACAGAGAGAAAGTGAGGAAACCATAACGTACCGTGGTCGATGAACTCCGTTGGGAACCATAAGGTACCACGGTAGATGAACCCCGATTGTCTCTGTCGGCATCGTCCGAGTTCATAGCGAAGCTGCCACAGGAACAGAGCAGCGTTCTTTCTGGTTATGGCGTTGAATCAGATTAAACGTAGAAATTCCTCTTCTCTTGGGGATAAAAGAAAGGGAAAGTCAATTCCTGAAGTGATTAGACCGCGAAACTGCCTCTAACTTCTCTAACTAATGTTTTTCCGCCATTTGCAGACTGGCGTGTAAAAAAGCTGTGAGAACTTTCACCTGTGAAAAAATCAGCGTTGTCATTAATTTTTGGGTTATGTGTGGTTGGGCCGTTGGGGAAATAAAAATGATCAAATTCTAATAAATGAAAAATTATCAAATTTTAACTATACTAACAAATTTCACTCAAATTTTATTCCTCAATCAAAATATGCTTTCAATATAAAAAAATGGGATGAATGTTTGATAATAATGCTACTGTTCTTTGAATCTAATGGAAAAGCATTTATCTGATCTTTGAGTTCTTAATTGATTGATTGCATGCATGTTGTAATTTTGTGTATTCTTCCTTATATTTTTGTCTTTTGAAATTTTATTTTTGGCTGATTGTTTTGTTTATTTTTTTAGTGATAATGTTATTTACTAATATTTTATTTTGGTTGAGTTAAGTTTTACTTTGATTTTTGAGATTTGCAAGTTGTATTGATTTAGTCTATGAAATTTTAATTGTTCTAATTTAGTTCTCTAAATTTAAAAAAATACACTACATTAGTCCCTCGTTTATTTTTTGTCATCGAAACAGTAATGTCGTGTGAGGTGGTTTACTCCTTACCAATGGTTAGTTGAGCTTGCGAATAAAAACATTATACCAATTTAATTCTTTTCTCTTTTATAACCTAAACCAAAGAACAATGTCATCTTCTTTATATATGTGTATCTGTTTTGCCGTCTCAAAGTTCTTTTTTCTTCTCAGCGCTGCTTCCTTCTCTATCCTTTGCTACCACCGCCACCTTTTTAAACGCGAAAATTTTCATCCCTCAGGATTGAAAAATACATTTAAATCCCTCATCTTAAAAAACACATGACAATTATACCCCTCTGTCGAGTTGGGGCTCAAAACGGGAACGGAGAATACTGACTTGGAGGGGTGGAAACTGAGCTGTCCGTTTTACCTGATGATGTGGATGGGGAACAAATTATTAATGGACAAATTGGTCCTTGTGCCTCAAAACGATGTCGTTAGCATCTCCCACCTTATTTCACCATTCCTAATCCCCATAACACCCAGAAACTACTCCAGTTATTACAGAAAACCCTACCAGAAGACAAACATCTTCTTTCTCCCTTAAAAAAAACGTTTTCTTCCAGTTGAATGTGGTGATGTGCTTAGTGGACATCGTGGTTAGCGAAGGGAATGGCAAGCTTCGTCCGGCAAAAAACTGCTATCTTCTACAGAGGTAAGGGTAATAGTCGAGGATACGTGCATTGTTGTTTAAATATTAGTGACAATATAATGCATGGAGTTGGGCTTAGGGGTGATTGCATATTTTATTTCGGGTAAAAGAATGAGAAAAAGTTATGTGGAGTTTACTGATTTCAAAATTTGAGGCACTTAATCTAGGGTTTAATGTCTGATTTATGTTGTTGTGGATAATGTAGATGGATGATATATATGTGGTACCTGTTTTTCATCACGGAGGCCATTTTGGTAGAGGACCCAGTGGAACTCTTGAGTATATTGGTGAAAAAGTTGAAAATTTTCCGAAGATCGACTTGGACTTCGTGAATTTTGGAGATTTGGTGATATTGTTCAAGGGTCTGTGCTATGCATCATACAAGGCAGTTTATTGGTATGATCCAATAAGCAGTGACATTGAGACTGGACTGCACATTCTGAGAGGGGATGTAGGAATCAATGAGATGCGAGAGAACAAGCTGAGGAATTCAACCACGGATGAGTTTTACATTTACTTTGGCCACCCCGTGGATGAGCCACAAATAGTGGAAGAAGATGCTGCTGCAAAAATGGGGGCGGAGGAATTTGATGATTACATTGATGTTGATAGCATCAGGAGGGAGCTTCAGTCGTCACCATCCACAGAAGATGATAGGTATGACAGTGGGGAGGACGAACTGTATAAACCTCCTCCAGCTGTTTCTGAAACTATTTTTGATGATGATTATTCTAGCTGTGATGAGAAAAATGATGGTTGGTGGACGAAATTGTGTTCCTTTTTCCTTGTAATTGGATTTTAGAAATTGGCACGAGTGAACACAACTCCGTTCAACTAACCAGCAAGTGTACTGGGTCGTCCAAGTAATACCTTACGTGAGTAAGGGTCGAATCCACAGAGATTATTGGTTTGAAGCAATCAATATTTATTTTATTAATCTTAGTCAGGATGTGAAAGAAAATTGTTTGGGCTACTTGAACAATAGAGTTACTTGTTTATGATTAAAAGTGGAATTATTAGATTTGATTATAAAAATAAAAGAGGAGGACAGCGTTACTTGTTAGGCAATAAAGAGAAATATGTTGGAGTTTTGGAGATGCTTTGTCCTTTGACTTCAACTCTTCCTTGGAATCCTCTTCTCACACGCAGGTTCTATCCATGGCAAGCTCTATGTAGGGTGTCACCGTTGTCAATGGCTACTTCCCATCCTCACAGTGAAAGCTAATGCTCACGCACTCTGTCACAGTACGGCCAATCACCGGTTGGTTCCCGCTCCTACTGGAATAGAATCCCTCTTTTGCGTCTGTCACTAACGCCCAGCAGGTTAAAGTTTGAAGCACGTCACAGCCATTCAATCCCGGAATCCTACTCAGAATACCACAGACAAGGTTTAGACTTTCCGGATTCTCATGAATGCCGCCATCTATCCGGCTTATACCACGAAGATTCTGTTGGGGAATCTAAGAGATATTCATTCAATCTGATGTAGAACGGAGGTGGTTGTCAGGCACACGTTCATAGGTTGAGGAAGGTGATGAGTGTCACGGATCATCACCTTCTCCACAGTTAAGCGCGAATAAACATCTTAGATAAGAACAAGCGTGTTTGAATGGAAAACAGAGGAATTGTATTAAATCATCGAGACGCTGCAGAGCTCCTCACCCCCAACAATGGAGTTTAGAGACTCATGCCGTCACAAAGTATGTAATTCAGATCTGAAAATGTCATCAGGTACAAGATAAGTCTGTAAAAGTTGTTTAAATAGTAAACTAGTAACCTAGGTTTACAGAATATGAGTAAACTAAGATAATTGGTGCAGAAATCCACTTCTGGGGCCCACTTGGTGTGTGCTGGGGCTGAGACTAAAGCTTTCCACGTGTGAAGGCCTTCCTTGGCGTCAAACTCCAGGTTTTGACGTGTTTTGGGCGTTCAACTCCGGATCATGACGTTTTTCTGGCGTTTAACTCCAGACAGCAGCATGTACTTGGCGTTTAACGCCAAGTTACGTCGTCTATCCTTGCGCAAAGTATGGACTATTATATATTGCTGGAAAGCCCTGGATGTCTACTTTCCAACGCCGTTGAGAGCGCGCCAATTGGACTCCTGTAGCTCCAGCAAATCCATTTCGAGTGCAGAGAGGTCAGGATCCAACAGCATCAGCAGTCCTTCTTCAGCCTAAGTCAGATTTTTGCTCAGTTCCCTCAATTTCAGCCAGAAAATACCTGAAATCACAGAAAAATACACACACTCATAGTAAAGTCCAGAAATATGATTTTTGCTTAAAAACTAATAATATTTAACTAAAAACTAATTGAAACATGCTAAAATCTACATGAAATTACCCCCAAAAAGCGTACAAAATATCCGCTCATCACAACACCAAACTTAAACTGTTGCTTGTCCTCAAGCAACTAGATGAATAAAATAGGTTCTAACAGAAATTAAGAAGTAATAATATTTTTGAGTTTTAAATGAGGCTCAGATTTATTAGATGAGCGGGGCTTGTAGCTTTTTGTCTCTGAACAGTTTTGGCATCCCCCTGTATCTTTAAATTTTCAGAATAATTGGCATCCTTAGAAACTCAAAATTCAGATAGTATTATTGACTCTCCTAGTGTAGTATGTTGATTCTTGAACACAGTTATTTTATGAGTCTTGGCTGTGGCCCTAAGCGCTTTGTTTTCCAGTATTACCACCGGATACATAAATGCCACAGACACATAACTGGGTGAACCTTTTCAGATTGTGACTCAGCTTTGCTAGAGTCCCCAGTCAGTGGTGTCCAGAGCTCTTAAGCACACTCTTTTGCTTTGGATCACGACTTTAACCACTCAGTCTCAAGCTTTTCACTTGGACCTTCATGACACAAGCACATGGTTAGGGACAGCTTGATTTAGCCGCTTAGGCCTGGATTTTATTTCCTTGGGCCCTCCTATCCATAGATGCTCAAAGCCTTGGATCCTTTTTACCCTTGCCTTTTGGTTTTAAGGGCTGCTTGGCTTTTATTCCTTTTGATTGTAATTATATTTTTTTTTTGATTTTTTTTGGACTGCTTTTTCTTGCTTCAAGAATCAATTTCATGATTTTTCAGATCATCAATAATATTTTTCGTGTTCCTCATCCTTTCAGGAGCCAATATTCATCAAATTCAAAATACAATTTATGCACTGTTCAAGCATTCATTCAGAGAACAAAAAGTATTGCCACCACATATAATTAATTATAAATTTTATTATTAAGAACTCGAAAAATATAGATTACTTCTTTATTCTTAAAAGAAAAAATCTACTACTTTATTCATGCCTGATGATGATGAGAAAAATAAATTATAGCTTAATTGGAAATAAAATCAAAATAGACATACTAATTACTACTACTACTATATATCTCCTAAGGTAAAATCCTATAATAATACTATCACAGAGTTAAAGCTGGAATTAGAACTTAACAACCTGTTGTTTTGGGGAGTAGGTGCTCCTCTAAAATATGTGGTGCTTTTTCATGGATTAATCCTTTGGCACTTCAGCTCCCTTAAGTTCACATCCTTGCTCTTCCTGTTCTCTTAGGTGCCATGATCTTAATGAGTTTTAGCTCAGTGATCATGGCAAATCACACCAAACTTAGAGGTTTGCTTGTCCTCAAGCAAAAGAAAGGAGAGGAGAGGAGTAGAAGGAAAGGCATTTTCATAAAAAGATAAGATGAGTTGAAAAAGAATTGAAAAAGATTTAGATTGGAAAAAGATTTGGGCTTATGAATTAAGATATATTTGATATTTTTGAAAAAGGGATTTTAGAAATTAGTGTTTCTAGAAATTAGGATTAAAAATTTTAGAATTGAAGGATGATAATTTGAAACATGTTTATGCAAGAAGTCATGGATTGAAACTTAAAAATTTAGAAAAATTGTAAAGAAAAACGAATTTTACCTCCTCCCCACCATCCTGGCGTTAAACGACCAGGATGCTAGCAAACTGGCGTTAAACGCCCAGAAGGTGCATCTTTCTGGCGTTTAACGCCCAGAAGATGCTCCTTTCTGGCGTTTAACGCCCAGATGGCTACCCTTACTGGCGTTAAACGCCCAGTAGGAGCTTCTTTTGGGCGTTTAACGCCCAAAGTATTTCTTACTGGCTTTTTCATGCCAGTGAGCTTCCAAATTTCCCTGTAACTCTGTGACTTCAACCAATTGCTATTTCACCTTTTGAAGATACTTGGACTCAAACCTGTAAAGAAATAATTAATTAATTAATACGAATAAAATTAAATTTTGTGATTGGCTGGGTTGCCTCCCAGCAAGCGCTTCTTTAATGTCATTAGCTGGACTGAGTTTTAATCAAGCCTCAGTTTTGAGCATTCTTGCTCAAATTGCCTTCAAGATAATGTTTGACTCTTTGTCCATTAACAATGAACTTTTTGTTAGAGTCATTATCCTGAAGCTCTATGTATCCATATGGTGATACGTTGTAATGACATATGGATCTCTCCACCGGGATTTTAATTCCCCAGGGAATAATTTGAGCCTAGAATTGAATAGCAGAACTTTTTGCCCTGGCTCAAAGACTCTGGATGACAATTTCTTATCATGCCATCTTTTCGCTTTCTCTTTGTAAATCTTTGCATTTTCGAAAGCATTGAGTCTAAATTCCTCTAGCTCTGATTCGAGACTCTCAGCCATATTGACCTCTCTTACCAGAGAGTCAATTATATCAACACTCATGCAGTCATTTGGGGTGTCTGGATGTTGCATGGCTTTAACAACATTCAGCTTGAACTCTTCCTCATTGACTCTCAAGGTTACTTCCCCTTTTTGGACATCAATGAGGGTTCGGCCAGTTGCTAGGAAAGGTCTTCCTAGAATGAGAGTTGCACTCTTGTGCTCCTCCATTTCCAGCACCACAAAGTCAGTAGGAAAGGCAAATGGCCCAACCTTGACTATCATTTCCTCAATCACGCCTGATGGGTATTTAATGGAGCCATCAGCAAGTTGAAGACATATCCTGGTTGGTTTGATTTCTTCAGTTAAACCAAGCTTTCTGATAGTAGATGCAGGCATTAGGTTGATACTTGCTCCAAGATCACATAAAGCTTGCTTGGTGCAAGTGCCCTCTAATGTGCATGGTATCATAAAGCTCCCAGGATCTTTAAGCTTCTCAGGTAAGCTTTTCAGAATGACTGCACTGCATTCTTTAGTGAGGTAAACTTTTTCAGTTTCCCTCCAATCCTTCTTATGACTTAAGATCTCTTTCATGAACTTAGCATAAGAGGGTATTTGCTCAAGTGCTTCTGCAAACGGAATCTTTATTTCAAGAGTCCTGAGGTAGTCTGCAAAGCGGGCAAATTGCTTATCCTGTTCCGCTTGGCGGAGTTTTTGAGGATAAGGCATTTTGGCTTTGTATTCCTCAACCTTAGTTGCTGCAGGTTTATTACCTACAGAAGTGGGTTGGGAAGCCTTTTTAGAAGGGTTGTTATCAGCACTTGTATGTGACTGATTCCCCACTGGTATTTGAATGCCAGTGGTGGGAGCTGGAGTGGTGTTAGACACCCCTTCCTTGTTTGTTACTGGCGTTTGAACGCCAGCTTTGTCCCTTTCTGGGCTCGGACTGTCTTCAGGAGGATTTTGAGTATCCACTTGTTCATTTCTTGGTTTCCTGCTGCTTTGAAGTGAGGTATTTAATGTTTTACCACTTCTTAATTGAACTGCTTGACATTCTTCTGTTATTTGTCTTGACAGTTGTTTTTCTGTCTGCTTTAATTGTACTTCCATGTTCCTGTTAGCCATTCTTGTTTCCTGTAATATTTCCTTGAATTCGGCTAGCTGTTGAGTTAGAAAGTCCAATTGCTGATTGAATTCATTAGCCTGATCCACTGGACTGAGTTCTGCAGTTACTGTTTTAGCTTCTTCTTTCATGAAAGATTCATTGCTTAAGTACAGATGTTGATTTCTGGCAACTGTATCAATAAGCTCTTGAGCCTCTTCAATTGTTTTTCTCATATGTATAGATCCACCAGCTGAGTGGTCTAGAGAAATCTGAGCTTTTTCTGTAAGCCCATAGTAGAAGATGTCTAATTGCACCCATTCCGAAAACATTTCAGAGGGGTATTTTTTTAGCAACTCTCTGTATCTCTCCCAGGCATCATAAAGAGATTCATTATCTCCTTGTTTGAAGTCTTGGATGCTTAGCCTTAGCTGTGTCATCCTTTTTGGAGGGAAATAGTGATTCAGGAATTTTTCTGACAGCTGTTTCCATGTTTTTATGCTGTTCTTAGGCTGGTTATTTAACCATCTCTTAGCCTGATCTTTTACAGCAAATGGAAACAGTAATAGTCTGTAGACATCCTGATCTATTTCCTTATCATGTACTGTATCAGCAATTTGCAGAAATTGTGCCAGAAACTCTGTAGGTTCTTCATGTGGAAGACCAGAATACTGGCAGTTTTGCTGCACCATGATAATGAGCTGAGGATTCAGCTCAAAGCTACTAACTCCAATGGAGGGTATACAAATACTGCTCCCATATGAAGCAGTAGTGGGGTTAGCATATGACCCCAGGGTCCTCTTGTCTTGTCCATTCATACTTACTTTAGAATTGGAATACAAGAGATAATTTATATGTTGATTTAGAAAAATGGAATAAGTAAAACAAAATATATAAAAAGAAAATATGATAATAATAATTTTTTTTTTTTGAAAACTTTTCGAAAAAATTGAAATTAAAATCTGAAACTTATATAAAAATTTCGAAAAAGTGGTTCAAAATTAGTTAGAAAATATAAAATTTTTGAATTTTGAATTTTATGATGAAAGAGAAAAACACACAAAAGACACAAGACTTAAAATTTTTAGATCTAGTGCTCCTTATTTTCGAAAATTTTTGGAGGGAAAACACCAAGGAACACCAAACTTAAAAATTTTAAGATCAAGATACAAGAAAAACTCAAGAACACTTTGAAGATTCACAAGAACACCAAGAACACAAGAAAGAACACCAAACTTAAAATTTTTAGAAAACTTTAATAAATTTTCGAAAAATAAAGAAAAATTAACAAGAAAACACCAAACTTAAAGTTTGGCACAAGATTAAATGGAGAAAAAATGTTTTTGAAAAAGGTTCCAAAGCGTAAACCCAATTGGATTAAATATAACACTTGTTCTAAGTATTCCAATTAATGCTTTAGAAAGAACAAAAGTGAAACAAGAAAAGACACAAAACAAGAACAACTTGAAGATCAATGAAGAACCAAGAGCAAAAACACGAAAATTTTAGAGAAAATTTAAAATATGCAATTAACACCAAACTTAGAACAAGACACTAAACTCACGAAAATTAGCAATTAATTAAAAGAAAAATAATAAATTTTGAAAAGAAATTTTTGAAAAGAAACTATCCTATCAATATTGATTTAATGACTCTATAAAAAAAATAAGAACAAAAATAAAAAATAAAAATAAATTATTCCTAATCTAAGAAATAAAATAAGCCTTCAATTGTTCAAACTCAATAATCCCCGGCAACGGCGCCAAAAACTTGGTGGACGAAATTGTGTTCCTTTTTCCTTGTAATTGGATTTTAGAAATTGGCACGAGTGAACACAACTCCGTTCAACTAACCAGCAAGTGTACTGGGTCGTCCAAGTAATACCTTACGTGAGTAAGGGTCGAATCCACAGAGATTATTGGTTTGAAGCAATCAATATTTATTTTATTAATCTTAGTCAGGATGTGAAAGAAAATTGTTTGGGCTACTTGAACAATAGAGTTACTTGTTTATGATTAAAAGTGGAATTATTAGATTTGATTATAAAAATAAAAGAGGAGGACAGCGTTACTTGTTAGGCAATAAAGAGAAATATGTTGGAGTTTTGGAGATGCTTTGTCCTTTGACTTCAACTCTTCCTTGGAATCCTCTTCTCACACGCAGGTTCTATCCATGGCAAGCTCTATGTAGGGTGTCACCGTTGTCAATGGCTACTTCCCATCCTCACAGTGAAAGCTAATGCTCACGCACTCTGTCACAGTACGGCCAATCACCGGTTGGTTCCCGCTCCTACTGGAATAGAATCCCTCTTTTGCGTCTGTCACTAACGCCCAGCAGGTTAAAGTTTGAAGCACGTCACAGCCATTCAATCCCGGAATCCTACTCAGAATACCACAGACAAGGTTTAGACTTTCCGGATTCTCATGAATGCCGCCATCTATCCGGCTTATACCACGAAGATTCTGTTGGGGAATCTAAGAGATATTCATTCAATCTGATGTAGAACGGAGGTGGTTGTCAGGCACACGTTCATAGGTTGAGGAAGGTGATGAGTGTCACGGATCATCACCTTCTCCACAGTTAAGCGCGAATAAACATCTTAGATAAGAACAAGCGTGTTTGAATGGAAAACAGAGGAATTGTATTAAATCATCGAGACGCTGCAGAGCTCCTCACCCCCAACAATGGAGTTTAGAGACTCATGCCGTCACAAAGTATGTAATTCAGATCTGAAAATGTCATCAGGTACAAGATAAGTCTGTAAAAGTTGTTTAAATAGTAAACTAGTAACCTAGGTTTACAGAATATGAGTAAACTAAGATAATTGGTGCAGAAATCCACTTCTGGGGCCCACTTGGTGTGTGCTGGGGCTGAGACTAAAGCTTTCCACGTGTGAAGGCCTTCCTTGGCGTCAAACTCCAGGTTTTGACGTGTTTTGGGCGTTCAACTCCGGATCATGACGTTTTTCTGGCGTTTAACTCGAGACAGCAGCATGTACTTGGAATTTAACGCCAAGTTACGTCGTCTATCCTTGCGCAAAGTATGGACTATTATATATTGCTGGAAAGCCCTGGATGTCTACTTTCCAACGCCGTTGAGAGCGCGCCAATTGGACTCCTGTAGCTCCAGCAAATCCATTTCGAGTGCAGGGAGGTCAGGATCCAACAGCATCAGCAGTCCTTCTTCAGCCTAAGTCAGATTTTTGCTCAGTTCCCTCAATTTCAGCCAGAAAATACCTGAAATCACAGAAAAATACACACACTCATAGTAAAGTCCAGAAATATGATTTTTGCTTAAAAACTAATAATATTTAACTAAAAACTAATTGAAACATGCTAAAATCTACATGAAATTACCCCCAAAAAGCGTACAAAATATCCGCTCATCAATGGTATAAAAAGAAAAAAGAAATCTGAAAGAAAAGGAGAAGGTTCTGCCAAAGAGTAAGGTCAATGTCAAGAAAGGGACAAGGGCAGAGTCAAGTAAAAGTAAAAAAAAAAGTTGGACAAAGGAGTGTAAGTGGGAGTGATGCCAAAGGAACCAGGCCAACTACAAAGCCTAAAGGAACTGGGCCTACTGTAAAGCCCAAAAGGACCAGCCTCGCTGCTAAGCCCAAAGAAATTGGGCCTAATGTAAAGCCCCAAAGAATTAGGCTTGCTGTACAGGCTAAAGAAGCTGTGCCTACTGTGCAGCCCAATAATAGGCCTCCAATCGGCCTCTATGTGGATGAGGAGGATTCAGATGATGATGACCCCATTTATGAGTATGAATAAGAGGATCTTTACACACCAGTGTCTTCAGAGGATGAGGGAGACAAGCATGAATTTCCAGTTTTTAATGATGAGTATAGACTTGGGGAGGGTAGATTTGAGATTGGAACCAAGTTTGCTACCATTGATGGGTTCAAAGAAGTGGTAAGCGATATGTTCATTTTTGAAGGGAGGAAACTTGTCTGGATAAAAAATGATAAGGAAAGGGTGAGGGTTGGTTGCAGGGGTGAAGACTGTCCATGGCTGGCACATCTATCATACAACAAGACACTGTTATGTTTCTAGGGAAAGACTTACAAGCCAAAGCATATATGTGCTAGAGATTTGGGTAGTAATGCTACTGATCAACACTGGATCCGTAAGAAAGTGGAGAAGAGAATGGCAAGTCAATCTCATATGACAACTAATGAGACAATCGACTTTCCTAGAGAAGAGTTTAACTTGGTGGTGCATTAGAAGATGGTTTACAGGGTAGTGAAAGAGGCCAAAGAGAGGATAATGAGAAACGAAAAGAACAGTATGGCAAGCTCAGGGACTATGGCATGGAGATAATTAAGAGTAATCCCGGGTCGACAGTAAGAGTTGATGTGAAATCTATCCCTCAATTCTTCCCTGTCTTTGACAAAATATATATCTGCTTCGATGGCTGTAAGTAAGGCTTTAAGACTAGATGTAGGCCTTTCATCCATTTAAATGGAACTTTTCTTAAGACATACCATGGAGGCTGATGAGCGGATAATTTATACGCTTTTTGGCACTATTTTTAGTATGTTTTTAGTACATTTTAGTTAGTTTTTATTATATTTTTTTTAGTTTTTAGTTAAAATTCACTTTTCTGGACTTTACTATGAGTTTGTGTGTTTTTCTATGATTTAAGGTATTTTCTGGCTGAAATTGAGGGACCTGAGCAAAAATCTGATTCAGAGGCTGAAAAAGGACTGCAGATGCTGTTGGATTCTGACCTCCCTGCACTTGAAGTGAATTTTCTGGAGCTACAGAAGCCCAATTGGCGCGCTCTCAATTGCGTTGGAAAGTAGACATCCTGAGCTTTTCACCAATATATAATAGTTCATAGTTTGCCCAAGAATTGATGGCCCAAACCGGCGTTCCAAATCAGCTTCAGAATTCCCGGCGTTTAACATCGGAACTGGCACAAAAGTTGGAGTTAAACGCCCAAACTTGCACAAAAGCTGGCGTTTAACTCCAGAAAAAGTCTCTACACATGAAAGCTTGAATGCTCAGCCCAAGCACACACCAAGTGGACCCCGGAAGTGGATTTTTACGTCATTTACTCATTCTTGTAAACCCTAGGTCACTAGTTCACTATAAATAGGACTTTTTGCTATTGTATCTTCATCTCATGACACATTGCATGTTTCATACTGTATCTTCTACGGCATGAGTCTCTAAACCCCATGGTTGGGGATGAGGAGCTCTGCTGTGTCTTAATGGATTAATGCAATTACTACTGTTTTTCATTCAATCACGCTTGCTTCTATTCTAAGATACCACTTGTTCTTCAACCTGATGAATGTGATGATCCGTGACACTCATCGCCATTCTCACCTATGAACGTGTGTCTGACAACCACCTCCGTTCTACCTTCGTTTGAGTGTGTATCTCTTGGATTCCTTAAGCAGAATCTTCATGGTATAAGCTAGAACCCATTGGCGGCCATTCTTGAGAATCCGGAAAGTCTAAACCTTGTCTGTGGTATTCCGAGTAGGATTCGAGGATTGAATGACTGTGACAAGCTTCAAACTCACGAGTGTTGGGCTTTAGTAACAGACGCAAAAGAATCACTGGATTCTATTCTGACATGATCAAGAACCGACAGATGATTAGCCGTGCGGTGACAGTGTGCGTTGAACATTTTCATTGAGAGGATGGGAGGTAGCCATTGACAACGGTGAAACCCAACATACAGCTTGCCATGGAAGGAGCCTTGCGTGCATGAAGAAGAAGACAGTAGGAAAGTAGAGATTCAGAAGATATAGCATCTCCAAAACCTCAACATGTTCTCTATTACTGCAAAACAAGTATTTATTTCATGTTCTTTTACTTTTTACAATTAAATATGAGAATTATTGATATCCTGACTAAGAGTTATAAGATAACCATAGCTTGCTTCAAGCCGACAATCTCCGTGGGATCGACCCTTACTCACATAAGGTATTACTTGGACGACCCAGTGCACTTGCTAGTTAGTTGTGCGGAATTGCAAAAGTGTGATTGTGATTTCGTGCACCAAGTTTTTGGTGCCGTTGCCGGGGATTGTTCAAGTTTGGACAACTGACGGTTTATTTTGTTGCTTAGATTAGGAATATTTTATTTTTGTGGTTTAGAGTCTTTTATTTGAGTTTAGTTTTATATTTTAAGTTTGGTGTCAATTGCATGCTTTTATTTTCTTTAAAATTGTCGAAATTGCATGTCCTTAGTTCTTTCTTTATTTTTAAAAATTTCTAAGTTTGGTGTCTTCTTTGTGTTTTCCTTTAAATTTTCAAAATTTTGTGTTTGATTTTCTAAAAATTTTAAGTTTGGTGTCTTTTGTGCTTTTGTTTACTTAAAATTTTTTAAAAAAAAATAATAAAATAAAATAATATCCACATCATCTCCCATTCTCCATCATGGACCTAAGTGGAATTGAACAGTCTAGAAGGACTCTGGGGTCATATGCTAACCCCATTACAACTGCATATGGGAGTAGCATCTGTATACCTCCTATTAAAGCAAGCAGCTTTGAGCTAAATCCTCAACTCATTATCATGGTGCAGTGGTGCACGAAATTGTGATCATCAATGGCGCCATCAACATGGTACGCTCAATTGAAATCTCAACTCTTTATCACAACTTCGCACAACTAACCAGCAAGTGCACTGGGTCGTCCAAGTAATAAACCTTACGCGAGTAAGGGTCGATCCCACGGAGATTGTTGGTATGAAGCAAGCTATGGTCATCTTGTAAATCTCAGTCAGGCAGATTCAAAGGGTTATAGATGATATATGAATAAAACATAAAGATAGAGATACTTATGTATTTCATTGGTGAGAATTTCAGATAAGCGAATGGAGATGCTTTGTCCCTTTCGTCTCTCTGCTTTCCTACTGTCTTCATCCAATCCTTCTTACTCCTTTCCATGGCAAGCTGTATGTCGGGCATCACCGTTGTCAGTGGATACAATCCCGTCCTCTCAGTGAAAATGTTCAACGCACCCTGTCACGGCACGGCTAATCATCTGTCGGTTCTCAATCAGGTTGGAGTAGAATCCATTGATTCTTTTGCGTCTGTCACTAACGCCCAGCCTTCAGGAGTTTGAAGCTCGTCACAGTCATTCAATCATTGAATCCTACTCAGAATACCACAGACAAGGTTTAGACCTTCTGGATTCTCTTGAATGCCGCCATCAATTCTAGCTTATACCACGAAGATTCTGATTAAGGAATCCAAGAGATAAACATTCAAGCCTTGTTTGCTTGTAAAACGGGAGTGGTTGTCAGGCACGCGTTCATAAGTGAGAATGATGATGAGCGTCACATAATCATCACATTCATCAAGTTCTTGAATGTGAATGAATATCTTGGAATAAGAACAAGCTGAATTGAATAGAAGAACAATAGTAATTGCATTAATACTCGAGGTACAGCAGAGCTCCACACCTTAATCTATGGTGTGTAGAAACTCCACCGTTGAAAATACATAAGAACAAGGTCTAGGCATGGCCGAATGGCCAGCCCCATGATCTAAGATAGCATAAGACTATTCAAAGATAGCTACCAAGATGAAAATACAATAGTAAAAGGACCTATTTGTAGAGAACTAGTAGCCTAGGGTTTACAGAGATGAGTAAATGACATAAAAATCCACTTCCAGGCCCACTTGGTGTGTGCTTGGGCTGAGCATTGAAGCATTTTCGTGTAGAGACTTTTCTTGGAGTTAAACGCCAGCTTTTGTGCCAGTTTGGGCGTTTAACTCCCATTCTTGTGCCAGTTCCGGCGTTTAACGCCAGGCATTCTTGAGCTGATTTGGAACGCCAGTTTGGGCCATCAAATCTCGGGTAAAGTATGGACTATTATACATTGCTGGAAAGCCCAGGATGTCTACTTTCTAACGCCATTGAGAGCGCGCCAATTGGGCTTCTGTAGCTCCAGAAAATCCACTTCGAGTGCAGGGAGGTCAGAATCCAACAGCATCTGCAGTCCTTTTCAGTCTCTGAATCAGATTTTTGCTCAAGTCCCTCAATTTCAGCCAGAAAATACCTGAAATCACAGAAAAACACAAAAACTCATAGTAAAGTCCAGAAAAGTAAATTTTAACTAAAAACTAATAAAAATATAATAAAAACTAACTAAAACATACTAAAAACATACTAAAAACAATGCCAAAAAGCGTACAAATTATCCGTTCATCACAACAGCAAACTTAAATTGTTGCTTGTCCCCAAGCAACTGAAAATCAAATAAGATGAAAAGAAGAGAATATGCAATGAATTCCAAAAACATATATGAAGATCAGTATTAATTAGATGAGCGGGGCTTTTAGCTTTTTGCCTCTGAATAGTTTTGGCATCTCACTCTATCCTTTGAAATTCAGAATGATTGGCTTCTATAGGAACTCAGAATCCAGATAGTGTTATTGATTCTCCTAGTTAAGTATGATGATTATTGAACACAGCTACTTTATGAGTCTTGACTGTGGCCCAAAGCACTCTGTCTTCCAGTATTACCACCGGATACATACATGCCACAGACACATAATTGGGTGAACCTTTTCAGATTGTGACTCAGCTTTGCTAGAGTCCCCAATTAGAGGTGTCCAGGGTTCTTAAGCACACTCTTTTTGCCTTGGATTACAACTTTATTTCTTTCTTTTTCTTTCTTTTTCTCTTTCTCCTTTTTTTTCGTTCTCTTTCTTTTTTTTTTGTATTCACTGCTTTTCCTTGCTTCAAAAATCATTTTTATGATTTTTTAGATCCTCAGTAACATGTCTCTTTTTTCATCATTCTTTCAAGAGCCAACATTCATGAACAACAAATTCAAAAGACATATGCACTGTTTAAGCATACATTCAGAAAACAGAAGTATTGCCACCACATCAAAATAATTAATCTATTATAAAATTCAAAATTAATGCAATTCTTCTCTTTTCCAATTAAGAACATTTTTCATTTAAGAAAGGTGATGGATTCATAGGACATTCATAACTTTAAGGCATAGACACTAAGACACTAATGATCATAAGACACAAACATAGATAAACATAAAGCATAATTTTCGAAAAACAAGAAAATAAAGAACAAGGAAATTAAAGAACGGGTCCACCTTAGTAATGGCGGCTTGTTCTTCCTCTTGAAGATCTTATGGAGTGCTTGAGCTCCTCAATGTCTCTTCCTTGCCTTTGTTGCTCCTCTCTCATGATTCTTTGATCTTCTCTAATTTCATGGAGGAGGATGGAATGTTCTTGGTGCTCCACCCTTAGTTGTCCCATGTTGGAACTCAATTCTCATAGGGAGGTGTTGATTTGCTCCCAATAGTTTTGTGGAGAAAAGTGCATCCCTTGAGGCATCTCAGGGATTTCATGATGAGTGGGATCTCTTGTTTGCTCCATCCTTTTCTTAGTGATGGGCTTGTCCTCATCAATGGGGATGTCTCCCTCTATGTCAACTCCAACTGAATAACAGAGGTGACAAATGAGATGAGGAAAGGCTAACCTTGCCAAGGTAGAGGACTTGTCCGCCACCTTATAAATCTCTTGGGCTATAACCTCATGAACTTCTACTTCTTCTCCAATCATGATGCTATGAATCATGATGGCCTGGTCTAGAGTAACTTCGGACCGGTTGCTAGTGGGAATGATTGAGCGTTGGATAAACTCCAACCATCCCCTAGCCACGGGCTTGAGGTCATGCCTTCTCAATTGAACTGGCTTCCCTCTTGAATCTCTCTTCCATTGAGCGCCCTCTTCACAAATGTCTATGAGGACTTGGTCCAACCTTTGATTAAAGTTGACCCTTCTAGTGTAAGGGTGTTCATCTCCTTGCATCATGGGCAAGTTGAATGCCAACCTTACATTTTCTGGACTGAAATCCAAGCATTTCCCCCGAACCATTGTAAGCCAATTCTTTGGGTTCGGGTTCACACTTTGATCATGGCTCTTGGTGATCCATGCATTGGCATAGAACTCTTGAACCATTAAGATTCTGACTTGTTGAATGGGGTTGGTAAGAACTTCCCAACCTCTTCTTCGAATCTCATGTCGGATCTCCGGATATTCACTCTTTTTGAGTTTGAAAGGGACCTCGGGGATCACCTTCTTCAAGGCCACAACTTCATAGAAGTGGTCTTGATGCACCCTTGAGATGAATCTCTCCATCTCCCATGACTCGAAGGTGGAAGCTTTTGCCTTCCCTTTCCTCTTTTTAGAGGTTTCTCCGGCCTTAGGTGCCATAAATGGTTATGGAAAAACAAAAAGCAATGCTTTTACCACACCAAACATAAAAGGTTTGCTCGTCCTCGAGAAAAGAAGAAAGGAGGGAGTAGAAGAAGAAGAAATATAGGAGATGGAGATGGCTTTGTGGTTCGGCCAAAGGGGGAGAAGTAGTGTTTAGGTTGTGTGAAAATGAAGGAGTGAAGATGGGTTTATATAGGGTGAAGAGAGGGGTATGGTTCGGTCATGTAAGGGTGGGTTTGGGAGGGAAAGTGGTTTGAATTTGAATGGTGAGGTAGGTGGAGTTTTATGAAGGATGGATGTGAGTGGTGAAGAGAAAGATGAGATTTAATAGGTGAGGGGTTTTTGGGGAAGAGTGGTTGAGGTGATTGGTGAATGGGTGAAGAAGAGAGAGGGTGGTGTGGTGGGTGGGGATCCTGTGGGGTCCACAGATCCTGAGGTGTCAAGGAAAAGTCATCCCTGCACCAAATGGCGAGCAAAATTGCTCTTTATGCCAATTCTGGTGTTAAACGCCGGGCTGGTGCCCATTTCTGGCATTTAACGCCAGCTTCTTGCCCTTTCCTGGCGTTTAACGCCAGTCTGGTGCCCCTTTCTGGCGTTAAACGCCAGAATGGTGCCAGACTGGGCGTTAAATGCCCATTTGCTGCCCTTACTGGCGTTTAAACGCCAGCAAGATCTTCCTCCAGGGTGTGCTATTTTTCTTTCTGTTTTTCATTCTGTTTTTGCTTTTTTAATTAATTTTGTGACTTCCCATGATCATCAACCTACAGAAAACATAAAATAACAAAGGAAAATAGATTAAATATAACATTGGGTTGCCTCCCAACAAGCGCTTCTTTAATGTCAGTAGCTTGACAGAGGGCTCTCAATGAGCCTCACAGATACTCAGAGAAATGTTGGAACCTCCCAATACCAAACTTAGAGTTCGAATGTGGGGGTTCAACACCAAACTTAGAATTTGGTTGTGGCCTCCCAACACCAAACTTAGAGTTTGACTGTGGGGGCTCTGTTTGGCTCTGTTTTGAGAGAAGCTCTTCATGCTTCCTCTCCATGGTGACAGAGGGATATCCTTGAGCCTTAAACACAAAGGATTCTTCATTCACTTGAAGATCAATTCTCCTCTTGTCCACATCAATCACAGCCTTTGCTGTGGCTAGGAAGGGTCTGCCAAGGATGATGGATTCATCCATGCACTTTCCAGTCTCTAGGACTATGAAATCAGCAGGGATGTAATGGTCTTTCAACCTTTACCAGAACATCTTTACAAGTCCATAAGCTTGTTTCTTTGAATTGTCTGCCATCTCTAGTGAGATTCTTGCAGCTTGTACCTCAAAGATCCCTAGCTTCTCCATTACAGAGAGAGGCATGAGGTTTACACTTGACCCTAGGTCACACAGAGCCTTCTTAAAGGTCATGGTGCCTATGGTACAAGGTATTGAAAACTTCCCAGAATCTTATCTCTTTTGAGGTAATCTCTGCCTAGACAAGTCAACCAGTTCTTTGGTGAGCAAAGGAGGTTCGTTCTCCCAAGTCTCATTACCAAATAACTTGTCATTTAGCTTCATGATTGCTCCAAGGTATTCAGTAACTTGCTCTTCAGTGACATATTCATCCTCTTCAGAGGAAGAATACTCATCAGAGCTCATGAATGGCAGAAGTAAATCCAATGGAATCTCTATGGTCTCAGTGTGAGCCTCAGATTCCCATGGTTCCTCATTAGGGAACTCATTGGAGGCCAGTGGACGTCCATTGAGGTCTTCCTCAGTGGCGTTCACTGCCTCTTCATCCTCTCCAAGTTCGGCCATGTTGATGGCCTTACACTCTCCTTTTGGATTCTCTTCTGTATTGCTTGGAAGAGTACTAGGAGGGAGTTTAGTAATTTTCTTGCTCAGCTGTCCCACTTGTGCCTCCAAATTCCTAATGGAGGACCTTGTTTCAGTCATGAAACTTTGAGTGGTTTTGATTAGATCAGAGACCATGGTTGCTAAGTCAGAGTGGTTCTGCTTAGAATTCTGTCTGTTGCTGAAGATGATGGAAAAGGCTTGCCATTGCTAAACCTGTTTCTTCCACCATTATTGTTGTTGAAACCTTGTTGAGGTCTGTTGATCTTCCATGAGAAATTTGGATGATTCTCCATGAAGAATTATAGGTGTTTTCATAGGATTCTCCCATGTAATTCACCTCTTCCATTGAAGGGTTCTCAGGATCATAAGCTTCTTCTTCAGATGAAGCATCCTTAGTACTGCCTGGTGCATTTTGCATTCCAGACAGACTTTGAGAAATCAAATTGACTTGCTGAGTCAATATCTTATTCTGAGCCAATATGGCATTCAGAGTATCAATTTCAGAACTCCTTTCTTCTGATTGTCCCATTGTTCACAGGATTCCTTTCAGAAGTGTACATGAATTGGTATTGCAACCATTTAATTAGTTCTTGAGCTTCTGTAGGCGCTTCTTCAGATGAAGAGATCCTCCAGCAGAGCTATCCAAAGACATCTTGGACAGTTTAGACAGACCATCATAGAAAAACCTATGATCCATTCAGAAAGCATGTCAGAGGGACACTTTCTGATCAATTGTTTGTATCTTTCCCAAGCTTCATAGAGGGATTCTCCTTCCTTCTGTTTGAAGGTTTGGACTTCCACTCTAAGCTTACTCAATTTTTGAGGTGGAAAGAATTTTGCTAAGAAGGCATATCCTACCTCTGTCTTTTAAAGCCTTGGATGTCCAGCCTTAGCTGTGTCATCCTCTTTGGAGGGTAAAAATGATTCAGGAATTTGTCTGAAAACTGTTTCCATGTCTTTATGCTTGCTGTAGGTTGGTTATTCAACCACCTTTTAGCTTGATCCCTTACAGCAAATGGAAACAGTAATAGTCTGTAGACATCCTGATCTACCTCTTTATCATGTACTGTGTCAGCAATTTGTAAGAACTGTGCCAGAAACTCAGTAGGTTCTTCCTGTGGAAGACCGGAATACTGGCAATTTTGCTGCACTATGATAATGAGTTGAGAATTTAGCTCAAAGCTGCTTGCTTTGATGGGAGGTGTACAAATGCTACTCCCATATGCAGCTGTAATGGGGTTAGCATATGACCCCATAGTCCTTTTGGACTGATCAATCCCTCTTAGGTCCATAATGGACAAAAGGGAAATGATAATAATTGCAAATAGATAAATTTTGTTTTTTTTTTGAATTAACCGAAAAAAATAAAATAAAACAAAAGGAAATTAAAATAAAAATTCGAAAATCAAAAAGAAAATAAAATCAAAGCAAATTGAGAACTGAATCAATTAGTTATTTAAAAAGATTTTGAAAAGAGCAATTAAAAAGATATGATTGAAAATTTTTATGAAAGAGATTTGATTTTTGAAAAGAGGAAAGAGAAAAACAACAAAATGACACCAAACTTAAAACTTTTAGGAAATCAAACACTAATTTTCGAAAATCTTTAAGGGAAAAACACAAAGAGGACACCAAACTTAGAATTTTTATGAATCAAAAAGGGACTAAGAACATGCAAAATCGAAAATTAAAAGAAAAGTAAAAGCATGCAATTGACACCAAACTTAAAATATGAAACTAGACTCAACTAAAAGACTCTAAACCAATAAAAACAAAACAGTCCTAATCTAAGCAACAAGATAAACCGTCAGTTGTCCAAACT